>NC_067443.1:6688178-6995512 GCF_009764475.1 Pristis pectinata | reverse complement strand
GGCCCTCACCGATTTTTTTACAGATGCACCACAGAAAGCATCCTATCTGGATGCATCACGGCTTGGTACAGCAGCTGCTCTGCCCAGGACAAACTAGAGGTCATAGATTTAGGGTGAAAGGTGAAATATTTAAGGGGAATCTGAGGGGGAGCTACTTCACTCAGAGGGTGGTGCGAGTGTAGAATGAGCTGCTGGCAGAAGTGGTGGATGTGGGTTCAATTGTAACATCTAAGAGAAGTTGGATAGCTGTATGTATGAGAGAGGTTTGGAGGGCTATGGTCCGGGGGCAGGTAGATGGGACTAGGCAGTAAACCAAGCCGGCATGGACTGGATGGGCTGAAGGGCCTGTTTCTGTGCTGTAGTGCTCTATGACTCTTATGATCGCAAGAAACTGCAGAGAGTTGTGGACACAGTTCAGCACATCATGGAAACCAGCCTCCCCTCCATGGACTTTGTCTACACTTTCCGCTGCCTCGGTAAAGCAGCCGACATAATCAAAGACCCTCACCCACCCCGGACATTCCCTCTTCTCCCCCCTCCCACTGGGCAAAAGCATGTACCACCAGGCTCAAGGACAGCTTCTATCCTGCTGTTATCAGATTCTTGAACGGTCCTCTTATATACTAAAAGCATCTTATAACGGTCTTCTTATATACTAAAAGCATCTTGTATACTAAAAGCATCTCTCAATCTACCTCGTCGTGGCCCTTGCACCTTATTGTCTGCCTGCACTGCACTTTCTCTGTAACTGTAACACTTTATTCTGCATTGTTTTCCTTTTTACTACCTCGATGTACTTGTGTATGGAATCAGAATCAGATTTATTATCTCTGACGTATGATGTGAAATGTGTCGTTTTGCGGCAGCAGGACAGTGCAGACATAAAATCTATAAATTACAAAAATAAAAAAATAGTGCAAAAAAGAAAGGAATAACGAGATTGGGTTCATGGACTGTTCAGAAATCTGATGGCGAGGGGGAAGATTGTTCCTGAATCATTGAGTGTGGGTCTTCAGGCTCCTGTACCTGCTCCCCAATGGTAGTAACGAGAAGAGGGCGTGTCCCGGGTGGTGAGAGTCCATAGTGACGGATGCTGCCTTCTTGAGGCACCGCCTCTTGAAGATGTCCTTGATTGGTGGGGTTGTGCCCCTGATGGAGCTGGCTGAGTCTACATACCAGGCGGTGATGCAACCAGTCAGGATGCTCTCCACCGTACATCTGTAGAAACTTATAAGAGACTTCGGTGACAGACCAAATCTAACGAAGTAAAGCCGCTGGCGTGCCACCTTCTTCATGATTGCACCAGGATAGATCCTCTCAGATGTTGATGGTGAGAAACTTGAAGCTGCTCACCCTTTCCACTGCTGACCCCTCAATGAGGACCAGTGTGTGTTCTCCCGACTGATCCGTTTGGCACGCAAACAAAAGCTTTTCACTGTATCTCGGTACGGGTGACAATCATAAACCAATTACCAATCCGCTCCTGCCCGGTGCAGTCACCTCTGTGTCTTCTGTCCCCCCCAGCACGTCCAGCTTCTCAGCCAGGTCCACCTTCTGACCAGCGTCTGTGAGAGCCTCCAGCAGGAAGCAGAGACAGCCAAACTCTTCCTGGTGAGTATTGGAACCGTGCCGGTCGCTCTGTGTCGTCAGGGGCCGTTAAAAGGTTCCCCCCACCACCCCACTGGGAAGATTCCAAGTATACCATTGATTCCCAATCCGTGCTGCACCAAGCTGGGATGTGGAGGCCTTGGAGAGGGTTCAGAGGAGAACGTTATTGGATCGGGTCGGGAGCTCTGGTCTATGAAGTTATGAGGCATTTCGTAGCAATGTACCTTCACTTATCAGGGAGTCGGTATCTGAGGGAAACAGCCCCTTGTAAATTCTCCATCACCATCCCCTTCTGTTCCTCCCTTCCTCTTTTATATCCCAGATTCCCCTCACTGCACCTGCAGGAAGAGTGATCTGCATTTTGATAGCGTCCTTCATGGCCTTTTTGGGATGTCCCAAAGCTCCCTATGCCCAGCGAAGGGTATAGGGTGTTGGAAATATGGATGGCTACTTTGTGCACAGCAAGAGGCCACTATATAACCGGCTTGCCTGTTTGCAGTGAGGCGGTTCAGGAACCAGGATCCCGACGAAGCAGGTTAGACCTCGGTTTCACCCTCATCTTGCTTCCTGCCTCCCGGCGCCTGTCCAGAGGAAACCCGGTGCTCCCACTCGAGCTGCGGAAGCCCATTTCTCCTGTAATGAGGTGACCCATTACAGGAAGCATGTGGATAGTTTGGAGAGGGTGCAGAGGTTCACCAGGATGCTGCCAGGATTGGAGAGTATAAGGGGAAGTTGGACAGATGTGGGTTTTTTTTCTGAAATGTCAGAGGCTGAGGGGAGACCTGATAGAAGTTTAGCAAGTTATTTCTTTCTTAATTTTATTTACAGCCTGGTAACAGGCCCTTCCGGCCCAACGAGTCCACGCTGCCCATTTTAAACCCAAATTAACCTACCCGTATGTCTTTAGAATGTGGGAGGAAACCGGAGCACCCAGAGGAAACCCACACAGACATGGGAGAACGTACAAACTCCTTACAGATGGCGACCGGAATCGAACCCTGATCGCCGGCGCTGTAATAGCGTCGCGCTAACCGCTACGCTACCGTGCCGCCTGATGAGAGGTGTAGATAGGGTAGCTAGTCAGAACATAGAGGACACAGCTTTAAGATGAGAGGGGGAAAGTTGAAAGGAGATGTGTGGGGCAAGTTTTTACACAGAGAGTGGTGGGTGCCTGGAATGTGCTGCCGGGGTGCTGGTGGAGGCATTTCGAGGCATTTAGACGGACATGAGTATGCAGGGAATGGAGGGGTGTGGACATCGTGCAGGTAGAAGGGATTAGGTGTCATTAGCTTAATTGCTTCAACACAACATCGTGGGCCGAAGGGCCTGTTCCTGTCCTGTACTGTTCTGTGTTCTAGAAACATAATGACACTGGTGCATACAAGTTGAGAGAGAGAAAAATCCAGTCCGAGGCAATGTTGGGGGCTTCAGGTGGGCTCAAGAACCTGACGGCAGTGGGGAAGAAGCTGTTGTTAAACCGTGAGGTGTGGGTCTTCAGGCTCCTGTACCTCCTGCCCGACGGCAGCATCGAGAAGAGGGCACGGCCTGGATGGTTGGGTCCCTGATGAGGGATGTTGCCTGTTCTATGTTCTATTTTCTGCAGGATTTACAAGTGACTGTCTTCACTTGTAGTCCCCAAGGGCTGACCTCATTACAACTGGGAATATTTCAGTAGTAAGGCCCTCTTGCAATGATATATGGCTTTGAGCGTTATGAGAGCCCCAACCCTTCCTCTGATATGGAGACACAAGAGACTGCAGGCGCCGGAATCTGGAGCAACAAACAACCTGCTGGAGGAACTCAACGGGTCGGGCAGCATCTGTGGGGGAAGAGGAACTGTCAAAACCCTGCATCAGTCCTGCTCGACCCGCTGAGTTCCTCCAGTAGATTGTCTTCTGATATATCCAATAACATTCGCACTGAGGAGTTCCCCATGTCAAGAACACTGAATGAAAAGAAACTTTCTATGTACATAACAAGTAATCCTATTTCATTTCTTGATATTAACACATCATTGGTCATCATTCATTTGCAAACAAATAATTCTGGAGTTATTGAATTGCATTCAATTCTGGTCGCCCCGTTACAGGAAGGATGTGAAGGTTTTGGAGAGAGTGCAGAGGAGGTTCATCAGGATGCTGCCTGGATTAGAGGGCATGAGCTAAAAGGAGAAGTTGGAGAAGCTTGGGTTGTTTCCTCTGGAGCGGCGGAGGCTGAGGGGAGACCTGATGGAGGTTTATAAGATTATGAGAAGCATTGATGGGGTAGACGACCAGTATCTTTTTCCCAGGTTTGAAACGGGCAAAGTGGCAGGTGGAATACAGTGCAGGGGAGTGTACGGTCATGCACTTTGGTAGAAGGAATAAAGGCACAGACTGTTTTCTAAACAGGGAGTGAATTCAGAAATTGATGGTGAATAGGGACCTGGGAGCCCTAGTGCAGGATTCCCTAAAGGTTAACTTGCAGGTTGAGTCGGTAGTACAGAAGGCAAATGCATTGTTAGTATTCATTTTGAGAGGACTGGAATATAAAAGCAAGGATGTAATGCTGAGGCTTTATAAGACGTTGGTCAGACCACATTTGGAGTATTGTGAGCAGTTTTAGGCCCCATATTTAAGGAAGGACGTGTTGGCATTGGAGAGGGTTCAGAGGAAGTTTACGAGAATGATCCCAGGAATGAAAGGGTTAATGTATGAGGAGCGTTTGATGGCTCTGAGCCTGGACTCGGTGGAGTTTAGAAGGATGAGGGGGATCTCATTGAAACCTGCCGGATACTGAAAGGCCTGGATAGAGCGGACGTGGAGAAGATGTTTCCAGTAGTGGGAGAGTCTAGCACCAGAGGGCACAGCCTCAGAATAGAAGGATGCCCCTTTAGAACAGAGATGAGGAGGAATTTCTTCAGCCAGAGGGCGGTGAATCTGTGGAATTCGTTGCCACAGACGGCTGTGGAGGCCAAGTCACTGGGTGTATTTAAAGTGGAGATCGATAGGTTCTTGATTAGTAAGGGCGTCAAAGGTTACGGGGAGAAGGCAGGAGAATGGGGTTGAGAGGGAAAAATAAATGCTGAATGGCCTAATTCTGCTCCTATGTCTTATGGTCTCATGGAAATGTCTATCACTAGAGGGCAAGCACTTAAGGTGAGAGGGGGAAAGTTCAAAGGAGGTGTGCGGGGCAAGTGTTTTTTTACACAGAGAGCGGTGGATGCCTGGAATGTGCTGCCAGGGGTGGGGGTGGAGGCAGATACAATTGAGGGGTTTCAGAGGCTGTTAGGCTCATGAGTGTGCAGGGAATGGAGGGATATGGCCCGTGTGCAGGGAGAAGGGAATAGTTTAGTCAGCCATTTAACTGCTAGTACAATGTTTGCCACAACATGATGGGCCGAAGGGCCTGTTCCTGTGCTGTACTGTGTTCTACAACACAGATCTGGTGTGCAGTTGGAAGAGGGCCTTCCCCGATGGGATCCCTGCAGTTTTAAATCAATAACTATTTACTCACAATGTTGTCGGTGTCTTTAGACTACGGTGTGATCAGCAGGCAGAGTGCGTCGGTTCACTGACTGTAACCTCTCCTCGCCCACAGAAGGAGCTGGCCAGCTTCGCTGAGAAGGCCAGCGAGATCCACTCAGCCAAGGGGCCGGGATTCACCTCCTCCTTCCTGTCCTGCAATCTGAAGGAGGCGCTGAGGCTTGTGGAGGAGTTCGACCAGCGTGTCAGACCGTGTGTGGAGACCCCGCAGCCCAAGGAGGAGCCAAAGATGAACCGGCGATGTGAGTGGCAGCAGCGAGACGGGTCAGGGGGGCTTTCAAACGCCTCTTCCTCCTTCCCACCTGGCTCCATGGCGCTGGGGCACTGCCCATGCCTCCACACCTCCTGCCCTCAATGACCAGACACGCACACATTACCCCATCTCCCCCCTCCCTCCCCCCCATCCCTCTCACTCCCCTGCCTGCTCCCCAATTACCCTTCCCTGTTGCTCTCCCTGACTGCTCCTCCCTTCGCCCTCTCTCCCTGACTCCCTTCCCTCTCTCCCCCTCTGTCCCTCTCTCCCCCTCTGTCCCTCTCTCCCCCTCTGTCCCTCTCTCCCCCTCTGTCCCTCTCTCCCCCTCTGTCTCTCTCCATCCCCCCTCCCTGTCTCTGCTTCTAAATCTGGTTCCCTTCCCTCCCACACAGTTGACGAGTCCAGAGTCCTGCCGAGGGAGGTGGCCTGGATCCTGGCCACACGGAATGTCTTCATGTACCCGGAGCTGCTTCCACAAGTTGCCCTCCAGCCCAGGCAGCCCAAGGACAAAGCCTGCTTCACCAAGGGCGAAGACAAGTAGGTTCCTCGACACAGACCCCTGCGCCCTGCTCCTCCCGTCCCACCTGCTCCCACTGTGCTTGTGGTTCAGGTCTTGAGCGCCTGAGTAATAGAGGTTGAGCAGGTTGGGACTTTATTCCTTGGGGTGTAGGAGGGGTGATCTTACAGAGGTGTATAAAACCACGAGGGTGGATGCACACAGCCTTTCTCCCAGGGAAAGGGAATCAGAAACTAGAGGGCACAGGTTTAACGTGAGAGGGGAGAGATTTCAAAGGGACCTGAGGGGCAACTTCTTCACATGGTGGGTGTGTGGAACAAGCTGCCAGAGGAAGTGGTTGAGGCAGGTACAATAAAATTTAAAAAAAAAGGACAGGTCCATGGATAGGAAAGGTTTAGAGGGATACGGGCCAAACACGGGAAAATGGGACTGGCTTAGATGGGCATCTTGGCACGGCCGAGTTGGGCCGAGGGGCCTCTTTCCGTGCTGTGTATCTCTAAGTGTGATATGTTGCATTTATGGGAAGTCAGACCAGGGTAGGACTTCCACAGTGAATGGTAGGGCCCTGGGGAGTGTCAGAGACACAGAGACGGACAGACACAGTCCTTGCTCTGCAGACCAACAGGTACCCGGCATACCAAGGTGGGTGATCTAGCAGTGGTCAACTCTTCCCTCCCGTGGGGCTGGGGGTTCAGCACAATGTGGCACAACTGTGCAGGGGAGATGAGGCCACAAGATACAGGAGCAGGGTAAGGCCATTCAGCCCATCGAGTCTGCTCTGCATTCAATCATGGCTGACTCCACCCCCCAACCCCATCCTCCCACCTTCTCCCCATATCCGTTACCTGTGGTAACGGGTCCCACAGATTCACCGCCCTCTGGCTGAAGAAATTCCTCATCTCAGTTCTAAAGGGACGTCCCTTTATTCTGAGGCTGTGCCCTCGGATCCTGGACTCTCCCACTGATGGGAGCATCCTCTCCACACCACATCCACTGTATCCAGGCCGTTCAGTATCCGATAGGATCGGTATTTCGGGGAGCGGCTCCTCACCAAGAGGGTGGAGGTACCCCTTTGCTCCCCAACGTTCAGTTTTCCCACCCACACAGCCCCGGAGGGGGGGTAGGTGAACACTTTGCATCTCAGGGCTGTGGGCCCAGTGTGATTGAACAGGACCGACGGGCCGAATGGGGCGCGAGGCGCTGTGGGTGTGTGGATCCACCCTTCTCTGTGTAACCTGCTCTGTTGCCGCTGCTCCTGCAGCTTGCTGGTCCTGGGTCTGAAGCACTTCGAGGACACGGACCTGCCCAAGCCCCTCATCAGCCAGTACCTGATGCCCCCGAAGACTTATCATCAGCTGTCCTTCCACATCAAGAACCTCAGCGTGAGCCGGGCGCCCGACAACGTCGTCAAGGTGAGCAGGGCGGGTGTTGAGGCACAAGGTAGGCGACGGTGGGGAGGAGACGGTCCACTCCCCACAGGACTGATCAGTGCGGGCTGTGACCTGCTGGAAAAAGGGGTCCCCCTGTGGATTCCACAGGCTGGGAGCTCCGGACACGGTCTGGGTCCAGGTTGGGACAGGAGGTCGAAGGCTTGCATAGGAGAGAGGCAGAGGGGGTTCAGGAGCCTGGGATTCTGGGCAGCTGAAGGCACAGCTGCCATTCAACTATGTTGATTGTGTGGTCGGAGGGGGTCATGGAGATGGGGAGGGGTGTGGGGACTGGAGGGGGGGGTCACAGAGACGGGGAGGGGTGTAGGGGCTGGAGGGGGGGGTCACAGAGACGGGGAGGGGTGTAGGGGCCGTAGGGGGTCATGGAGATGGGGTCACAGTGACGGGGAGGGTCAAGGGGTGGTGTCTCGTGGTTTATGGTGGGAGGGGAATGGGATGTGTGTTCCCTTCCCCAGATGTTGAACATTGTGGGTCACTCGTTGTTTCCTTGCAGCTCTACAGGAAGAGGAAGGTGCTGCTACCCATGCCCAGCCCCTTTACAGCAGTGCCCCCCGGAGACATGCGCCCACCCATCGAGCGAGCAGAGAGTCAGCTGCCCTTTTGGCTTCAGGTGAGCACCAGGCTCCTCCAGCTTTCATCAGATACAGGGTGAGGCTCCCTCCGCACCATCCCATCACACACTCCCGGGGTCAGACACAGGGTGAGGCTCCCTCCACACCGTCCTGTCACACACTCCTGGGGTCAGACACACAGTGAGGCTCTCTCCACTCTGTCCCATCACACACTCCTGGGGTCAGTGGCTGGAGGTTGGGGTGGTGGGGTGTGGGATAGGGGTGGATCTGACACTGGGCTGATTGGCCTCTCCGAGGCTCGGAAAGTAACCGTGTCGGTTTTTCTCCCCTCCCTTCGCAGAGGAGCCTGCTGGCGATTCGGGGATGGCTGGAGCAGAGGGGGGGCGGAGAGAGTGGCGACATCCCCCTGTTGATCCCTGAGGAGCTGCCCCTGCAGCTGAAGCCCAGGGTCAGCCACCTGGCCCGCAGGGAACTGCGCCGGCGCAAGCACAGGCCCTCGGGGGGCAAGCCCGTCCTCATCCACCCCGCGGGCAAGAAGTCCTCGCTCAAGCAGGCGGGACCCCTCCTCCCTGCCAAGCCCACCGTTCGCACCCGCCCCCGCCTCATCCAGCCCGCCCCCGCGCCCCTCTCCGCCCTCTTCCAGCTCCCCCAGGGTCAGTCCATCCCCCCCTCCTCCTCTCCTGCTGCCAACCCCGGCAGGAAGCCCTGGGGTCGGCGAGCGTCCCGGGCTGATGGCAGGGGCAGGCGCCCCCGAGCCACCATCGTCCCCGCTCCCCCCCGGACCCCCGTCATCCTGACCGTCCCCACCGGCCTGAAGCTGCTGAGCCTGGGCGGGGGCTGCAACGTGATCCGGCCCCTCCCCGCCGCTCCCTCCGTTGCCCCGGGGCAGCCCCTGGGGTTGGCCGCGGTGGTGGTGAGTCCGGCTGCCTTCACCTGTAGCCTGAATCGTCCCCCCGCCCCGGATTCCCAGCCCCCCGGCCTCCCCCAGCCGGCCGACGGGAGTGGGGAGAGGCCGCAGGGATCTCCCGAGGCGTCCCCTCCCGAGGTCCCCGCCAGCCCGCCCCCCGAGGGACGGGTGGAGGAGCCGCCCTTGGCCACCGAGGAGGCAGCCTCGCCAGTCAGCCCCTCCCTCGGCGGGGCGGAGCTTCCCGGTGCTCCGGAGCAGCCCGGGGCGGAGGGGTCTCCCCGATCAGAGGAGCAGCCGCCCATCCTAGGTCTCGGGCAGGAGCTAGACGTGGGAGCGCCGCCGGAAAACCCGGCCGAGGACGTCTCCACCGAGGGGAGGGAGGCTCCTGCCAGCCCGCCACGTCGGCCGAGGGCTGAGGAGGAGGAGGAGGAGGAGGAGGAAGAGGAGGAGGAGAGGGTCCCCGAGAAATCCGACGGCACCCTCAGCGCTGGGGAGTCCTCGGTCAGCCCAGAGGATGGGAAGAGCCAGGCGGACAAGGCGGAGAAGGCCGGCCAGGAGGAGGAGGACGACGAGGATTTTGACGACCTCACCCAGGACGAGGAAGATGAAGAGGTCTTGTCCTCGGCCTCCGAGGAGTCGGCCCTCTCCGTCCCAGAGCTACAGGTGAGGGGATGTTATAGGGTCACAGCACGGAAACAGGCCCTTCAGCCCAACTCGTCCATGCCGACCAAGATTCCCGTCTAAGCCAGTCCCATATCCCTCTAAACCTTCCCTATCCACATGCCCGTCCCAATGTCTTTTAAACGTAACTGTACCTGACTCACCCACTTCCTCTGGCAGCTCGTTCCATATACTCACCCTCTGTGTGTAAACATTGCCCCTCAGGTCTCTTTCAAACCTTTCTCCTCTCACCTTAAACCTGTGCCCTCTAGTTTTGGACTCCCCTACCCTAGGGAAAAGACGGTGACCATCCACCTTGTGTATGGTCCTCATGATTTTATAAACCTCTATAAGGTCACCCCTCAGCCTCCTTCACTCCAGGGAAAACAGTCCCGGCCTGTCCAGTTTCTCCTTGTAACTCAAGCCCTCCAGTCCCTGTAACACAGAGAAAGGACTGCAGATGCTGGAATCTAGATGAAAAACACTGTGATGCTGGAGGAACTCAGCAGGCCAGGCAGCATCCGTGGAGAAAAGCAGGTGGTTAATGTTTTGGGTCAGGACCTACCCTAAAGGGTCCTGACCTGAAACGTTGACCGCCTGCTTTTCTCCACAGATGTTGCCTGACCTGCTGACTTCCTCCAGCATCACAGTGTTTTTCAGTCCCTGGAACATCTTTTCTTCACCCTTTCCAGCTTATAGCTTATCCTTCCTATAGCAGGGTGACCAGAACCGTGCACAGTACTCCAAAAGTGGCCTTACCAACGTCTTATACAGATGTAACATGATGTCCCAACTCCTGTACTCAATAGTTTGACCAATGAAGTCCAGCGTGCCATACGCCTTCTTCTCCACCCTGTCTACCTGTGTCGCCACTTTCAGGGAACTGTGTGCCTGTACCCCAAGGTCCCTCTGTTCCACCACACTCCCCAGGGCCCTGCCATTTGCTGTGTAAGCTCTGCCCTGGCTTGTCTCTTGCAGATAATTTTGGTTAGGTCCTACTTGGAGTACTGGTCGCCCCGTTACGGGAAGGGTGTGGAGGCTTTGGAGAGGGTGCAGAGGAGGTTCACTAGGATGCTGCCTGGATTAGAGGGTATAAGGAGAGGTTGGACAAACTTGGGTTGTTTTCTCTGGAGTGTCGGAGGCTGAGGGGAGACCTGATAGAGGTGTAGATAGGGCAGACAAAATTTTTCTCCCAGGGTAGAAATGTCAAATACTCGAGGGCATAACTTTAAAGTGAGGGGGGGCAAGTTCAAAGGAGATGTGTGGGGCAAGTTTTTTTTACACAGAGCGGTGGGTGCCTGGAATGTGCTGCCGGGGGTGGGGGTGGAGGCAGATACCTGAGAGGTGTTTAAGGCACACTTAGCCATATGAGGGATATGGATCATGTGCAGGCATCGTGGTTGGCAGTGACTTGATGGGCCGAAGGGCCGGTTCCTGTGCAGTGTGGCACGTTCCTGTTCCTGGTCACTGTCAGGAGCTGGGTTGAGGGAGCGGGGGGTGGGGGGGAGTGGGAGCGGGGTGGGGTTGGCGGTGGTGGGGGGAGGGGAGGAGGGGTGGGGAGCGGGGGGGGAGAGGGGAGGAGGGGTGGGGAGATCGGGGGGGTGGGGAGGAGTGGGGAGCTGGGATAGAGGAGGGGAGGGGTGGGGAGCAGGGAGGAGGGGTGGGGAGCGGGGGGGGTGGTGGGGAGGAGTTGGGGGTTTGGATGGGACGGGGGAAGGAGCAGAACCACGGTAGCCAGAGGATTTGATCCTTCCTGCAGGAGACCATGGAGAAGCTGACGTGGCTGGCGTCCAAGCGGCAGCTCAGCCAGGAGGGCGACTCAGAGGAGGAGAACTCGCAGGAGGAGAACTCGGAGCCCGAGGAAGAGGAGGAGGGTGAGGGGCTGGAGCTGCTGCAGAAGGAGGGCGAGCGGGGAGGGGAGGAGATGGCCCTGACTGAGAGCCACGGCTCCCCGTTCCCTGCGGCCGGCGCGGACGCCCACGCCAGCAGCCGGCTGCCAGGTAGGCACCACGCCGGGACCGCCGGGTCTCTACCGGGAACATCCATCGTCCCTTTCCCACCATGGACGCCGCTCGACCCCCTGAGTCCCTCCGGCAGTCTGTGTGTTGCCGCGGGTTCCGGTGTCTGCGGTCTCCTTGTGGATCGGGGTCCCCTCAGACAGGCTTCCCCTCCCTCTCGTCCTCTCCCTCGTCCAATCCCACTCTCACCCACTCCGTCCCTTCCCCAGCTCTCCCCCCGACCCTTCCCCCCTGCTCTCCCCCCACCCCACCCGCTCTCCCTGACCCTTCCCCCTCCCCCTCCCCCTCCCCACCCCACTCTCCTCCCCTCATTTCCCTGCCTCCCTCCAGAACATCAACCGCTATTGGCTACTCAGTGTTTGAGCATCCTGGTCACTAGCAGGATTGGGCCCTCCCTCCCCGTCCCTCCTTCCCTTCCTCCCTCGCATTTCCCTCCCTTCCTCACCTCTCCTGCCCTCCCTCATCTCTCCATCACCCCTACCCCAAGCTACCTCTGCCCTGCCCCCCTCTGCTGAGTTTCCGGGGGGTGGGGGGAGGAGCACCGTGTGAGTGGGCTGCTGGTGTTGGGGGGTTGAGGGGAGGTGTTGGTGTGCAGCTCCCCCACCCTCGGCTCCTGCCCCTGAGTTCTCACCACCCGTGGTTGTGTCTGCGGCCCACAGGTCAGGGTGCGAAGCTGTCGGGCAGGGGCAAGGCTGGGTGCAGGGCGCGGGCGAGGCGGGGACGGAGGCGCATCAGCAAGGACACCTCCAAACTGCTGCTGCTGTACGCCGAGGACATCCTCAGCAACGACCCGCTCCGCGAGCAGAAGGACATGGCGTTTGCACAGGCCTACCTGGGCAAGGTGAGGGGGAGCGTCCCTGGGCAAGGTGAGGGGGGGCATCCCTGGGCGAGGTGAGGGGGGGGGCGTCCCTGGGCGAGGTGGGGGGGGGTCCCTGGGCGAGGTGAGGGGGGGAGCGTGTCCCTGGGCGAGGTGAGGGGGGGGCGTACCTGGGTGAGGGCGTAACTGGGTGGGGCAAGGAGGGGGGAGGTGAGACCCCAGGGTGTGGGTGGTCAGGCTGTGACTCCTCGGGATCAGACCCTCGCTCACATTCCGCCTTCCACGGTCCATACTCTGTCCCCTCCCTCCCGGGCTCGATGCCCCTGTGCCCCCTCTGACCCCGGGTTCTCCCCTCCCCCAGGTGCGGGAAGCCCTGCAGGACGTTCCCGGGAAGTACGAGGAGTTCCTGCGGATCCTGTACGACTTTGAGATGAACCGGGAGCAGCGGACAGCCGTGGATCTGTACGGCGACCTGTGCGACATCATCCAGGACTGGCCACAGTTACTGAAGGACTTCGCCGCCTTCCTGCTCCCCGAGCAAGCTCTGCAGTGTGGGCTGGTGAGATTATCAGTGGGGGCAGGGGAGGTGGCCAGGACACCTCAACATCCATAAACACGGGGTTTTATTGGGTGGAGCCGCTGGGCGAGTAGACAGCAGGTACCCACCCACTGCAGGCTAAGTCACGGCTTGGTGGCCACCTGCATCTGTGTGATAGGTTCGATGGGCTGAACGACCTCCTGTGGTTTGCCCATTACGGCTCTTCACACCCGAACCGTCACCGGTTCCCGGGGAGACCTGGTGTCTGACGTGTCGCGAGTGGTGGGGGGAGAGGGGAGGGTTGGGAGGGTGGGGACGGACCCTTTCCCTGCAGGAGGTGTCCCCGTTCTTGAAGCGGTGCTTGGGAAGCTGTCAACCAGAAGCCCCGCTGAACCTGAATCCCTCCCCCCTTTCCCCCTTTCCCCCTTCCCCCCTCCCCCTCTCCCCCTTTCACTCCAACAGCGAGCTGCCCTGTGTGGGCTTTTAAACGTTGCTAATGTGCCCACCTCAACCACGATTTCTGGCAGCTCATTCCAAGACTCACCTACCCTTGCATGAAGATGCTGCCCCAATGTCCCTTTTAAATCTCTCCCCTCTGATTTTAAACCTGGGCCCTCTTTGCTTTCAACACCCCCTCCCTGGGAAAAAGACTGTGTGCTTTCACCCTGTCTATGCCCCTCATGATCTTGTATACCTCTATCAGGTCACCCCTCAGTCTCCCACGTTCCAGGGAATAAAGTCTGAGTCTACACAACCTCTCCTTGTAAATCTTGCAACACTCTGGTAGATCTTTCCTCAAGGACTGTTGTATCCCGTGCAGGCATTTGCTTGGGTATAAAATCAGAAGCCGGACTCTGCGGTGTTTCTGAGGTCCCCTGACACATTGTTGGTGGAGGGGGGTTAGGTGTTGAACTGTGGCAGGGTGGGGTGTCAGTGCTAATCCTGGCCCGTACACAGAGAGCTGGGGAGGGGTGGGAGTTACTGCAGTGACCAGTGAAGCCCCTCCTGTATCACCATCAAGTCCCACCCTCCCCTCTACCTGGGCTCCCATCCAGACCCCGGGATCCCTCCCGGGCCAGGACTGCTGGTCGAGAGGGCTGGCGGTGATGGTCTCCTCCTCCTCGTGAAGAGCCCAAGGCCTCGTCACCTGCTCACCAGCTGCCCTAGATCCAGCGCCCGTACAGGGAAGACGTCATGCACGGGTTGGACGACCTGGCTCACCTGACTCAGGCCTCACTGATGGTACCAGAAACGTGCAGGTGGGACCCTGATAGCACAGATGGGGTGGGCCAAAAGGCCTCTGCGTGGTGTGCTCGGGCTCCCGAGGGCCGATCGATGCGGTGAGGGAGGTGGAGGGGGGAGAGAACCCAGCTCCCTTCCTCAATGCCCGCCTGACCTCTCCGTCCCCTCTCCCACCTCAGTTCGAGGAGCAGCAGGCGTTCGACAAGAGCCGCAAGTTCCTCCGGCAGCTGGAGATCTGCTTCGCCGAGAACCCCTCCCAGCTGCAGAAGATCATCAAGGCGCTCCAGAGCTGCGTGGTGTGCTCGCCGCCGGACGTTGCTGAGGTGAGGGGAAGCCGGGGGGAGGAGGGGAGGGGGCTCAGCTCAGCAGCACCTCCTCCAGGCTCGAGGGAGTGCTGTTGGCTTCGGGAGAGGGATTCAGACAGATCAGAATCCTGCGGTGCGTCGTTTAGACTGGGAATCGGAAACTGGAACAGTGAGAACCTCTTGTCTCTTTTTCCAGGAGATCAGAACATTTGGTGTGGAGGGAGCTTCACCCTGTGTCTGACCCCAGGAGTGTGTGACGGGACGGTGCGGAGGGAGCTTCACCCTGTGTCTGACCCTGGGAGTGTGTGACGGGACGGTGCGGAGGGAGCTTCACCCTGTGTCCGACCCCGGGAGTGTGTGATGGGACTGTGTAGAGGGAGCTTCACCCTGTGTCCGACCCCGGGAGTGTGTGATGGGACGGTGCGGAGGGAGCTTCACCCTGTGTCTGACCCCGGGAGTGTGTGATGGGACGGTGCGGAGGGAGCTTCACCCTGTGTCCGACCCCGGGAGTGTGTGATGGGACGGTGCGGAGGGAGCTTCACCCTGTGTCTGACCCCGGGAGTGTTTGATGGGACGGTGTAGAGGGAGCTTCACCCTGTGTCTGACCCCGGGAGTGTGTGATGGGACGGTGCGGAGGGAGCTTCACCCTGTGTCTGACCCCGGGAGTGAGTGTGTCTCGTCCTGTGTCCTGGGAGTTTGGGGACACCCTCGTACCATTTTTACAGTCGCCTGTATAAAGTGGATGTAAAGTGTGTTGACCTTGCTCCCACCCCCTTTCTGCCTCGTCCCTCCTCCGGAAGCTGAAGGTGCAGGTCTGTCAGCTGCTGAAGGGCCATCATCACCTTCAGGACGAGTTCTCCCTGTTCTTCGACCAGCTGCGGCCCCCCGCCAGTCGAATGAATGACTTCGAGGAGGTGAACTGGACCGAGGACAAGGAGTACGAGGTGAGCACTAGGATCCCGGCGGCCTACCCCTCCCTGACACGGAGCCAGGCTGTAGGGTGGGATTGACAGATCGGGAGCGAGGTCCCCCTTCGGGTGTGGGGATGTTCAGTGCCGGGTTCCTAGAATCACTCCAGCACAGCCTGGGAACAGTGACTGCACAGAAAGACTGTTCAGCCCATCTGGGGCTTCTGGTCCAACAGGACCTGGAGTAACTTCTACCCCGAGTGTTTCCCTGATGTCCCCTTGCCTGCCCACGAGAAGCTGCCCCTCGAGAGACAGGCAGCAGCTTGGGGAGAAGAGAGGGACTGAGAGATTGGGCTCCTGGGGGTTGAGGACCCCTGGCTGTGTCTAACTCTCCCTTCCTCCCTCCTGCCTGTGCTGGGGAGGGGTGGGGAGAGCAGACTGTGAACACCGCCTGTTGAACCCCTGGCGTTGCAGACCCCGTAGTGGGGGAGGGAGGTCCTTTCATTGTGGTACTCCCTCCCCCTCCCTGAACGAATCCGAAATCTTGGAAAGATGCCTCGGCATTCCCAGGAAGTCTCTCCTGAGTCTCAGCCGGGGCAGGAACGTCCTGTGGCAGCTGTGGAGCTACGGACTGAAATCTCCGCATGGTGCTTTGGCTGCCCGTAGAGTTGTAGAGCACAGGTACAGGCCCTTCGGCCCATCGGGTTCCTGCTGCACCAATCCCATTGAGCTGTGTTTGGTCTGGAGCCTTCCATGCCTGGTTGTTGGGAGAATCTCTGCCTCATCGGGCAGTGTGTTCCAAACCAGCCACCTGAGTGAAAGAAGTTCCCCCTCGGGTCCCCTGTAAACCTCCTCCCTCTCACCTTGAACCTCTCCCCACCGTGGGGAAAAGGATTTTGCCTGTCCATTCTATCTACCCCTTTGATAATTCCGTACACCTCAGTCACCTCCCCAGGGAAAGCCAGCCCATGCTGCCCAGTCTTGTGCCTGGAATGCTCCAATCCAGGCAACGCGGATCCCCTCTGCAGTGCAACCACATTCCTACCCTTTAGTGGGGTGACCGCAGAGGGTACTGGTGCCTTCCGGTGCCCCAGTCTGGAATTGGCCTCTCTCCAGACATGGATGTCCCACCCACTCCCACAGCTCTCAGCCACACAGAACAGTACAGCACAGCACAGCCCCTTCAACTCATGGTGTCCTTGCCAACCACGATGCTGAATTAAAGTAAACCTATCTGCCCGTCCGTGATCCACATCCCTACATGTTCAGGTACCTGGCTAAAGGCATCAAACGTCACTATCATATCTGCTTCTATCACCACTCCTGGCAGCCCGTTCCAGGCACCCACCGCTCTCTGTGTAGAAATAAAATGTACCCCTCACATCTTTCCCCCCTCACCTTAAACCCTCAACTATTTGACATTTCTTCCCTGAGAAAAAGGCTGTCTGCCCTATCTCTGCATCTCATAATTTTATAAACTATCAGGTCTCCCCTCAGCCTCTGCCGCTCCAGAGAAAACAACCCATGTTTGTCCACCCTCTCCTTATAGCACATGCCCTCTAATCCGGGCAGCATCCTGGTGAACCTCTTCTGTACCCTCTCCGAAGCCTCCACATCCGTCCTGTAATGAGCACACATACAAGTGCGGCCTAACTGAAGTTTTAGACAGCTGCAATGTGGCTTCCTGACTCTTGTACTCGACCGATGAAGCCAAGCGTGTCTTGTGCCTTCTTTACCACCCTGTCTACGTGCGTTGCCACTTTCAGGGACCTTTGATGTACAGAGGGATCTTGGGGTGCAAGTCCAATGCTCTGAAGGGTTCTGCCATTTACTGTGTGACCTTCCAAAGTGCAACACCTCACACTTGCTGTGTGGCAGTCCCAGTCTGAGTCATCAGGGGCTTCCCAAGGGGGTGGTTGGCTCAGCTCAGGGTTCCTGGGATTGGTGGGGGGGGTTTGCGGAATCCGGGTTTGGGGGTGGTCCCAGAAGTGGGGTTGTCACTGAGTGAGTGCCCCACCACCCAGCTCTGCCCGATGCTGGGAGCCACCGGTCCTGGAGTTCCCAGTCACCGCTCCTGGGGAGGTTTGGCTGCTGCAGACCCCAGCGCCTCCCCCCCCCACTGCCCGCTCACCTGTCCCCTCTGCGCCGCCAGTTCGACGGGTTCGAGGAAGTTGTGCTCCCCGATCTCGAAGAGGAAGAGGAGCTGCAGAAAATGGCCCCCCCTCCCCGGAGCAAGAGGCGGAGGGAGGGGCACTCACACGACAAGGTACTGGGGGCCGATGGGGGGGGGGGGGGGGGGATCGTGTGTCGGTCAGAGACGGGCGGGGGGGCAGACAATGGAGGGAGGGAGGGAGAGTGGGGGTTAGGGAGGGTCGAGGAAAGGAAGGTGTAGGAGGTACAAGGATGGAGAGTGGGGTGGGTGGAGGGTAGGGAGGGAGGGTGGGGTCGGGATGGGTGAGGGGACAGGAGGAGGGAGGGTAGAGGGGGTTTGGAGAGGGCGAGGGGTCGGGCAGAACAGGGGTTTGGCCAAGAGAGGGGTTGAACATTTGGGGTCACAGGAGGGGGTCAGAAGCTGCTCCCTGCCATCCCCCCAGTGTCCCGTCGGACCACCAACCCTTCAACCACGAACCCACCCCCCCCACCCCCCCCAGCTGGACGAATGGAGGGTTTGACCTCTGGTCCTCCATCCCCCAGGGCCTGGATCACAAGGCGAAGGGCAAAGACTCCATGAGCAGCAGCGTCCCGGAGGACTGGAGCCCCCAGCCCACGCTGAAGGATTCCGGGAAAGGCGGAGACTCCGTGGAGGAAGACCTGGAGCGGAGGGAGGATGCAGGAGCGGCCGGCAGTGGGGGGCAGCAGTTGGCACCCACCGCTGGTGAGTGAACGTCCTTGGACCGCTGGGCTGGGTGGGAGGTGGTGGGTGATCCTGTTGTGGGGGTCGGGGTGGGCGGCGCTCCTCTCAGAGGGGTCTCTGGTACCTCCTCTCCTCGTCATCCCTACATCTTGGAGCAATCCCTCGGCTCCCTCACCGGAGGGCACAGGAGAAGGCAGGACCTCTGGGAGCCCAGTGTAGGCAGAAGTCACAGAGTCATACAGCACAGAAACAGGCCCTTCGGCCCAACTGGTCCGTGCCGACCAAGATTCCCATCCAAGCCAGTCCCATTTGCCCGCATTTGGCCCGTATACCTCTAAACCTTTCCTATCCGTGGACCTGTCCAAGTACCTCTTTAAATGATATTAATGTACCTGCCTCAACCACTTCCTCTGGCAGCTCATTCCATATACGGACCACCCTCTGGGTGAAAAAGTTGCCCCTCAGGTTCCCCTCTCACCTTAGACCTGTGCCCTCTAGTTCTTGATTCCCCAACACTGGGGAAAAGACTGTGTATGCATTCACTCTATGTCCCTCATGATTTTATAAAGTCACCCCTCATTCTCCTACACTCCAAGCAATAAAGTCCCTGCCTGCTCAACCTCTCTCCGTAACTCAGTCCCTCGAGTCCCGGCAACGTCCTGGTACATCTCCCCTGCACTCCTTCCAGCAGTTTGTTGACTTGTCCCCTCCTCTCTCCAGGACGGATTTGGAACCCGCTCTCACTGGTTGACCCACAGGGGTGGGCTTGTGTCTGAAGATGACCACACGCTGCTTTATGTGTGTGGGGGGGTTTTTCCTGGAGTTCAACGCTGTGGGGGGGCGGGGGGAAGACTCCCTGGCTCAGCTTCGGAACAGTAGGATCGGCGGATTGTGAAGCCTCACTCAGTGAAGCAGCTGAGCTGTACCTCACTCAGAGGCACCCGCGGGCCGGAAACCATGTACAACAGCCGTTTTCGTCGCACAGAGTGAGTTGCTCCACCCCAGTCTGTTGCTTGACTGTGGACTGCAGTAGAACTCTGTTATTCCGGCACACCCAGGATCCCGGTGGAGCCGGACCGGAGGGTGTTCTGGACCATCAGAGGTTCTTTTTGTCAACACTGATTGTTTTAATTTAAGGTTGCACAGTTAATGTGTCAGAGACCCTGGTAAGTTTCAAGGGAGCAGAGAGTGTGGGAACCAGGGGTCAGGCGAGCTAACGGGGAACGTGGGAACCGGGGGCCCCGGCAGGTGAAAAGGAAGCGCGGATGAGTGGAAATTGTGAATGTCCCCCAAGGGGGACTGACGCCGAACCCTCGGTCAAACGGCGGATTATCAGAGCGTCACTGTGCTTCTCCTTGCGTGAGAAGCAGTTGGATCGACAGGTACGGGAGAGACTCGTTGGGACGAGCCTGGGGACTGCCGTTGTTCCCCAGGATCCTGCGACCCTGCTGTCGTCCCCAGGGACTCCCCCCACCACCCCCCCCCCTCACTGTGTCCCTGTCCCTCCTACAGGTTGGAGCTGGGAGCCATCCCCCAGCGCAAGCGGAGAGCTGCTGCCCTCAGGGTCCCGCTGCTGCCCGGAGAGCGAAGACGAGGAGAGCCGAGGGCTGCCGGTGGCCGGCGAGGGGGTGCGGTCCCCCGGGGAGAGCCGCAGCCCGGCGACCGAGGACGGCTCGCCTCCTCCACCGAGGGAGGGGGGCCCTGATACCGGCTGCGGAGGGGCAGGGGAGCAGCCCCCGGCACCGGGCGGTCGCCACTCGGTGAAGTTCGCCTCGGCCGGAGCCCAGGTCCGCTTCCGGAGCTGCCAGGAGATGGCCCTGGCTCACAGGGCCTTGCGGGATGGCTGTGTCCAGGGCGTCGGTGCTCCGGAGATCCCGGCCGAGGAGGAGGAGGAGGAGGGGCAGGCACATGCTGCCGTGTGCGCCAAGAACACCTGTGTGAGCTCCACTGGGGAGCGGATGGTGCTGTGGACCAGGTAAGGTGTTGGCTCAGTTCTGGTCGCCTCACTGTAGGAAGGATGTGGAAACTTCAGAGAGGATGCAGAGGAGATGACCAGGATGCTGCCTGGATTAGGGAGTATGAGGAAAGGTTGAGCGAGCTAGGGCTTTTCTCTTTGCAGTGTAGGAGGACGAGAGATGACTTGATAGAGGTGTATAAGATCATGAGGGGCATAGATCGAGTGGACAGCCAGCACCTTTTCCCCAGGGTGGCAATGGCCAATACCAGAGGACATCTGTTTAAGGTGAGTGGAGGAAAGTTTAGGGCAGATGTCAGAGGTAGGTTCTTTACACAGAGAGTGGTGGGTGCCTGGAATGCACTGCCGGGAGTGGTGGGAGAGGCTAATAGGGATATTTAAAAGACTCTTGGATAGGCAGATGGAGGAGGGTTATGGGCTGTGTAGGAGGGGAGGGTTACACTGATCATGGAGAAGGTTTATATAGGTCGGCACAACATGGTGGGCTGAACGGCCCGTACTGTGCTGCACTGTTCTATGTTCAGTCACACCCAGCCCGTTGGGATTTGCTCCACTGCTTAAAAAAGGGGTCACCCACTTCAAACCGAAGTGACCTGCAACCCTTCCCCACTGAGTCGTAGAACATAGTGCAGCACAGGAACAGGCCCTTCAGCCCACCATGTTGTGCCCAACTAATTAAACGCTGAACTAAACTAATCCCTTCTGCCTGCATGTGGTCCAAGTCCCTCCATATCCATGTGACTGAGAGGATCGTATCTGCCTCCACCACCACCCCTGGCAGCACATTCCAGGCACCCACCACTCTCTGTGTAACAAAAAACTTGTCCTGCACATCTCCTTTGAACTTGCCCCCTCTCACCTTAAATACAGGTCTTCCAGTGTTAGACGTTTCGACACTGGGAAAAAG
The DNA here is from genome assembly GCF_009764475.1 of Pristis pectinata. Taxonomy (NCBI): domain Eukaryota; kingdom Metazoa; phylum Chordata; class Chondrichthyes; order Rhinopristiformes; family Pristidae; genus Pristis; species Pristis pectinata. The sequence continues at coordinate 6,974,459 of NC_067443.1, read as the reverse complement.
ATACCGGCTGCCTACGCCTCTCATAACCTTATAAACTTCTATCAGGTCTTCTCTCAGCTTCTGACGCCTCATCTCCTTTGCACTCGCCCCCTCTCACCTTTTGGCATCTTTGGCAGCAGGAGCACACCAACAGGCAGGGAATGGAGGGAGATGGACCACATTCAGACAGTTGTAAATTGGCATCATGGTCAGCACAGACATGGTGGGCTGAAAGGCCTCAGCTGTAGTGTTCTCTGTTTCAGGAAGAGTCTTTGAACATTTTTGAAGTAGGGGGAGATGAAAACGAGGGGTTGACAGGTCACTGGACCGAAAGGAACGCAGAGCAGGAGGTTGGAGCTAGATCCCAAAAACAAACTGCTGTGGCTTGGGAAGCATCTGGGTGGTCGAGACCATTGACCATCCCTCCTTCCCCACAGATGCTGCTCGACCCGCTGAGTTCCCCTAGCAGTTTGTTGCTGCAGGTTCCAGCGTCTGCGGTCTCTGGTGTCTCAGTTTTTACAGTCTGATCAGCTTGGTCTCCTGAAATGGAGGAGCAGGCTGTCCCTCCCCCAGTTTATTTGTCTGTATTGTTTGCAGTCGGTTGTGTCCGTGAGAGCTCTGAGGAAAATTGAGGAAGCTGTTGCATTCCAAAATGGGAAAAGAGAAAATCACGGCGCCAGGATGGTCGTACAACTTCAGAGTTGTTGAAGTGTCGAGGGAGCTTCACTCTGTGTCTGACCCTGGGAGTGTGTGATGGGACGGTGCAGGGGGAGCTTCACCCTGTGTCTGACCCTGGGATTGTGTTTCCCTTGCCTCAAGAGACCGGCTGTTAGAATGGGAGCCTCACTGTGCTTTATGTTTGTGCTGTTGCAGGGAAGCAGACCGAGCAATCCTCACCGCCTGCCAGGATAGGGGGGCCAACCAGGAAACGTTCAGCTGGGTTGCACAGCGGCTGAACAGCAAGTCAGCCCAGGAGGTGAGGCTGGGGGAAACGGTGAAGGCAGACGGACCATGTGTGCGCGCGTATCACTGCCCCTGGGCAGCGACTGGCGATCCTTCCTCCTGCCTGGCTCACGGAGCAGCTGGTAAACGTGTTCCCAGTGGCTGATGCACAGTCCTTTTCCCCAGGGGAGAGAATTCAGAAACTAGAGCGCCATAAGGTTTAAGATGAAAGGGGAAAGGTGATGGGTACATGGAACAAGCTGCCAGAGCAAGTCGTTGAGGCAGGTATTTTAACAACATTTGAAAGACGGGTACATTGTTAGGAAAGGTTTAGAGGGATAGGACCCAAACGCTGGCACATGGGACTAGCTTAAGTGGTCAGCATGGATGTCGGGCTGAAGCGACTGTTTCCGTGCTGCATCACTGTAAGGGCTCCAAGACCTGAAGTCCGGCTGCTGCTAGTTTATTCGATTCCTTTTGGGAACTTGCGGGGAAGTAAACGGAGTAGCTGGCTGGCTGCGATCCCCACTGCCGGACGTGCCTTTGGCTGCCTGGGGACAGAGCTGGGGCATTCCCTCCACAAACCTCTCCTGTCACTTGCCCTGCCCCTGCCGAAGCTGACCGACTGCGCCGTCCGTTCGTTCCAGGTCTCGCAGCGGTTCCGGGAGCTGATGCGCTTGTTCCACACCTCGGGAGACGCCAGCACAGACGAGGAGGACGACACCCTGGCCAACAGCAACCCCGAACAGCGGGCAGACTGGCTGATCTCGGACGAGGACCAGGACTGAGTGCCTGGGAGCTCCTGAGCTGGAGTGTACAACCTTGTACTGCTGTTCAGGAAGGTGGAGCAGGTTGCTGGACTGTTGACTGTCACCATCCTGGGACAAAGGTATCCTGATAAATTGTGCCATTTTAGGAACTGCTGTGTTAATGTTTCAGGGAATCCAAGCTGCTGCTGGGTTCCCTGCACGTATTTAATTTCACTTTTGTGCTGATGTTGTGTCTCTCACATGGATTCCTGTTCCCACTAACCACCCAGCCTGGTCTGTGATGGACCTTTATTTATTGGAGAGGCTGGGTTGAGACAGAATAGCGTGGCAGATGAATCCTGGATCCTGGTCATTCACCCTGTGACTGCCTCTGCCAAGGGTGCAGCATTCCAGCTCTTACGCAACAGAAGCTCATGGACCCAACCTGCTTTAGGGATGGGGCACTGGACAATCCCTTTCCCCAGCACGATCCAATCAGTGGAAATATCACAGATCCAATCATGGTTTGCAAAATTTGGCCTATTCTCCGTCAGATGCTGTGAGCGTGAAGCGTCCTGGGCAAGGGCAAATCACGCTTGTGCGTGAAGTTTGGGCTTTTACAGGTTGTGGCAAATGGCTTTGATTCCTTTGTCAAGGGGCTATTGAAGGCTGCCCGAGCCCTCTCAGGCCCACAGAGTAACTGTACTGGTCAGTCTGCTCCTGGAATGGTTGGGGCCAGTGGATCAGGCACACTGCCCACTCCAGTTACAAAGACTGCGACTAGGTCATTACCACATGTTGTCTCCTGTAAATATGTATGTGAAACATATCCTTTGTATAACTTAAATTATAGTGACTGTACATACATCAAAACTAGCAGTGCGCAACTCCCGGGTAATTCAATAAATCTTTCCCCCCCACAAGGTTTCCCCTCTCAAATGGTGTGAAGAAATACAGGACAGGTTATACACAGAGAAATGCTCCCTCTGCACTGTTCTGTGAGGGACAGGGTTACATGCAGTGCAATGATGCTTCTATACGCCCATCATCATCAAAACATTCACTGTGTTAAGGAAACCAATCAAACACAGTTTATCTCAACAGTCCCATCAGATGATAAAGAGAAAGAAGTTAAACAGGTAGTAAAGCTCCTGCCCTGGGAGAATGATGGGACCAAGTAAAGATCCCTCTGCACTGTCCTGTCACACAGGGCAGGGTTGGATCAGGCGGTGCTGCCTATAACATGCAGTCACTGATCGATCCACTGACTTTTGTGCATCTGTGGAAGTTAAGATCAGCTCAAGATGGTGAGACTTTGGACTTTTTAAGCTTGGGACAGCTGGAGGCAATGTTGTTTAATTGTTAGAACAGCATTAAATACTTCAACAAACCTACAGCAACAGCTTCTTTGCTCTGAGGGCAGACAGGAGAAAAACATTGTTTAGCCGGCCAGCAAGTGCTCTTACACAGGCTCCCTGCCACCTCCCCACAGGCAGCACATGGTCCTTCCCCCACTGAACGGGTCCCAACAGCCATCGCACCTCTGGTTTCAGCAAGACACGGAAGTGGATTTACAAGGCTGCAAAGAAGGGCAGTGATCGCCTGCCACCTCTAACTACACGTGTGCACGGTTTGGGGCTTGTGCACTTTGAACGGGAACAAAGTTAGTTGCTCTGTGCCAGGGAGCTTCAAATCCAACAGGATTCCAGTTCCGTGACTGGGAAAGGGGACATACGTTGCACTAACTCCCCAACAAGCAGGTGGGAGGCAGGAGCCACCCCCCACCCACCTCGATCCTCCATTATATTTACAGGACGAGACTCCCGATCTGTTTAGGAGCACACACACAGCCCTGGGTCACCATTACTGCGAGCCAGCGGTGCTTACAGGAGTCTTTATTCCTCGTCAGAGTCGTCGTCCAGCTCAAAGTTCGTTCTGTAGCACTGGGCCAGGGTCCTCAGCTCCTCCAGAACCTCTCTGAAGTCATCCAGCTCCGTGCCTGCGGCAAAGAAGGTGCCGAACCGCTGCAGGTTGAGGCGACTGACCTGGCGGTGCAGGGTGTGCAGGACGCTGTAGGTGGCCGCGGTGCTCTGCAGGGCAGTCAGCACGGGGATACTCTCCATGGCTGCGGACAGACAGGGAAGCGTTCACTGAAGGTGCCTCACCTCCTCCAACCCCACCACCTCCAGAGAAGCCGGAGGTAAACCCAGCACCCCCCCCCCCACCAGTCTAATGCCAGGCTGGAGCTACCCTGCACGTCACTCACCGCTCACTGAGGGCACTCGACCTCCTGTCAGCTGCCCCCGTTTGTTGAAGGAGCCCGAGAAGAACTGTGGGTACGGGGTAGTCACTTTACACGGGGTTTGGACCAGATGAACAGCACTGGGGAATGAGAGAACAGGTTCACAGCGCACAAGCCAACACCCACACTGTATACCCTCCCAATGGACCAACTCCCCTCCCATTCACTCCCTCTTGTACCCATTCCTCAAGGACTCTCCATGTCCCCAATGGACTAACCCCCTTCCTGTTCCCATTCACTCCCCTGTACAATTTCCAAAGGAGCAAACTCCTTACTATCCACTCCCAGTGTTTCCAATCCCAAAGGACTGAATCTTTCCCATTCATTCTCCTTGTACACATTTCCAAAGGAGCAAACCCCATTCCATTCACTCCCAGTGTACCCAGTTCCCAATGGCCAAATCCGTTCCCACTCACGTACCTCATTGCAGCTGGGAAGTGGCTGTGTAGGAACGTGTTGAGCACATCCTCCCCTGTCGGACAGCTGTGTAAAACAGAAGGTCCTTTCACCCCCGGTGGAAGGTTACTGAAGGAAACAATCACAGGCAGCTTCACTAAGTGAACAATTCCTATGGTGTAATTTCTCTCACTGGAAAATCAGTAGTAACTGAGTGTGGAATTTTAACACTGATGACTTCAGCTGTGGAACAGACCAAACACTTGGAATACTGCTACCGTATAATGCCGGGATATGGTACCTGTGGGGACAGGTCCATTGCCGTACATAACACCTGGATACAGTACCGATGGGGACGGGTCCATCGCTGTGTAATGCCAGAGTGCAGAACAATATCCCAGGATCATACTGCCAGACTGTCTGGTAGGTAGAATTTGTACATCCTTGCCCCTGGGAGTTGTAGCTCTTGAGCCTGAGTGCAGTGGTTGAATAACTGTGCTATTGAATACCCCCACCAGTACTGTACCCCGGGGTTATACAGCAACAGACCCATCCCCACTGGTACTGTAGCCCAGTGTTATCCAGCACCTGTTGTTCTTGGCTCACACAAACAGGACTTGGGGTCAGGGGTCTGCAGGTACTGAGACCTCTCCTGTAATTGTCCACCTGTCAGTACAGCTGCATTGATGCCGACTGTTGCCTGCAGACACCTTCGAACCTCGTGTTCGGGTGTACAACTCTCCAGGGGCAGCCTGGGCTCATTCTCTGCTTCCCACACCCTGGCCAACTGCAACCCGACTACGACACAGAGTGGGATGGGAGAAGAGGCCGAGGGAGGAGTGAATCCTTGTCCCGAGCCTCTCTGACTGGTGCCTGGAATCTGCAGCCTGTGTGTGAGACCGACACCCACCTGACTTGTTGCTCCCTGCCGATCCCTCGCGACACCACAGACTGGGCGAAGCACCGGGCGTCCTTCACTTCGCCGCAGGAGGACAGCAGTGTCCACGGCAACGCGCCACGTTGTTCCGCCAGCACATCCGGGAGAGCTTCGGTGTCCCTCACGGCGAAGGGAACTGCGGCGGATGCGGTGACCACCTGCCGGAGGCAGAACCAGTTCACTGGGAGGGAGGCTGCTTCCCGTCTGACCTGGACCACCCACGGTGAGCCCACTGCTCCCCTGGACCCACACCGAGTGGGCAGGAGCTGCCAGTTCTTTCCTGGAGGGGAACTGACTCACTGAAGCTGGCCCGGCTGTGACAGCAGGACTGCTGCGTGGTTCATTCGGAGGTGAGTGGACCCCCCCCCCCCCCGCAGTCACTGTTGGTGAAGGATCCCAGCACAGGGGACTGTGGCTGCACCTGCTGCCTTCTGGCCCTAGGGGTCAGTTCACTGCTCTAGACTGACCCCGCCTCAGTGACCCCAGGACCCTCCCACCCTCAGTGAACCCAGGACCCTCCTCAGTGACCCCAGAACCCTCCCACCCTCCCCGGTGAACCCAGGACTCTCCCATCCTGACCCTCCCTCCTTACCGCGGCCCCTCCCCCATGTTGGGGGGGGGGGGTGCCTCACCTTCCTGCCGGAGACCGAGAGTGAGTCGGTCAGCTGGGTGAGGGACGTGGCGTTGGACTGCAGCCGATAGGGGATGCTCAGTGTCTCCAGGGCCGTTGCCAGCAGTGCGCTGCTGTGGTAACTGAGAGATGCCTGTTGGGGGGGAAAAGAAGAGGCAGCTGAGGACCTCCAGAGCAGCAGGAGGTGACGGCACGACCGCCTTCCATCGGGGGACTGGCCCAGGCCCACAATCTGAGACGCCCGTCCCTTCTCCTCGGAACGTTGGCTGAGGGTTTCTCTGGGACAGAGGCGCCACGCACTGGGGGTTGGCAGCTGTGCGATTCCTCCACACGAGTGTGGAGAGCAGAAGCAGGGGGCTGGGGTCTTACCCCCTCCACCTCCCAGCCCAGCCACCGCAGCTGGCAGGAAACGCAGAGTCTCTCACACCTCCCGTGTCCCTCCCCTCCACGTCCCTCTGTCGCCCCGTCCATCTGCGCCCCCCCAGCCCAGGGATACTCACGTCATAGATCACATGCGGGAAAGAGACAGGAGAACCTTGCTTAAGTTCCAGGAAGCCACGGTCCAGGGACATGGGGCAGAAGACAGAGCTGTGGCTGGACAGGTGCACGATGCCCATGATGGAGTTCAGCAGCCGGTAGACGGTGGCCCCGGGGCCCTGGGGAACCAAGCACAGCACAGCCCAGCGTTCAGAGAGAGTCCTGGGCACTCTCACCCGCACACAGAGCCTCCACCCTGCTGGGAGCTTGTGTACAGAACATCGGCAGGAACAGGAGGAGACCATTCAGCCCTCTAATGAATTGTGGCTAGTCCATGAGCTATTCTCCTCTTCCCAATATCCCTTAATATATTTGGTTATCATAAGCTGATTAATCTCAGGTTAAAGCCAACATCAACTGCTCTCTAAAATCATAAATGTGTATAGCATGGAAGGCATGATGGCCGAAAACTACTCTGACTCTACTTACATGCGGGAAGGTGTGTGTCTCCACTGCCCTTTCAGGCAGCGAGCTCCAAATGTGTGCCACACGTTGAGTGAACAATTTATAGAAACATAGCAAACCTACAGCACATACAGGCCCTTCGGCCCACAAAGCTGTGCCGAACGTATCCCCACCTTAGAAATTACTAGGCTTACCCATAGCCCTCTATTTTTCTCAGCTCCATGTACCGATCCAAAAGTCTCTTAAAAGATCCTATCGTATCCGCCTCCACCACCGTTGCCGGCAGCCCATTCCAAACACTCACCACTCTCTGAGTAAAAAACTTACCCCTGACATCTCCTCTGTACCTACTCCCCAGCACTTTAAACCTGTGTCCTCTTGTGGCCACCATTTCAGCCCTGGGGAAAAGCCTCTGACTATCCACTCGATCAATGCCTCTCATCATCTTATACACCTCTATTAGGTCCCCCCCATCCTCCAAGGAGAAAAGGCCGAGTTCACTCAACCTGTTTTCATAAGGCATGCTCCCCAATCCAGGCAGCATCCTTGTAAATCTCCTCTGCACCCTCTCTATGGCTTTCACATCCTTCCTGTAGTGAGGCGACCAGAACTGAGCAAAGTACTGGGGTCTGACCAGGGTCCTACATAGATGCAACATTACCTCTCGGCTCCTAAATTCAATTCCACGATTGATGAAGGACAATACACCGTATGCCTTCTTAACCACAGAGTCAACCTGTGCAGCCGCTTTGAGCGTCTTATGGACTCAGACCCCAAGATCCCTCTGATCCTCCACACTGCCGAGGGTCCTACCATGAATGCTCTACTCTGCCATCATCCTCAAATCCTCTACAATTCTCATCCCAATCAACATAAAAGCTACTGCTGCAAATGACTGACCTCTCAGTTTACCCCTCCTCCTGTTTCGCTGTGATACCCTCCCTCAGTGTCCTTGGTTCTCAGGAAATAACCCCCAGCCAAGGCTGCCTGTAGCCACGATCCTCCGACCACGTTACACCCTTGCGTACCTCTCTAGTGCTACGACAACCTTCCAGCACTGGGAGAAGACGACCTGAACACTGGGCTTGAGCTGTGGCCTGACAGTTTCTGCAGAGCTCACACCACCTACCCCGCTTTCGCCTTCACTGGCCGAGGCACAGACCATGGCTCCATTGACGCAGGTTCGATCCCGACCTCCGGCGCCGTCTGTGCGTGCGTGGCTTTCCCCCAAGTGCTCCGGTTCCCTCCCACATCTCAAAGGCGTTAACTGGCCACTGTAAATTACCCCTGTGTGGGTGAGTGGTAGACTCTGGGGGGAATGCGGGGAGAATAAAATGGGCGGGTGTAAATGGGTACGGGATAGTGGGCCACAGAGCAGTGTCCAGGCTGTACAACTGTAATAACCCTGGTAGCCATTAGCACAGACTGGGAATGGGACATCCCAGTGCGTGGAGCAGGTACTGGGACCACTGCTCACCCCTTCACTCACCGTGTCCGAGTAGGTTGTAGGCGCAAAGCCGCAGGTGAATATGGCTTTGCCTCCGTATTCATCGTTCAGCAGCTCCACCACTTTGGAGGAGAGCCCAGCAAACCCATCCTGTAGGTCACACAGCACGTGGAAGCCCTGCCAACAGAACACACCATCCGTCAGTGCCGCACCAGCAGCGAGATCCCAACCTACACCACCTTTGCTAAAGGAATTACATTTCTGAGGCAATGTGAGCTGAACAAGTTCAGCGACGGACCCGTCCCCGCCGGCACCGCACCCCGGCGTTACACAGCGACGGACCCGTCCCCGCCGGCACCGCACCCCGGCGTTACACAGCGACGGACCCGTCCCCGCCGGCACCGCACCCCGGCGTTACACAGCGACGGAACCCGTCCCCGCCGGCACCGCACCCCGGCGTTACACAGCGACGGACCCGTCCCCGCCGGCACCGCCCCCCGGCGTTACCCAGCGACGGACCCGTCCCCGCCGGCACCGCACCCCGGCGTTACACAGCGACGGACCCGTCCCCGCCGGCACCGCACCCCGGCGTTACACAGCGACGGACCCGTCCCCGCCGGCACCGCACCCCGGCGTTACACAGCGACGGACCCGTCCCCGCCGGCACCGCACCCCGGCGTTACACAGCGACGGACCCGTCCCCGCCGGCACCGCACCCGTGTTACACAGCGACAGACCCGTCCCCACCAGTATAAGACTGAATAGGTCATGCCTTTTCTCGCTGGCAGATAGAACAATGAAGGGTGATCTTATTGGAACACATCTGCACTATAACCTGGAAGCCCGATGTTAATCTATACCATATCTGTACATGAGATGCTTCTCTTTAAATCAAAGGAGGAGAGTGGTGACTCCCTTATTTTCTTGTGTTCTTATCCAAACATTGTCAGGGGAACGGTCTCACCCACCTCCCTCCCATCTCTCCCGCACCCCAGCTACCTGCAGGTAGTCGCACTCCTCAATGTAAAAGTGGAGCCGGTCTTCAAAATCGTCCAGGAATGCAGGGTCACGCATGAGCTTCTCACCAAAGCCAAATGCTTCGAACCGATTGGAAGTGCTGTGCACATTAAGGAAAACACAGTGGGTCAGCTCAGTGCTTTGTGGCACTGTCTGCTTGCCTTTGGTCTGGGAAGGGAGTACGCACGTGTCACTCACCTGCTGTGGTTGTACTGCTGGATGAGGGAGATGGTCTTTGGGTGCAGGTGCACCCCAAGGTAGTCCGACCAGACTCTCACGCTGTTCTCCAATCGCTGGGCACCCTGGGACAGGTCGAGGGGTCTCTCGGCCACAGACCCTGTCAAAATAAACAAGGTCAGAGCGGGTGAGGAGTGGAGCTCGGGACAAGGCGGAGAAGCTACCAATGCTTGCAGGACGAAGGCACTCACTTTCTTCTCTCTGGGACGCTGTCGAGGTGACATTTCCACTGTGTGCCTCACCCTGTGGAAAGACAACACAATGTGGATGAGGAGGAGGAATCTGCCTCGTTATACAGGCTTACTGCACTGGTCTGAAATAGCAGGCCACTCCACCCTGCATCATGGGCTGGTACACAGGAACACAAGAGGCTACAGAGAGTAGTGGACACAGCCTGGTCCTTCACTGGAACATCCCCCCACCACTGACAGCATCTACAGGAGGTGCTGCCTCAAGGCAACATCTACCATCAAGGATCCCCACCATCCTGGTCATGCCATCTTCTTGCTGCTACCATTGGGCAGGAGGTACAGAAGTCCCACACCACCAGGTTCAGGAACAGCTACTTCCCTACAACCATCAGGTTCTTGAACTGACTGGCACATCCCTAACCCTACCTCAGCAACAGAGCACTACAGGCCACCTCTCACACTGCCGCGGATTCATCTCCGATTGTGTTTTTGTTGCGCACTAATGTCTTGTTTTACAGTTTTGTTTTCCCCTCACTGCCCTGTATAACTTACGTATAACTTATACTCTGTGTGTACCTACGCGCCTGTGATGCTGCAAGTTTTTCTTTGTATTGTACCTCACTGTACTTGTGCATGTGACAATAAACTCGACTGTACAACACCATCACGGCTGATTATCCAAATTCACTGCTGTTTTGTCTTCTCATGTCCATTAAGAACTCAGTCTAACACCCTGAATACACGTTAACTCCTCCTTACCTGCCTTCTGTGATAGAGATTTCCACAAGTTCACCGCTCTGTGGATGAAGAAATTTGACCTCCACTCAGCCCTATACCCCGTCTCCTTGCGCCTTTACATGGGTGATCACAGGAGCTGATTTGGGCACAGCTCTCAGTGGGTTGGGTGAGAAATGTAGACCCACTGAGAGAAACTGCGCTCTTAACATGCATGGGGTCTCTGACACTCCTCCCAAACCATGGATCAAGGAAGTGGGACCAAGTTTGAGAGTAAAAATGCTTCCTTATTTCCTATGTGACCACCCTGAGGAGAGGTGTCAGGGAGGGGCTGACAGTGGGATCGGTGCAGGGATCAGGGTGACTGAGCAGTTTCCTGAGGGGGCGGCTCTCAACTGCCTCTGTGACGGAGTGAACTGACCAAGAGCTGACACGTGGTTAACTGGGGGTGGACAGTGGTGTAGTTAGCAGCGCCACTGCCTCACATCCCCAGAGACCTGGGTTCGATCTCGACCGCCGGTGCTGTCTGTGTGGAGTCTGCACGTTCTCCTGTGACCGCCTGGTTTCCCCTGGGTGCTCTGGTTTCCTCCCACGTCCCAAAGACGTGGGTCAGCAGGTTAATTGCTCCTAGTGTGTAGGTAAATGGGAGAATCCAAGACTTAATGGGAACACTAAGTGGGATTAAATGGGTGCTCGATGGTTGGCATGGACTCATCAAACAGTACTGCACTGGACAGGCCATTCGGCCCATAACGTTGTGCCAATCTTGATATCAATTTATACTAAATGTCCTCTTCCTGTGTATCATCCGTATTCCTCTGTTCTCTTCACATTCATGTGCCTATCTAAGCACCTCACTATCTAACACTCCAAACTGCCTGCTTCCACTACCCCCCGGTATCAGTTCCAGGCACCTACCACTCTCTGCGTAAAAATCTGGTCTCTCATGTCGCTTTTATACTCCCAACCACCACCCCCCCACCAACTTTAAATGCTGGTGTTTGACATTTCTACCCTTGGGAAAAGATTCTGACTGCCTACCCTATCTATGCCTCTCATAATTTTAAAAACCTCCATCATGTCTCAGCTCCAACGCTCTAAGGAGAACAAACCAAGTTTGTCCAAGATTTCCTTACAGCTCACGTCCTCTCCTTATAGCTCATGCCCTCTAATCCAGGCAGCGTCCTGGTGAACCTCTCCTGCACCCTCTGCACAAGTCTCCACATCTTTTCTGTAATGGGGCATCGAGAACTGCCCACACGTGCAGTCTGACTAAAGTTTTATACAGCTGCAGCATGACTTCCCCACTCTTTGCTCAACACCCCTACCGATGAAGGCAAGCGTTCCGTACACCTTCTTTACCACCGCATCCACATGCGTAGCCACTTCCAGTGAACTCGTTGGGCTGGAGGGCCCGTTTTCAAACTGTATGACTCTACAACCCTTGAGATACGTGACTGCAAGCTATACAACAAATGTTTGCCTGCTGCTCCAAGATGGGCTGGGCCAGTTTGGGATTTTCCCCCAAGGACAACCTGCAAGTGTTGCATTGTGCTGCCCAGCAATGAAGGGTCCTGACCCGAAACGTTGACCGCCTGCTTTTCTCCACGGATGCTGCCTGGCCTGCTGAGTTCCTCCAGCATCATCGTGTTTTTTATTAATCATAGAATCATTGAACAGTCCAGCACAATACAGGCCCTTCTGCCCACGATGTTGTGCTGACCTTTAAACCTCGCCTAAGACTATCTAACCCCTTCCTCCCACATATCCCTCTATTTTATCTAGCAATCTCTTGAATTTGACCAATGTACCTGCCTACACCACCACCCCAGGCAGCGCATTCCATGCCCCAACCACTCTCTGGGTAAAAAACCTTCCTCTGATATCTCCCTTGAACCCACCCATTACTTTAGAGCCATGCCCTCTTGTATTGAGCATTGATGCCCTGGGAAAGAGGCACTGGCTGTCCAATCTATTCCTCTCAATATTTTGTACACCTCTATCATGTCTCCTCTCATCTATTAAGACCCTGGCCGGTGGACTCGATGGCCTCACATCGCCACCTGATGGCCATAGGGTGAAAAACAAGACACTTACGCCCAGCCTGTTGAGTTGCTGGAGAAACTGGTTCTTTGCCACTGGGTCCTCTCTGTGCACAGTAAGACTCCCTTTCCTGGATTAAAGGAACAGTTGAAGAAAAAAGTTAGTGATTTGATCCCATCTCCACCACCACCACGCTCACCTCCTCCCCTAAAGGCTTCAGCTTACGGTCCTCCATTGGTTCAGCTGAGACACTGGGATAAGCAAGGGATGGTCTTGGATAATGCAGTGGTGTTAGGTGCTGCAAACAGCCCCCCTCCCCCTTCACCCCAGGCTGGTCAACTGCTGCAAAGTGCTGGCCCTCACATCCCCCCCTTGGAATTGGTCACAACGCTCCTCTCCTCTGACACCAGGGAGACTGCACGTGCTGGAAGTCTGGAGCAACACACACACAGTGCTGGAGGAATTCAGCAGGTCAGGCAGCATCTGTGGCGGGAAATGAACAGTCAACACTTCGTAACAGGACTGGATGCATGCTGCCTGACCTGCTGAGTTCCTCCAGCATTTTGTGCGTGTTGCTCCTCTCCTCTGTGAGCAACCCACAGAACATAGAACAGTACAGCACAGTATGGGCCCTTTGGCCCACGATGTCGTGCTGACCTATGTAAACCTACTTCATGATCAATTTAACCTTTCCCTCCTACATAGCCCTCCATTTTTCTTACATCCATGTGCCTGCCTACGAGTCTTTTAAACGTTCCTATTGTAGCAGCCTTTACCACCACCCCCGGCAGTCCCTTCAAGGCAGGACTTGCGATGAGGTGGCTGGTGTGCACATCCGTGAAGAAAGGGAGGGGAGGGGAGGGGAGAGAACACGGCAAGGGGATAATTAGTGTGAAACATGGGCTGGTTGTGGGATTCCCACTTGCAGACAACAGGGGCTTAGCTCCCACAGTAGGTCTGCTCAGGTATAAAGTTAAAACCCGACCTGAACCCCACTGATCCAAAGTGGAGTGATCTCTTCCTGTACCCAAACTGGCCATCACCCAAAATATAACATTCTCAGACACCATGTCAGCAATCTGTGTGAAGGTGAAGTAATGAATACTGATCAAGACCTGTACCTCTCCCTGACTCTATAATGGAGACACATAAGGAAAAAGCAATCACCACGTGCTGAGTGTCCTGAGCCGGGCTGGTTTGGCATGGCCCAACCCACTTATTTTATCAGAACGTACACCCTGACCCATAGAGTCTGTCTCAGTGGCTCAGGTAGCTCCTGTGCTTACCATGTTAGTGCAGGCTCGACTTGGCTGACACCATACAGATCTCCTTCCTGCTTCAAGCTGCTCAGACTCCCTGCAACACACAAGGCAAGGCCATTACCCTCCATTGAGTGGACCGTTGGCACCACCACCAGGGCCGAGATGGTATAGCCCCGAGGATAGAGCTTGCTGACGTGAGAAGCAACAGAAAGTGACTGAAACACTCAGCAGGTCAGGCAGCATCTGTGGAGAGAGAAGCAGAGGTGGTGTTTCTCTGCTGTTTGTGCTGCTGTCACAATGAAGGGCCTTTGAACTGAAACGTTAACTGTTTCTCTTTCCACCGACACTGCCTGACCTGATGAATGTTTTTAGAATTTTCCATTTAATTTCAGCTTTCTGGCATCTGCAGGGACCAACCTACCTGATATTGTCCTCCCAAACCTCTGTGCTGCAGATGCATCTGCCTGTAACAGCACTGACCACAAACAGCCCTTGTACAGAGAAGTTCATGCCTTCACACCCAAGACACTCTCTACTGGGTTGCACAGCACATGAATCACAACAGACTCAGAACTGAACTGTCAGCTTGAACATGGGCATTGACGAGGCACTCTGGGCTGCCATAACCTTGTGGATAACATACTCCTCAGTACCCTGAGCATTGAGTCAGGGAATCGACCCTGTATTGGTAAAGGCTGCAGAAAGGCGTTCTGGGAGCACCACCAGGTGTACCTAAACTGAGGCACCAAACGGCAGAAGTGCTCAACAGGGTGCTAAACACCACATGAGTGTTAGAGATGAGCTCTCCCACAATCAATGGATCTGATGCAGGTCCTCGTCATGAACAGTGAACAAGTAACTGCTGAAGCGGTTCCATCAATATCCCCATCCTCAGCAACGATGGAGCAACATGCAAGTGCCAAGGACAAGAATAGAAACTCCTCTGACTAGTGGACGATCTGCCTGACATCCCAAGAGCCAGCCGTCGTATCATGAGAAAGGCTGAGTGCACTGGACAAAGCAAAAGCTATTGGATTAGCCAAACTCTTCCAGTACAACACTCCCAGCGAGCCAACAATTGCCCAGGTACCTTCACATCAGTCCACTTCTGGGTCAAGCTGACGGCTCTGCTTGCCCCATTACAGGAAGGATGTGGAGGCTCTGGAGAGGGTGCAGAAGAGGTTCACCAGGATGCTGCCTAGATTAGACGGTCTGACCCACGAGGAGAGTTTGGACAAACTTGGGTTGTTTTCTCTGGAGCGGCGGAGGCTGAGGGGAGACCTGATAGAAGTTTATAAGATTACACAAGGCATAAATAGGGTAGACAGCTGGTATCTTTTTCCCCAGGGTCAAAATGTCTATTACTAGAGGGCATGCATTCAAGGTGAGAGGGGGTAAATTGAAAGGAGATGTGTGGGGAAAGTTTTTTTTAAATATACAGAGTGGTGGGTGCCAGGGGTGGGGGTGGAGGCAGATATGATAGAGGTGTTTAAGAGGCTCTTAGACAGGCGCATGAATGTGCAGAGAATGGAGGGATTTGGACATTGTGAAGGCAGAAGGGATTAGTTTAGTTAGGTGTTTAATTGCTAGATTAATTAGTTTGGCTCAACATCATGGGCCGAAGGGACCGTTCCTGTCCTATGTGATGCTAAGGGGCAATCACCAATAAGGTCAGAAGTGAAGTTTATTCCGATTGCTCAGTGTTTCATTTAATTTACATAAGGTTCTGAAGTGCACGACTACTGGTAAAATGACCTGGACGAAATTCAGGTAAGTGGCAAATAACATACACGCCACGCAAAAGCCAGTTCCACAGAAGAGCGTCAGCATCTCCACGGCCACTGAATGACATTACCATCACTGAATCCCCCACTGCCAGTATCCCAGACGTTACACAAATATAACAGCAGGTAGAGCCTGTGTATAAATTGGTGAGTGATTTGCCTCCCCAAAGGTTTTCCACTTTCTAGATGGGATGTCACAAGTCCCCTTGTGAATGAGTGCACTCTGGAAGCTCAGTGCATCACAGAAGCTCACTTAATTGACTCTATGGCTGGGAGTCCAATCTCGGATGGGAGTTGAACAGTAATGGATTGACGGCGTACCTTTGAGATCCAGGAGAATGAGACGAGGGGTGTAGGTGGGCTGGCCCCGCAGTGTCTGCCCCTCCCGGAACAGGACATTATTGTTGATCTCGGAGTGTGGGTCACTGTGATCCAAATCATAGCACAAGGCAGCATCCTTGATGGAGACAGAAATGTTTATTACACAGCTGGACTCTCGGTGGGGTCATTACGTCTTTGTTAACCAACTCACGAAAGACCACTGCTCCCACCCCATCCTTCCAACTCCTCAACCCCTCCCTTCAGGAACAGGATACTTCCCCTCATCAGCCCACCTTGCCTCGGCCCCTACCCTTCCTCCTCCTCCTCATTGCCCGCCTCGAGCCTCAGCCTCTCCTTTTCCTCCTCAGCCTCCTCCTACCCCCTCCTGTGAGGCTCGCGCTCTCCATCTCCACAAATCGACCCTATCCCCGCACCACCTGCCTCAGCCCATCTGAGTACTGGCCTGCCCCGCTTGAGTCAGTCACATCATTTCCCCCCCAATCCTCAGGGCTTCACTCATGCTTAATCCTCCTCCTCTTCTGGCCCCAGCTCTGACCCTGGCTCCCCCCAACAACCCTAACCCCCACCCCCCCCCTTTCATCCCTCATCTCCCCCACAACCCACCACTAACCCCTCCCCCCACTAACCCCCCTCCTCCCTAGGCCCCTCCCCCTAACATCCCCAACCCCTCCCGCTCCTCCCCTCCCTCCCCAACCCTTCCTCCTCCTCCTCCCCCCCCTTCCTCCCTTCCCCCCTTCCCAACCCCTCCCCCCTTCCTCCCTTCCCAACCCCTCCCCCCTTCCTCCCTTCCCAACCCCTCCCCCCTTCCTCCTCCTCCTCCCCCTCCCCCCAACCCCTCCCCAACTCCTCCCCCTCTTCCTCCTCCCCAACCCCTCCCCCTCTTCCTCCTCCCCTACCCCTCCCCCTCCCTCCCTCCTCCCCCCTCCCCTACCCCTCCCCAACCCTCCCCCTCCCCCCTCCCCAACCCTCCCCCTCCCCCCTCCCCTCCCCCCCCTCCCCAACCCTCCCCCTCCCCCCTTCCACCTCCTCCTCCCCCTCCCCAACCCCTCCCCCCCTCCTCCTCCCCCCTCCTCCTCCCCCCTCCCCAACCCCCCCCTCCCCCCTTCCTCCTCCTCCCCCTCCCCAACCCCTCCTCCCTCCCGGTCAGTGTCCATGGTAACAGCAGCTGCCCGGGGCTGCCGCTCACCTGGATGTTCCACCAGTGGGTGCCCACGAAGTTGGTGTAGTGGCCGAGCTGCAGCGTCAGCACCTCCCGGCACACGCCGCCCATCAGCCGCGTCCGGTCCGGTCCGGCCCGGCCCGCCACCGACAGCAACCGCCGCAATCCCGCCCGCCCGCCGCGCACAACAGCCGCCCCGCCTCCCCATTGGCTGCCCCGCGCATCACTCACTCCCTTGCCCCGTGGCCGATTGGACGCGGCCTCCATCACGTGACTCAACGGCCGCCCTCCAAGCCCCGCCCATTTAAGGCAGCTGCGAGCACATGCGTTTCTGGCTCTCCGATTGGCTGGGAGGAAAAAAGGGAAGGTCAGAGGTCCGCTGTGTCACAGCAACAAGGGTCCGGGCTGCAACGTGAAGACTGAAGTTCCCCTTTATCTGGTCGTACTGCCCAAGAGGCCGTTCAGCCCATCTAGCAGCGCTGGTCAGAAGTTAGCCATTGTGTGCTCCACAAATGCACTCACCCCGTTCAAATATTTGTCCTATTCCATCTTTGAAAATTAGCATCAAATCTACTTAATGACACACACTTTGCTCAGAAAATCTTCATTCCGTGCTCCCTTTTCTCATTATGAGATAATGTCCCCATTAAAAGCGACACATCTAATGGATCACTAGATGCTGGGGGATATCAGCGGGTCAGGCAGCATCTGTGGAGGAAAATGGACCATTAACAAAAGGGTCTCAACCTAAACATTGACGCACAAGAGATTCTGCAGATGCTGGAATCTGGAGCAACACACTCACACAAAATGCTGGAGGAACTCAGCAGGTCAGGCAGCATCTACGGATGGAAATAGACAGTTGACGTTTTGGGCCGAGACCCTTCATCAGGACTGGAAAGGAAGAAGTGTGGCTTCCGGCTTTCTTGGCAGAAGGCAGAACTATCCCTTACCAGTCCTGATGAAGGTCTCGACTTGAAACATCAACCAAAATTTGACTGTCCATTTTCCTCCATAGATACTGCCTGACATGCTGAGTTCCTCCAGCATTTCAGTGTTGCCCCAGATTCCAGCATCTGCAGTCTCTTGTGTCTCCATCAAATGGATCTTTCATAAGCAGGGTCTTGAAGCCTGGTCCATCATTTATATAGATTAAAGCCAATCCTCCACCTGGTATTTTCCTACTCGGTTCTTGTTTGGTGTGCCCAGATCTATAGCCCCCTCTTGTTCTGATCAGAGTTCGTTACCCAAAATGTTGACTGCTTCCTTCTCCACAGATACTGCCCAACTTGCTGAATATTTCCAATATCTTCAGCTTCATTAGTCTTGATGACAGAAAATCTAGGGCCCCCTTAGCTGATAAATTCCCGCGACATTCAGCCCTGGCTGAAGAAATTTCTCACACAACAGACCACCAATTCAGAGACACTCCAGCCAGTGAAAACAGCTGACATTGTCCAATTCTCTCACTTTTGTTTCAATTTCATCACCTCTCTCACTGTTAAATGCCAAAGAACATAGACCCATCCTCATTACTCTGCCCTCCTGGGACAGTCCACTAATGAAACTGGTGAAAGACTGTTGCACTTAAGAGGCAACTGTATTTTTCTTTAGATACAGTGACCAAAACTGCAGACAGTATTCCAGATGCAGTTTTAACAATGATACAAGTGCAACAAGATCTTCTCACTCTAGTACTTCAACTACTTGGGATTAATACACAAACGCCATTTACTTGCTATAAATAAATGTTTGTGTAACTCCCTCAGCAATGGGACTGACAACCTTGCAGCTGAATTTGAACCCGCACTAGAGGTATAGAGTTGGAGATTAGTTGCATCACGACCATTGGATTAGTTGTCCCAATGCACTAACAGAAGAGCAGGGATATGACTGGAATACTGGAACAAGGCAGTGCAGTGAGAAGGGGAACTTATCCTTAGATCAAACCCAATCCCTTGCCCGCCACATTGCACTGCGACCAGAACCAGGCTCCTTCAGTACTCCACCATCATATTTGGCTGAGCTGAACATCAACTTGTATGGATTGAAACAGGTCCTCTCAGCTCTAGTTATAGCAGATGGAAGTGGGGTATACTTTAAACTTGCAAACCCTTTCACAGAGACACACCTTAAAAGTGAAGCTCAGAGCAGGACAGTTAAATACATCATACTTTAATTGTTTTTCCATGTTATTTGAAAATATCCACAGCTCAGTACAGACAGAATGAGCACAAAGTACACTCACAGAATTGCAGACTGCTGGAGTAAGCAGATTAGGTATCAGTTCTATATTCCTGATTTGGATTGTGTTCTCGATGGTGTTCCTGTAGGACGTGATGCAGAATTTCCCCAACCAATCTCACCTTCAGACAGATCAATGGCTGACACAGTGGTCAGGCACACAGGCACTCACTTTGAAAAGCTGAAACACGGATGTGCGTCAGCAGGATTACCACCACGAGATGATGGAGCGAAGTGCGGTGGACCCGGGGTGTCCTTTCAATGTCTTCCCTCCAGCTGGGGAGAGCAGTGCCGGTGTGGAGGGAGGCACGAGTATTCAGAGGGGGCTGCAGATTCTGTCAAAGGTCCCTGGGTTGTAGTTGCTAAGGAAGATCAGCTCCTGCTTTCCTTCTTCTGAGAGAGCTGCAGGCAGAGAGAGTGGTTAGCAGGCTGATAGTGTCACACTGATGGAGGGGTGGCAGGAAGGAATAAAGAGGGACTGAACGTTAGCACCCCTCCTCTCCCAACTATGGTTAGGGATGTGAATGAGACCCCTCAAAGACAGGGGAAAAAAAATCTGCCCAACATCTGGCAGGACAGGCAGGACGAGGGAGCTTCACAAGACCAAGAATGAGAACTTTGAAAAATGGAGGTTTTGTTGGACAAACAACAAACAAAACAATCTAAAACAAAACAGAAAATGATGCAGATTCTTATCAAGTCAGGCAGCATCTGTGAAGGGAAAAAATGTGGAGGCCTTTTTAATCAGGGAAAGATCATTGACTTGGAATTTTTTTTTATTCAATGTATGCTGAGGATTTCCAGCATTTCCTGACAAACTGGAGAAACAGGATTGGGGAATGTGGGGTTAAGAGAAAGAGGGAGGATTCAGAGTGGAGGGTGAAGTGCTCATGGACCCTGGTACAGACCTAGGAGTGGCAACAGCCCATTTGCCATCTTCCATGGACAGATAGAGGGAGGGGAAAAACACAATGCTCCCAAACTGCCACAGACAAAGTGGGGGCATCTGGTGAAGGGAGAGTGACAGGTTGTGAGGTGCCCTCAACACCGGTAGCCAGGCATTTACCTTTCTCGTGCTGAATCCACTTGCGGTCAATGTAGTACTGGTAGCAGCTCTCAAACTCCTTCTGGGTGTAATTCGTCACTTGAATTGGAACAAACGGGTCCAGGGCATCAAAGCCATCCTGGGAGAGGGGGAAACAAGACCAGATGAACAGAATTGCTCAATGCACTTTGTGAGAATTGTGTTCAAGGACGAGCTGAGAAACCTTAGACAGATGGTACAAAAATACAATTCACTTCACTCCATAGTAATTGAGAAGATTCCTACCAAATATTCTTAGCAACACACCCGTCCGCACCGGTACCGTACCCCGGCATTATACAGCGACACATCCGTCCCCACCGGCACCGAACCCCGGTGTTATACAGCGACAGACCCGTCCCCACCGGCACCGTACCCCGGCGTTATACAGCGACAGACCCATCCCCACCGGCACCGAACCCCGGCGTTATACAGCGACAGACCCATCCCCACCGGCACCGTACCCCGGCGTTATACAGCGACAGACCCGTCCCCACCGGTACCGTACCCCGGCGTTATACAGCGACAGACCCGTCCCCACCGGTACCGTACCCCGGCGTTATACAGCGACAGACCCGTCCCCACCAGTACCGTACCCCGGCGTTATACAACGACACACCCATCCCCACTGGTACTGTACCCACTATATCCTGCAAGGAAGGACAGCAAACCTCTTCTAAATCCATTACAGAAACTTTACTGTATCTGGAGGACCTTGGCTGAGACCAGGAAGGCAGCAGGACAGGTACAGTTGTTACCACAGGACTGACAGTGACTGAACTCTAGGGCCTGTTGCTAAATCACAGAAGGGACAGATATTGTCTGCAGTGTTTTAGGTCAGCCCTACATCCATTGACACGGTCTGGAAGTGTGGTCATCTTCCTGGGATTCAACTACTCTGGAGAGGCCAGTTAATAACGTCGTCCCAATCCATGGCACTGACGTTCCCTTGGGAAAGCCTTGGTGAATTACTGGCCAGCACCCCAACGGGGTAAAAGTCTCTGCGACCTCAGCATCAGCCAGTAGTGAAAAGTCTCTCTTCAGTGGGGCTCAACCAAACAATTATAAATAATCAGGAGCCCATTATAGGAAGGATGTGGAGGCTTTGGAGAGGTGCAGAAGTCTACCACGATGCGGCATGGATTAGAGGGCATGTGCTACAAGGAGAGGTTGGACAAACTGGGGTTGTTTCCTCTGGAGTGGCGGAGGTGGAGGGGAGACCTGACAGAGGTTTATAACATTATGAGAGGCAGAGATAAGAGTGGACAGCTGATATCTTTTTCTGAGAGTGGAAAGGTCTTACACTAAGGTGAGAGGGGGCAAGTTCAAAGGGGATGTGCAGGACAAGTTTTTTTGTTTTACACAGAGAGCTGTGGGTGCTTGGAATGTACTGCCAGGGGTGGGGGATGGAGCAAGATACAATAGAGGTGTTTAAGAGGCTCTTAGATAGACACATGGATGTGCAGATAATGGAGGGAATGGACCATGTGTAGGCAGAAGGGATTAGTTTAGTTAGTTATTTAATTACAGGTTTAATTAGTTCGGCACAACATTGTGGGCCAAAGGAACTGTTCCTGTGCTGTACTGTTCTACGTTCCAGCCCGCTCAATAGCAGTCACTGTACGCCGATGCCTCGCTGTCACTCACCTTTCTCAGCAGCTCGAGGGGCAGGTAGGACAGCTGAGAGGCACCCAGTGCTCCAGTCTGGGTCAGGGTCGTGACCATGGCTCCACCAGCCTGCAGGAGGAGAGGAGAGGTTGTTATTGCACTGATCCCTGGGAGGCGAGCTGGACAGGCACAGTGCCGGGCGAACGCGATCTTACCAATTTTTATAGATGCACCAGAGAAAGCACCCTATCTGGATGTTTCGCAGCTTGGTCTGACAATTGCTCTTCCCGAGACCACAGGAAATTGCAGAGTTGTGGACACAGCACGGAAACCAGCCTCCCCTCTGCAGAACTCTGTCTACACTTCCCACTGCCTCGGGAAAGGACCCCTTCCATCCTGGTCATTCTCCCTTCTCCTCTCAGACAGAAGATACAAAAGCTTGAGATCACGTCCCACCAGGCTCAAGGACAGCTTCCATCCCGCTGTTATCAGACTCTTGAACGGATCTCTCACACGCTAAAAGATGAACTCTTGATCTCCCAGTCTACCTCGTCATGGCCCTTGCACCTTATTGTCTACCTGCACTGCTATTTCTCTGTAACTGTAACACTATATTCTGCATGGTTTTCCTTTTTACTACCTCGATGTACTTTGTAAGGAATGATCTGTCTGGATGGCATACAAACTAAAGCTTTTCACTGTATCTCAGTACACGAGGCAATAATTTGTTTTGTTTGGTTTGGTTTATTATTGTCACATGTACTGAGATACAGTGAAAAGCTTGCCATCCATATAAATCATTCCAAGTATCACAAGTATACTGATGTGGTACAAAGGGAAAAGCAATAACAGAATGCAGAATATGTTACAGCTACAGAGAAAGTGCAGTACACGCAGACAATAAGGTGCATCAAGGGCCATGACAAGGTAGATGAGGTTAAGAGTTCATCTTTATCAGATAGGAAGTCTGTTCAAGAGTCTGATAACAGCGGGGTAGAAGCTGTCCTTGAGCCTGGTGGTACGTGCTTTCAGGCTTTTGTATCTTCTGCCCTACGGGAGGGGGGAGAAGAGAGAACGACCAGGGTGGGAGGGGTCCTCGATTATGTTGGCTGTTTTCCCGAGGCAGGGAGAAGTGTAGCCGGAGTCCATTGAGGGGAGGCTGGTTTTCGTGACAGACTGGGCTGTGTCCACAACACTACAATTTCTTGTGGTCTTGGGCAGAGCAGTTGCCGTACCAAGCCGTGATGCATCTGGATAGGATGCTTCCTGTGGTGCATCTGTAAAAGATTGGTGAGGGTCACCAATCGACTGATCTGGAGACACAGTAATGCGGTGCAGGCTCCACAGCTTGTGCGCTCCCAGCTGGACCACAGGAAGGGAAGCAGCCCACTGGTACACAGCACGATCCCATGGCAGTGAGCCAACAATCAGCCAACCCGTCTCGGTCACATCGATCGAGGGATAAAGATATTTTACCACCAGGACAGAGAGGTGCACACAGATCTTTATTAGTCACACGTACATCGAAACCCACAGTGAAATACATCTTTTTGCGTAGTGTTCTGGGGGCAGCCCACAAGTGTTGTCACTCTGCCAGCACCGACATAGCATGCCCACAACTTCCTAACCCGTACGTCTTTGGAATGTGGGAGGAAACCGGAGCACCCGGAGGAAACCCACACAGACACACGGGGAGAACGTACAAACTCCTTACAGACAATGGCCAGATTTGAACCCGGGTCGCTGGCGCTGTAAAGCGTTACGCTAACTGCTACACTACTGTGCCTGCACAATGGATGCCATGCTCTCCCCTCCTCCCCGCAAGTCACAGAGAGTTTTAGTCCGGATCGTGCGTTCAGTTCTTTCAGATGTGGCATCAGCAGCCACCCCAGGCCTCAGCTGGCAACAGGGAGAGCTGTTCTCCTGGAGGACAATTGGCCCCAGCTGGTCCGGAGCAGAGGGCTGTCCAGTCCTAGGACATCTCCTCAGCCCAGCAAATAAAAGATGACCTGTTCATAACCCAGGACGTGCCGTGGTGATCACACCAGCAACCAAGTCATAATCCACAGTGGTTCCCGAAGACCTCTTACCCAGTCATTGGAGAGCAGCTTCCTCAAGTTGTGGATCAGGGTGAGCTCAGAGGGAAGTACCTGAAAAAGAGGCAGACAGTCAATAGACACCCCAACCAACAAGGAGACTTACTACCATTTTCGTTAGTGCGCTATCACCAGTACAAGGGGCAAGGTAACTCCATACAAACTTTAGCAATGACTTGTTCGGTTTCTGGCAGTTCAGGGCACATCAGAACTTCCCTGATGTGACGGACATCTCTGACATGGGTAAGTGGGTCAGGGGTGGCTCGACAGTGTGGAGACGGACTGCTGTTTCCCCCGGCTGGAGGGGTATAGAACTGGGGTCACAGTCCCAATACAAGGGGTCGGCCATTCAGGACAGAGATGAGAGGAATCTTCTTCAAAGCTTGGTGAACCCTTGGAGGGCAACAGAGGTGTGCTCGGGAGAGAGACGGAAGGAACTGACGGAAGGTGGGGCCGAGCTACACAAGATAAAATACAAGATCAGCGTGATGTTATAGCAGATTGGCCAACTCCTGCCTCATTTGCTCTCACGTCCTTGACCTGCAGCTGAGGACAGTCCTAAGGAATTCCTCATCTGACTTCCACTCTGGATATTGGGAAGTAGGAGAGAGGAGATCAAATGGTCATGGGGAAATTTCTCTTCCCTCCCCACCACAACTGCTTTTAACATCCATTCTCAGTTCTTCCAGCTGGAAGTTACAGACCCACCGACCAAAAGGCAGAACATTTTGTACACACTGTCGATTTTGACACCCATCAATAAAACTCAGGAGATATTTCTGATTAACTTCCCAAACAGACTGGTGCCTTTCCCAATGGATAATCAGTAAACTGCAGATGGTGGGAAACAGAGAAAAACAGAACACTGGCAATACTCAGCAGATCAGGCAGCATCTGTGGAGACAAAGCTGACATTTCAGGTCAATGATCCTCCCAAATGGGCTCGGCTAAGCTTGTCGAGTGCCATGTTAAACAGTTCAACTGGGATTCTACGGGAAAAGGTTTGCTCCATTGGGATTTTGTACAGTGGCAGTCAATGGGAAAGGTCTTGGGATTTTCCATTTGTACCTGGGCTGGACCACCCTCGGTGGAGAGACTAACCTTAACATTTGACCATTTCCGATGATGTAAAGTCACACAAATGAAGAGGTGCACCTGGGTACCACGAACGCGGAGGCAACAGAGTGTGTGAGGATTGGTCAAACCAGGAATACCTGACTCTTGTCCTCCTTCTTCATGGTGGTCGGTCCCCACAGAGCGTTGACCCCGTCGACTGCCACCAGCATCCGATACGTGTCAGGTAAACACTGCGACTTCAGCTCTTTGAACAGGACACCCACCACATCACTGGCATTCTTCACTCGTGCAATACCCTGAGTGGGGGAAGGTGGTGGGCAAGAAAAACACAGGCCATGCTTATGTCAGACTCTGCGCCAGTTCCTGCTCTATCTCGCTCCCTTACACCCTCCTCCTTGCCAGCAAGGGCCCGGACATCCTCATTGAGGTTCACCCTCCAATACAGCATCCTTGATCACTGCCACGGAGTTATACAGCCCTTCAGCCCAACTCATCCATGCTGGCCAAGGTTCCTTCCTGAGTCAGTCCCATTTCCCTCTGAACCTTTCCTATCCATGTACCTGGCCAAATGACTCCTAAACCATCGTAACTGCACCCACCTTTACCACTTCCTATGGAAGCTCTGTCCACCTACCCACTAGTTGCCCCTCAGATCCCCTTTAAATCTCCACCCCCCCCCCCCCCCAACTTTAAACCTACGTCCTCTAGTTTTGGACTCTCCTACCTTGGGAAAAAGACCGTGACCATCCTCCTTATAATCAGTCATACAGCACGGAAACAGGCCCTTTGGCCCAACTCATCCATGCTGACCTAGTGCCCATCTATGGGAGTCCCATTTGCCTGTGTTTGGCCCAGATCCTTCTAAACCTTTCCTATCCATGTACCTGTTTAAATATCTTTTAAACACTGTCATTGTAACTACCTCGACCACTTCCTCTGGCAGCTCATTCCATATACTGACCACCCTCTGTGTAAAAAAAAAAGTTGCCCCTCAGGTGCCTATTAAATCTCTCCCCTCACCTTAAACCTAGTTCTTGATTCCCCAACCCTGGGGAAAAGACTTGAGTGCATTCACCCTACCTATCCCCCTCATGATTTCATAAACATCCACAAGGTCACCCGTCAAGCCTCCTTCACTCCGAAGAAAACAGTCCCAGCCCGTGATTAGGGATTAAATTTCAGGACGACTTGGAGGTTGGATTTGGAGGAGTGCCACGACTTAGGAACATTGTAGGGACCAGTGGAGTTTGGATGGGATGAGGGGGACACGGACTCATCGGGTACCCTCTGCGCATTTGCTTAGAGGGCAGCCCATAGACTATTCAGCTGCACGAGGTGGATCTGGTGTTATACAGTGTCACACTCGTCTGGTGGATCTGGTACTTGGGAGAGTGATGCCTCACCTGGTCCACCACTTCACCCAAGGGTCGCCCCTCCTCGGTGGCCTCCCGCTTGCTCCAGGTGTACTTTTGCCGGGTTTTTAGCTGTTAGCAACAAACAAGGCAGTGTTAGTGTGGTCACACTGCAGTTTCACGACAAACTCAGACAGTGCACAAGCCCGCGTAAAAAAGGTATTAGGAGGGTAAATGATCACAAGCTCCCTCTTTTCATATCGCTGCCCCAACCAGGATCTCAGGGGAGAGTGTGACCTTATCATCGGCAAGGCCAAAATTCATTGTCCATTCTTAGCTAGCCTTCAGAAGGTGGCACTGAGCCTCCCTTTGCAACCGCTGTAGTCTGTGTGGTGAAGTTGGCCCACAGTGCTGTTGGGGAGGGAGATCCAGAGGTATTTAGACAGACACATGAACAGGTAGAATAGAGAGATACAGATTATGCACAGGCAGATGGGATTAGTTTAATTTGGCATCACGGTTGGCACAGACCTGGTGGGATAGAGGGCCTGTTCCTGTACTGTTCTAGGTTTCTATGTGAATTAGACCCAGCGACAATGAAGGAACTGCAGTACATTTCCAAGGCAGGTTGGTGTGAGACTTGAAGAGGAACCAGCAGGAGGTGGTGTCCCTGCGTGCCTAGGTTTCAGTTGTAGAGGCGGTAGGGTTTGCAAGGTGCTGTTGGAGTAGCCCGTACATTTTGCAGACAGTGCACACTGCTGCCACAGTGACTTCAGAAGCAGGGCGTTCATCATGTGGGCTGCTTTGTCCAAGATGCTGTCGAGCTTCTGAAGCTCTGCTCATCCAGGTCAGTGGTGCGTAGTCCATTACAGTCCTGACTTGTGCCTTGTAGGTAGTGGAGGGGTGTTGGGGTGTTCAGAGGTGGATCAGTGCAGCCTCTGACCTGCTTTTGGAGCCTCAGGATGTGTGCGGCTATTCCAGTGGTGCTACTGGTCAGTGGTGACCACTGGGATGTTGGTGGTGGTGGGAAATTTGGTGATGGTAGTGCCAAGGGGAGGTAATCACCACTTGGGCACCTGTGTGGCACAAACACCTCTGGCTGTTTCCCATCCCGTGCCCCAAGTGTATCGCTGCTTGGGCTGTGTCCCTGGACTGAGACCAGCTCACCTCAGCCAGGAATCGCTCGTTGGTGATGCGGAAGTTCTTCAGCCAGGTGGAGGCTTCAAGGGGCTGGTCAAAGCGAGCTTGGTTGTAAGTTGACGGCATCAGCTCCTTGCAGTGCTTGACCCACAAGTAGGCTGTGGTGGGAAAACAAAATGAAGCAAGGTTGAGGTTTATACAGCACCCAGGACAACCTTGCCGTGTCCCACAGCAGCTTACAGCCAAGGAAGTAATTGCAAAAAGTGTAGCCACTAACAGTGGGAAAGCCCCCAGTGCCACTATACGGCAGCCCTGGTTATACAACAGTACCCATACTGGATTGCCACCAAATATACCCCAGCTCAGTGCCCATCACAATGGAGAAACCAAGTAGATATACACTCACCAACCTGCAATATCTGCTTTCTGCTGTTGTGTTCCAGGCTGAGGCCAGCACCTCTACTTCCTCAGGAGGCTAAAGAAATTTGGCATGTCCCCATTGACCCTTACCGATTTTTATAGATGCACCACAGAGAGCATCCTATCTGGATGCATCGGAGCTTGGTATGACAACTGCTCTGCCCGTGACTGCAAGAAACTGCAGAGAGTTGTGGACACAGCTCAGCACATCACGGAAACCAGCCTCCCCTCTGTGGACTCGTCTACACTTCCCACTGCCTGGGTAAAGCAGCCGACATAATCAAAGACCCCTCCCACCCCGGACATTCTCTCTTCTCCACCTCCCATCGGGCTGAAGATACAAAAGCCTGAAAGCACATACCACCAGGCTGAAGGACAGCTTCTATCCTGCTGTTATAAGACTATTGCATGGTCCCCTAGTACAATAAAATGGACTTCGACCTCAAAATCTACCTCATCATGGCCCTTGCACCTTATTGTCTGCCTGCACTGCACTTTCTCTGTAACTGTAACACTTTATTCTACACTGTTATTGTTTTCCCTTGTACTACCTCAATGCACTGTGTAATGACATGATCTGTATGGATGGCATGCAAAACATCGCTTTTCGCTGTACCTCAGTACATGCGACATTAATAAATCAATTTACCAATTTTAAAATTTACACAATATACCACAGATCTAGCGTTTGACCAACTCCACCTCCCACCCCTCCAAGTCCCCCACCCCCCACCCCCGACCAATCCCCTTTGCATGTCCGTAAGCCCAGCTTTTCGAAAGCAACAAACAATCCGCTGGAGGAACTCAGCAGGTCGAGCAGCCTCAATGGAGAGGAGAGGAACTGTCGGCATTTCGGGTCGAAACCCTCCATCAGGTCCCTAACCCGAAACGTCAACAGATCCTCTGCCCCCCCCTCCCCCCCCCCAACAGATGATGCCCGGACCTGCTGGGTTCATCCAGTAGCTTGTTGGTTGCTCCAGATTCTAGCATCCACAGTCCAAGAGCCCGCCCCCACCCCTCATCTCTTGAGCCCAGTGAGTTTGGACAGGAGGAGGAATGAGTGTTCTTACCGTCTGGCACATACAGGATCAACCAGTTCTGTTTAGCGCAGTACTGGACCGCGTTGCACAGGGTGAGCGTTTTCCCACACCCCTTCTCGCCATCTGGAACAGCAGGGTGTCAAGGAATGAGCAGGGGTGATGTCATGGGCTAGCTGTGGCATGGATTTTGGCAGCAAAAGGAACAGGATTGAGGATTCATAGAGTAATACAGCACGGAAACAGGCTCTTCGGCCCAACTGGTCCGTGCCGACCAAGACGCCCAGCCAAGTCGGTCCCATTTACCTGTGTTTGGCCCATATCCCTCTAAACCTTTCCTATCCATGGATTCAAGTGTCTTTTAAACGTTGTTATTGTACCTGCCTCACCCACTTCCTCTGGCAGCTCGTTTCGTATATGGACCACCCTCTGGGTGAAAAAGTCACCCCTCGGCTTCCTATTAAATCTCTCCCCTCTCAACTTAAACCTACACTCTCTAGTTCTTGATTCCCCATCCCTGGGAAAAAATCTGTGCAGATTGACCCTATCTATGCCTCTCATGATTTTGTACACCTCTATAAGGTTACCCAGTCTCCTGTGCTCCAAGGAATAAAGTCCAAGCCTGTCCAACCCCTCCCTCCAACTGAGGCTCCACTCCCCTCCAGTTGAAAGCGTCCTCCTTTATCCTCTGCTAGGCTCCAACCTGCTTATGCACACTCAACTCAGCCTCTCCCTCACTGGAGGTGTTGGGGTTAATGGGCCCACGGCTGGGACTGTCCCAGGTTTAGCATCGGGTTCAAGCATCAATGCAACAGCATGTGGACAAGGTGACAACACAGGGACAGAACTCCCACCAAACAACCCCGTCAGGCTCTCCAGTCCATGATCTCAGTGGCAAGGATACAGATGACATATCGAATGACTGGGTGTGAATAATTGGCAGCCTTTAAATAACCGACCAGCTCCAGGCCTGGCCTCCGAACCATGATGCATGCCTCCCCGAAAGTCTTGATCTGAAACAGGACAGGACAAGGGATAACATGTGGCAGGAAAAATTAAAAAGCACATTATCTAAACAGATTGCAAAGCTCTGAGGCAGAGGGATCTGGGATACCTGGTGCATGACTCACAAGGGGCTGGTATGCAGGTACAGCAAGGAATTAGGCAAGGTAACAGAGCGTTATTGTTTACTGCAAGAGGAATTGTTAACAAAAGTAAGGAAAATATGCTTCATTTATGTAGAGCACTGTTGAGACCACATCTGGAGCAGTGTGTGCAGTATTGGTCTCCTTATTTGAGGAAGGATCTTAATGTGTTGGAAACAGTTCAGAGAGGATTAACTGGACTAAATTGGTAGGGTGGAGACACTAGGGACTGCAGACGCTGGAATCTGGAGCAACACACAATCTGCTGGAGGAACTCAGCAGGTCGGGCGGTATCTGTTTGGGGGGGGGGGGGGGGTGTGGGCGGGAGGAATTGTCAACATTTCAGGTCGAGACCCTGCATCAGGACTGACAGTGGAAAGGGGAAGTAGGCAGCACAATGAGGTGAGGGGAAGTGATGAGACAGGACTGAGGATGGGAGGGGGGAGGATAATGGGCAACTGCTCCCCTCTAGTGAAACGCAAAGCCTTTGCCCTCTGCTAGGCTCCTCATCTTTCACCCCTCCTCAGTCTGTCTCCTCTACCCTATCTCTGCCTCTCATAATTTTTTAAACTTCTGGTCAAGTCTCCCCTCAGCCTCCGACACTCCAGAGAAAACCCAGGTTTGTCCAACCTCTCCTTATAGCTCATACCACCTAGTCCAGGCAGCAGCCTGGTGAACCTCTTCTGCACCCTCTCCAAAGCCTCAACATCCTTCCTGTAACGGGGCAACCAGAACTGCACACAATACTCCAAGTGCGGCCGGACCAGAGTTTTATACAGCTGCAACGTGACTTCCTGACTTTTATACTCAATGCCTTCACCAACAAAGGCAAGTGGGCCATATGCCTTCTTTACCGCCCCATCTACTTGCGTGGCCACTTTAAGCTATGGGACCCCGAGATCCTTCTGTACGTCAATGCTGTCAAGAGTCCTGCCATTTACTGTACACTTTCCCCTTACGTTGCACCTCCCAAAGTGCAACATCTCACACTTGCCCGGATTATGCCACTTCTCCACCCATTTCTGCAATTGATATATATCCTGCTGTATCCTTCAACAGCCCTCTACACTGTCCACAGCTCCACCAGTCTTTGCAAACTTACTAACCCACCCATCTACTTTTTTGTCCAACTCATTTACATATATTACAAACAAATGCAGAGGAGATTTACAAGGATGCTGCCAGGATTGGGGAGCATGCCTTATAAAAGCAGGTTGAGTGAACTTGGCCTTTTCTCCTTGGAGCGACGGAGGATGAGGGGGGACCTGATAGAGGTGTATAAGATGATGAGAGGCATTGATCGTGTGGATAGTCAGAGGCCTTTTCCCAGGGCTGAAATGGTGGCCACAAGAGGACACAGGTTTAAGGTGCTGGGGAGTAGGTACAGAGGAGATGTCAGGGGTAAGTTTTTTTTACTCAGAGTGGTGAGTGCGTGGAATGGGCTGCCAGCAACGGTGGTGGAGGCAGATACAATAGGGTCTAAGAAACTTTTGGATTGGTACATGGAGCTGAGAAAAATAGAGAGCTATGGGGAAGCCTAGTAATTCTAAGGTAGGTACATGTTCGGCACAGCTTTGTGGGCCAAAGGGCCTGAATTGTGCTGTGAAAAAATGTTCTGACCTGCAGCGTTAACTGCTTCTCTTTCTCTGAGGACCAGCACAGGAACAGCTGACAGCCTCCTCCTGTGCTGTACATTTTATTACAGTACAGGAAGGTGGCCATTCAGCCCATCGAGTCAATGCCCAGCAGAGCAAACCCTTCAGTTCCATTCCCCCATCCTTATTTCCCGGCACCTCATTCTCTTACACCCATCAACTTTGCTTTAATTCTTTTGCCATTTACAGGGGGAATTCACGGCAGCCAATGAACCCACCGACTCCGCATGTCATTGGGATGGGAGGAAACCGGAGCACCTGGGGGAAACCCACATGGTCACAGGGAGAACATGCATACTCCACATACAGAGAGCATCGGCGGTCGGGATCGAACCCGATCTCTGGAGCGATGAGGCAGTGGGTCTACCCACTGCGCCAGTGAGCTACCCACACGGTGTCACTCTAATGCTGATATTCTAAGACTGGCCATTATTTTCTGGGTCCAGGTTCCTCCCCGGTACGAGCTGTGTGTGTGGTGTGCCAGGAGGGAAATTGATTTGCAGCTGGAAAGGGAGAATCCCGGGGGGGAGCACAATGGGAATTTGAGCATGGAGACATAGGAAACACTGCAGGAAAAGATCGCGATGCAGGGTGCTGGGGGACAGTTCTGTTCCTGCACAAACAACCCTAAAGGCATTTAGATGCAGACATGGAGACAAATCCCGCTGGGGACAGTCCGGGAATATGTCAGATTATATTAATCTGGGAAAAAAAACATCATTCTCAGCAACAGTGACCGTGAAACTACTGGACTGTGCTAAAATAATGATGAGTCAGATTACAGGAAGGAGATAGAGAGCCTGGTGACATGGTGTCATGACAACAACCTTTCCCTCAATGTCAGCAAAACAAGAGAGCTGGTCACTGACTTCAGGAATGGGGGCAGTGCACACGCTCCTGTTTACATCAACAGTGCTGAGGTCGAGAGGGTGGAGAGCTTCAAGTTCCTAGGAGTGAACATCATCGATAGCCTGTCCTGGTCCAACCACGTAGATGCCACGGTCAAAAAAGCTCACCAGCGCCTCTACTTCCTCAGAAGGCTAAGGAAATTCAGCAAGTCCCCGTTGACCCTCACCAATTTTTATCGATGCACCACAGAAAGCATCCTTTTCGGATGCATCACAGCCTGGTATGGCAACTGCTCTGCCCGTGACCGCAAGAACTGCAGAGAGTTGTGGACACAGCTCAGCACATCACGGAAACCAGCCTCCCCTCCAGGGACTCTGTCTACATTCCTCACTGTCTTGGTGAAGCAGCCGACATAATCAAAGACCTCACCCACCCCAGACATTCTCTCTTCTCCCCCCTCCCATCAGGCTGAAGATACAAAAGCCTGAACTACGTACCACCAGGCTCGACAGCTTCTATCTGCTGTTATAAGACTATTGAACGGTCCCCTAGTACAATAAGATAAACTCTTGACCTCACAATCTACCTTGTCGTGGCCTTTGCACATTATTGTCTGCCTGCACTTTCTCTGTAACTAACACTTTATCCTGCATTCTGTCGTTGCTTTTCCCTTGTACTACCTCAATGCACTGATACGATAAAATGATCTGTATGGATGGCAGGCAAAACAAAGTGTTTCACTGTACATGGTACATGTGACAATAATAAACCAATTTACCAACCATCCTCTTCATTAATGCCTGTGGGGGAGAGAACAGAGTCCCAGAGAGAGTTAGAACTCACACAGCACAGAAGCAGACCCTCCAGCCCACTGAATCTGTACTGATCATCAGGCACCCACTTACACAGATTCCCTTCTCTCATTTCCATCAATCTCCTAAGAGCAATCTACAGCAGCCAATTAATCTCACAACCCTCACGACTTTGGGACGAGGGAGCACCCGGGGGAAACCCACCCCTGGCCACAGGGAGAACGTGCAGACTCCACACACAGCATCGGATGTTGGGATTGAACCCGGGTCTCTGGCACTGCGAGGCAGCAGCTGCCACACCACTGTGCCACCTTAAATCTGCTGCTGGTCTAACAAGTGCAAGTCACTCACTTTGGACGATGAGTGACAAATGCCGGACATTCTGCAAAGTGAATCGAAACAATAAGAGGTCTCAAGAGGAGAGCGAGAAGGGGGTTGGGAGGAACCAGAGGTAGATTGGAGGCTGGATGAGAAATGGAAGTCTTCAGCAGTGTGCAGTAGGAGTTAAGGCAGGAGGTGACGAGTGAGGGAGGACACACACAGGTGAGGGAGACACCTACCTGTTGCTGGAAGCGGCGAGTGAAGCCATGAGGGAAGGTGGTCCTCAGGTCCCCCGGGGAGAGGGTGTAATGCAGCCCCACGTGCTGCTCTGTGTGCAGCCCCTGTACAAGACAGACATCAAACCCCGGTCACTCGTGCAGTCCTTTGGAATCGCACCTCAGATCCACACATCACTTCTATTATAATCGTTCTGCTCTTTTAAATCTAAATTCTATGCTCGATACTTTATTCTGCATTCTGTATCGTTTTACTTCGTACTGCCTCAATGCACTGTGTAATGAATTGATCTGTATGAACGGTATGCAAGTCAAGTTTTTCACTGTACCTCGATACATGTGACAATAATAAACCAATTCCAATCTGGCAGCACGTGGGTGAGGCAGAAGTCTGCCATGGTTGCCAGCTGCCAGGCAATTTACAGTGGCTGCATTCTGGAGGGAAGTGGAGTGTCCTCCAAGCACTGGTCACATCCCAACCATGCAGTGCCCGCGGACAGCAGGGTTGAAGGGGGAAAATGCACTCAATGTAATCTTCATGGAAAACGAAGCAAGATAATGAGAGCAGGTCATGCTGCAGGACAGGGGGGCACAGGTGGTTAAGACACTGACTTCCAGTTGTGGCTAGACCCAAGGCCGAAACAGACCCAGCGCCACATTTGGAATATCGTGTTAGTTTTGGTCACGTTGCTATTGGAAAGATGTCATTAAGCTGGAAAGAGTGCAGAGGAGATTTACGAGGATGTTGTTGGAACTTGAGGGGCTGAGTTATGGGGAGAGGTTGAGACTTTCTTCATTGGAGCATAGGAGGAGGGGTAATCTTACAGAGGTGTATAAAATCATGAGGGGCATAGATAGGGTGAATGCACTCTATCTATGTTTTTCCCAGGGTTGGGGAATCAAGAACTAGAGGGCATAGGTTTAAGGTGAGAGGGGAGAGATTTAATAGGAACCTGACAGGCAATCTTTTCACCCAAGGTGGTCCGTATGTGGAACGAGCTGCCAGAGGAAGTGGTCGAGGCAGGTACATTAACAACATTTGAAAGGCATTTGGACAGGTACATGGATAGGAAAGGTTTAGAGGGATAGGGGCCAAATGGGACTAGCTCAGATAAACACCTTGGTCGGCATGGACCAGTTGGGCCGAAGGGCCTGTTTCCATGCTGTATGACTCTGGGAGGAAGGTCCAGCTCATTTTCCTGGTTCAGCTGAGGCAGTGTCAGAGGATACACGTGTTGAGTTTGGAGCCTTCAAGCATGCGCTGCCACGGGCTTTTACAGACACAACTCGTACCCGAGGGCTGGTAATACCCCAGGCAGGGGGCACGGAGCCCAGGCAACATGCAGGAGCCGAGGGCTGCTTTACACCACCCTCAGAGTAGCAGCAGATGCACGAGAAGCTGCAGGCAGGCTTGAACGACGGCACTTACGGGATCGGTTTGACTGGTCCTGAAAACAGGCGGGGGCCTCCTGGTGTCTGCCTCCGTTTGGGGTGCCGCACACGCCTCCTGAAGCCCAGAGCTGTGATGGAAGGCACGGCCACGGTTAGCCTGGGGGATGAATGGAGATAAACAAGAGTGGTTAGTTACTGGTTTCTTGGCTGTCTGGGAGACCAGAGGGACGGTGGGGTAATGGCTGCACTCCTGGAGCACCGATCCAGAGACAGTTATTCAGGGAGTTTCAACTAGCCTTGGCAAGGGTTACACAGAACTACTGGGTTGCAGTAACAATCCATCCACCTCACCATCGACCAACCCCACATCTAGAAATCTTTTGATCTCCACTGTGGATGAACTCGATGACAGTCTCTCCTCAGTCCTGCAGGGGAGAGAAGTCCAAAGATGCACCACCCTTCTTATCCCAGTCCCCTACGTCTTACCTCTAGTTCTGAGAACGTGACACCTGGTTCTACACTCGTCTGCAAGGGAAGCCACTTCCCCCCCCACCCCCAGCCTTGTAAGAACGTTTAAAGCTTCATTCTGCTAAACTCCGGAGAGTACAGGCTCTCTTCTCACTGGGCAAAGCTACAAGCCCCAGAACCAGCCCAGTGGACCTTCACTTCCCTCCCTCTGTGGCAAGTACATCCATTTGTCATTGAGCAGAGCTCCAGTCGTGGTCTCACCAATATAATTCCAGCGAGACATCTTTACTCCTCAGCATGACAGCCTGGTTGACCCTTAACTGCCTCTCAACACGGGGGCAACTGGGGATGGTGAATAAATCCCAGCAAAGCCATGATCATCATAACACGGAAACAGGCCCTTTGGCCCAATGGGTCCATGCTGACTGTGATGCCTGTCTACATTAATCCCATTTGCCCCAGTAGGCCTGTATCCCTCTACTCCTTTCCTACCCATTTACCCATCCAAATGCCTTTGAAATGTTATAACTGCATCCACCTCTACCACTTCCTCTGGCAGCTCATTCCATATACGGACCACCCTCTGAGTGGAAAAACTTGCCCCTTAGGTCCCTTTTAAATTTCTCCCCTTGTCTTAAAGCTGCACCCTTTAATTCTAGACTCCCCAACCCTAGGAAACAGACTGATTATCGACTAACTATGCCCCTCAAATTTATGAACCTCTAAATGGTCACCCCTCAGCCTGCTACATTCCAGACCAGAATTATGGACTTTCATGAAGTGACATCCCATGAAATCACTGTTTACAAGAGTCACAGAGCAATACAGCCCTTCAGCCCAACCAGTCCATGGTGCCCACCCAATCTAGTCCCAATTTCCTGTGTTTGGCCCGTATCCCTTTGAGCCTCACCCCCCTTTGTGGGGTGGGGGGGGGGTGCAGGGAAAAGGGAGAGGGAAAGCAGCTGTCAATTTGCAGACAGCAAGTAGTATGGTCCCATGAAAGCTGCTCTCCAAGGTTCACAGAATTCTTGGCCTAGGTTTAAAAAGTTCTGCAACACAAAGCAATAAGAGAAGGGGTTACAGATGCTGCTGATCAGACACTTTTTTTAAAAGCACGTCATCATCAGACACAAAATACAATCAACAATCTGAACATACGAGAAGAGTTTGATATCTCTTTGAATCTCATTGAAACCTACCGGATACTGAAAGACCTGGATCCAGCGGACGTGGAAAGTCCACCGTAGGAGAGTCCAGAATCCGAGGGCACCGCCTCAGAATAAAAGGACATCCCTTTAGAACTGAGATGAGGAGGAATTTCTTCAGCCAGAGGGTGGTGAATCTGTGGAATTTGTTGCCACAGAGGGCTGTGGAGGCCAAGTCA
Source organism: Pristis pectinata (assembly GCF_009764475.1). Classification (NCBI taxonomy): domain Eukaryota; kingdom Metazoa; phylum Chordata; class Chondrichthyes; order Rhinopristiformes; family Pristidae; genus Pristis; species Pristis pectinata. Next base: position 6,937,044 of record NC_067443.1, on the reverse strand, counting down.
TTGGGTGTATTTAAGGCAGAGATTGATAGGTTCATGATTGGTGAGGGGGTTGAGAGTTACAGGGAGAAGGCAGGAGAATGGAATAGGGAAAAAAAATCCACCAGGATTAAATGGCGGAGCAGATTCGATGGGCCAAATGGCCTAATTCTGCTCCCTTACCTTGTGGTCTAATTCGATGGGCCAAATGGCCTAATTCTGCTCCCTTACCTTGTGGTCTATCAGTCAACTTCAAGATGACACTCGTGTTCTCGACTTTGGTTAACGGACAACAATGCTCATCACCACCCAGCAGAGGGCAGCATGCCTCAGAATTCAGGCTGGGAGCACACAAGTTCCTGTCAACGTTCCGCATCAGAAACACAACGGAGATCCTCAAAGCGTTTTTATTTAATTGTCCATGGGTTGTGGGCGGCACAGACAAGGCCAGCATTTATTGCCCCTTTCCATTGTGCTGAATTGAAATGGTAGTTTAGGGTCGGCTAGGTTGGTGGGTCTGTAGTTGCAGATCCAGACCAAGTGAGGACAATGAACATAGAACTTAGACTTAGAACATAGAACGGTACAGCACAGGACGGGCCCTTCGGCCTATCATGTCATGCTGACCAAATAAACCTAATCCACAGTCAATCCAACCCTTCCCCTCCTACACAGCCCATAACCCTCCATTTTTCTTACATCCATGGGCCTATCAGAGAGATTTTTTAAATGCCCCTACAGTATCAGCATCCACCACCACCCCTGGCGGTGCGTTCCAGGCACCCAGCACTCTCTGTGGAAAACAGAGGTAGGACATCTCCCTTGAACTTTCCTCCCCTCACCTTCAACGGATGTCCTCTGGTATTGGCCATTGTTGCCCTGGGAAAAAGACGCTGGGGATAGTGAACCGGATGAGGTTTACAACAGGTTTACGGTCACCATTGCAGACGACCCCTGTGACCATGATGACTATCTATGCTCCAATTTCTCCACACCAGGCCCGTCTCCCTCTCTGCCTTTCCCATTCAAGTACCCGTCCAAATGCCTTTTACATGTCGTCATCGTACCTGCCTCTACCACCTCCTCTGACTAGACTAGAACTAGGGGACAAAGTCTCAAGATTAGGGGTAGTAGATTTAGGACAGAGATGAGGAGAAATTGCTTTTCCCAGAGAGTAGTGAATCTGTGGAATTCTCCACCCAGGGAAGCAGTGGAGGCTACCTCATTAAATATATTTAAGACACACAGTTAGATAGATTTTTGCATAGTGGGGGAATTCAGGGTTATGGGGAAAAGGCAGGTACGTGGAGCTGAGTCCACGGATCTCGTTGGGTGGCAGAGTGGGCTTGACGGGCCAGATGACCTACTCCCCACTACTATTTCTTATGTTCTTTGGCAGCTCATTCCAGATAACCACCACCCTATATGTGAAAAAACCTGTTCCTCAGATCTCCTGGGAGCTCCTGTTCCCTCCCAAAGACATGATGACAGGTTATTGAGCTACTGTAGAATCCCATTAGTGCTGTTTAACGGCAAAATGAATCAGTTATACAGCATGGAAAAAGGCCCTTCCGCCCATCTTGTTCATGCCGACCAAGGTGCCTACCTGAGCTAGACCCATTTGCCAGCAATTGGCCCACATCCCTCTAAACATTTCCTAGCCATGGACTTGTCCAAGTGCTTTTTAAACATTGTAATTGTAGCCCCTCTACCACTTCCTCAGGCAGTGCATTTCAATTTTTATCGATGCACCATAGAAAGCACCCTGTCCGGATGCATCATGGCTTGGTATGGCAACTGCTCTGCCCATGACCACGAGAAACTGCAGAGAGTTGTGGAAACCAGCCTCCCCTCCATGGACTCTGTCTACATACACTTCGCTGCCTTGGTAAAGCAGCCAACATAATCAAAGACCCCACCCACCCTGGACATTCTCTCTTCTCCCCCCTCCCATAGGGCAGAAGGTACAAAAGCCTGAAAGCACGTACCACCGGGCTCAAGGACAGCTTCTATCCTGCTGTTATAAGACTATTGAACGGTTCCTTACTACGACAAGATGGACTCTTGACCTCACAATCTACCTAGTTATGACCTTGCACCTTATTGTCTACCTGCACTGCACTTTCTCTGTAGCTGTTACACCTTATTCTGTATTGTTATTGTTTTCCCTTGTTCCACCTCAATGCACTGTTGTAACGAAATGCAAGACAAGTTTTTCACTGTAGCTCAGTACATGTGACAATAATAAATCAATTCCGATTGTAGACTCCCCTATCCTGGGATAAAGACTGTAAGCATCCACCTTGTCTCTGTCCCTCATGATTTTATAAATCTTGACAAGGTCATCCCTCAGCCTCCTACGCTCCAGAGAGAACAGTTCTATCCTATCCAACCTCTCCCTATAACTCAAGCCCTCCAGTTCCGATAACATCCTCATGAATCTTTTCTGTAGCCTTTCTAACTTAATAGCATCCTTATCAAGAGAGAGTTGGTGGACATAATTGAGAGAGTTCGACCAATGCCAGTAGAACTACTGCCTCACAGCTGCAGAGACCCAGGTTCACTCCTGACCGCTGACGCTCTCAATGTGCAGTCTGCATGTGCTCCCGGTGACTTTGTGGGTTTCCCTCAGGTCCTCCAGTTTCCTCCCACATCCCAAAGACGCGTGGGGTCGGTGGGTTAATTAGCTGACATAAACTGACTCTTGGTGTGTGGGCGAGGGGTAGAATCTGGGGGGAGTTGATGGGAGTGTGGGGAGAATTAATGCAAGTGGGTCGCTGATGGTCAGCATGGACTCAGTGGGACCATTCTGTGCTGGGAACTACAATAAGTTGCAGGTGTAAGGAATGGAACGAATGGGAACGAGCATTTGGGAGACCAGCAGGAAGATCTGGCAGCTGCTGCAGGCATCTTCTGTCACAGGGGATCCTGACTCACGGCCGCACTTGCACCTTGCGAAGTGTCCGGGTTACAAACACTTCACAGGAACAGAACCCTGTTGTCACCTGGGGGGGGGGGGGGGGCCTGTAAGTTGCAACACACAAAAAGCTGGAGGAACTCAGCAGGTCAGGCAGCATCTGTGGAGGGAAATAGACAATCAATATTTCGGGTCGAGACCCTTCATCTGGATGGAAACGTTGACCGTCCATTTCCCTCCACAGATGCTACCTGACTCGCTGAGTTCCTCCGGCTCTGTGTGTCACTCCAGATTCCAGCATCTGCAGTCTCTTGTGTCTGCACTGTGGAACCTTTAAGATACTAGCTAATTATTCGAAATCGAATACACCAACTACTGTGGTGGGATTCGAACTGCTGTCCGAAGATCAACAGACAGGTAACCTGTCCAATTTGCCAGTGTACTGTGTATGGAGGGAGGAGGGGCAGGTATGATTGGCCCCAGCGCCGCTGGGCTACAGATGAGGTGACGGAGGAAGGAGCAGGACTTCCTGCTCCATGCCACCTTTCAGTGACTCTGCCGCACCACTCGCTGCTGTGTGCACCCAGCACTTTACAACAACCGATCTCGGCCACAACTGGGAGCAGGAGAGAAATCTGGGGCTGCCACCTCAGAGGCAGGCAATTGTAAGAGAGCCTGTTTAGAGGTGGCTGGAGGCCAGACAGAAGTACGTTCCACGGCTGAAGATACATTTCAGTGATGTCAGCCAAGAGACAACTACCAGCTTTCCTGCAATGCTGTGGCCCTGGCATTTTTTTTTACATCCACCTTAACGGACAGACAGGGACTCTGTTTAATAGCTCGTCAGGAAGGCAGTGTGGTGCTCCCCAAAGCAATGCCCCTTCGAGCAGGGCAGCAGCATTGGAACTCAGTCTGTACTATGGGCTCATGTTTCTCGAGCGTGCCTTGCAACCACTAAGGTGGGAGAAGGACACTCAGAGGTGACAAACATGCCTCAGCTGAAGATACAAGGTTAGCTTTGCTGACCTCCCCACCCCAACAGATTATGCACGCAATTCCTTTTAGAAGGTTACACCTCAACCTCGTACAAGATACTGCTGAGGGGAGTATTGTGTTGTGTTTTGGTCACCCTGCTATAGGAAAGACGTTATTAAGCTGGAGAGAGAGCAGAAAAGATTTACAAGGATGTTGCCTGGACTGAGTTGTAGGGAGAGTGGGCAGGCTAGGACATTTTTCCTTGGAGCGTAGGAGACTGAGGGGTAATCTTATATGTAAAATCATGAAGGGCATAGATAGGGTGAATGTCTTTTAACCTGGGATTGGGGAAATCAAGAACTAAGGGGCATTTATTGAAAGTGAGAGGGGAAGTATTTAATAGGAACTTGAGGGGCAACATCTTTTTAAAAAAACCGTGGGTGGTATGTATATGAAACGAGCTGCCAATGGAAGTGGGTGAGGCAGGTACAATAACAACTTTTAAGAGACACTTGGATAGGAACGGTTTAGAAGGATGTGGGCCAAACACGGGCAAGTGGACGGTACTAGCTTAGATGGGCATCTTGGTCAGCATGGACATGGTGGGCCGAAGGGCCTGTTTCTGCGCTGTATGACTCTATGACTCTCCTAGCTCACAGTTGCTTCTGTGCTTCACCTTCACAAGGAAGCAAGTCTTTGCCTGCTCTCCAACCTTGTGACCCTCCCCGCCCCCCACCCCCCAAAAAATTCCCCAAGTTTCTGTGGCAAAAGCTGCATTGAACTCTCAAACCCAGGGCCTTTGCTCTATTGCACGGAAGTATCTGTTGATTACTGGTGCACAAAGATGTAAAGCAATTAAGATGTCCACTCCCTCTAGTTACTTCCTCTGCTTCACGCCCTGACAATCAACTCATGAGTATGCAAGGCTGGAACCGAAACCAAGCACTGTGACTATTTCTGGAGGAACACACTGAACAGCAGAGATGTTAAACTCCGTATCAAGCCTTGATTGAACTGCACTGGGAGCACCGTGCACAGTTCTGGTATCCATATGTCTTTGCTAGACCACACAAGGAGTGCTACACACAGATCTGGTCTCCATATGCCTTGGTTGCACAACAATGGGAGCACTGCACACTGCTGTGGTCTCCATCACCCTCGGTTAGATGCACAGGGAGCACGAAACAGTTCTGATCTCCCTCTATCTTGGTTACACCATACTGCAGGGACTGTGCACAGTTCAGGTTTCCATATCCCTTGGTCAGACCACTGGGAACACTGTGCATTATTCTGGTGTCCACATACCTTGGTTAGACCACACTTGGAGCACTGTGCACAGTTCAGGTCTCTGTATGCCTTGGTTAGACCACACTGGGGGGCACTGTGCGCAGTTCAGGTCTCTGTATGCCTTGGTTAGACCACACTGGGGGGCACTGTGCGCATTTCAGGTCTCTGTATCCCTTGGTTAGACCACACTGGGGGGCACTGTGCACAGTTCTGGTCTCCACCTACTTTGCTCAGACCACCAGAAGCACCATGCAGAGCTCTGATCTCCCTATGTCTTGTTAAGGCCACACTGGGGGCACTGTGCAGAGTTCTGATCTCCCTATGCCTTCATCAGACCCAGGAGAGGACTTACATAGAGCTCTCATCTCCACATCATGAAAAAGTCAGGGGGCCATGGGAAAGGGTGCAAAAAATGTTTGTGTGTGATACTGGAACTGGAGGTTGTAGCTTGATGCAAAGATTTTAGAGTGGTTGAGAAGAGATCTTCAACATTACACCTCACGAAAAGAAAGATAGCAGGGGTTGTTGGAGATCAATCATCCTAGCCGCAAAACATCACTGCAGGAGTTTCCCGGTCCAACCACCTTCAGCTGCTTCATCAGTAACTTTCCTACCGACAGAATGGTCAGAAATAGGATGCTGATACTTATACAATGTTCAAATCCATTGGCAACTCCTCAGCAAATGGTGCAGTCAGAGCCTGCACACTGTCACACCTAGACGACGTTCAGGTATGGGCTGACAAGTGGTAACATTCATGTTACAAGATCTACAAGAGAGTGCCTAACCACCTACATCTGATATACTAAAGCATCACCATTGCCAACCTGTCATCTTGTGGGGTAGGGCCACTATCGACCAGAAGGTCAGCAGGACCAGCCACACAAATACTGTGGCTACGACAGTGGTCTCCTGTGCCGCGCCGCTCACCTCCTGGTAACCCAAAGCCTTCTGCCATCTACAAGGCACAAACCTTCAGAGAAGGCTTACAGGGCTGATACCCGAACAAGGACAGCAATCTCAGGGGACCATCACCTCCTGCAGGTACTCCTCCAAGACGCACACCACCCTTACTTGGTAAAGTATCTCCCAGTCCTTCATGGTCACTGGGCCTGAATCCTGGAACTCATTCCCCAACAGCACTGTGGGAGCACCTTCAGTGGAAGGACTGCAGCGGTTCAAAAAGGCTCACCGTCACCTTCTCAAGAGCAATTGGGAATGGGCAACAAATGCTGGCCTTTTCAACCATGCTCAGAGCCCAAGAAATTAATAATTAAAAGCAACATCATGCAAGGTTCAATGGGTTAGATTGCCAGTCTCCCTCTCAAGCCTGTTCCATTACGTAATGGGGCCTCATCTACCCATCAACATCCGAAAATACTCACCCATCTCAGGTTTAAAACCACAATCACATCTTACTGCTTCTTATGATATAGAAAGAGGCTATTCCACCCATCCAGTTTATGCTAGCACTCAAAATAATCCCATTCCTTCTGACCCATTCTCTTTTGCACGTCCACCTGGTGAGGTGTTTGTTTGCCAATAAGCATAGGGACCTTTAAAAAAAAACTAACAAATCCATCCAGGAGAAACATATTTACTTGGGGGAGTGGTGACAAAGTGGAACTCGCTACTACAGATACGAGAGACTACAGACGCTGGAATCTGGAGCAACAAACAATCTGCTGGAGGACTCAGCAGGTCAAGCAGCATCTGTGGAGGTGGGTGGGTGGGGGGGTGGGGGTGATAAGTATAGGAATTGTCAGTGTTATGGGTCAAAACCCTGCATCAGGATTTCAACCTGAAACACCAAAAATTCCTCCCTCTCCCCTAACAGATGTTTCTTGCTACTACAAGGAATGGTTGAAGTTAAAAAGTCAAAGTCGAGTTTATTGTCATCTGCACAAGTCCATGTGTGCACAGATGCAATGAATAACCTATTTGCAGCAGCATCACAGGCACAGAGCATTAGATACACAATATTTACAAAAACATCAATTAGAAGCAGTTTTTTTTAACAATAAAGAACAAAATTAGAACAAAAAAGTCATTGTAGTGTAAAGCGATCGTAGTGTTGCTATACTGATTAGGGTTGTGCAGGTTGGTTCATGAACTGAATGGTTAGCAGCAGAGATCAGTTTTGGGGGTGGGTGTGGGGGTGGAAACTTGATTAAAATGCTCAAGGAGGGAAAGAGAGGTGGGAGGAAACACAGGCAGAAGAGGTGACTTCAACTAACACACAGCACTCACCAGTCGGCAGAATCTGGCAATCACCGGCATGCTCCTCACCGACATCCCTGTGAGGAGAAAGGAGGGGATTTCGTCAGCTTCATTCCTCGTGGGTCAGAATGGCTCAGTACAGCTCTTCCCACCCTGTCTCTTGCAAGGAACTTATCCCTTTTTCTCCGCTGCATGATGAGGCTTTCCACTCCAGGACATCCGTGACGTCCAACTTCTTTACCAATGGTGGCATCCCCCCTACTGTGGTCAAGAGAGCTCGCACCCGCACCTCTTCTTTCACCCCCACCCTTCCCAGACCCAACAGGGATAGAGACCCCCATGTCCTCACATTTCATCCTACTTGCCTACATATCCAACACATCATTCTCCGCCACTTCCGCCATCTCCAATGGGACCCCACCACCAAGCACATCTTCCCCTCCCCGCCCCTTTTGCCTTTCGCAGGGATCGCTCTCTCCCTGACTCCCAAGATCACTCGTCCTCCTCCCCCCCCACCACCCAATCCTGCTCCCACCCCAGGAACTTTCCACTGCCCCTGCCATAGGTGCAACACCTGCCCCAATGTCAGTCCTCGGCCTCCTCCACTGCCAGGAGAATTCTAAGTGCAAACTGGAGGAACAGGACCTCATTTTCTGTTTTGAAACCTTGCAGCCTAACAGCCTAACCTTGACCCGAAACACTGACCGCCTGCTTTTCTCCATGGATGCTGCCTGGCCTGCTGAGTTCCTCCAGCATCATTGTGTTTTTCATCTAGATTCCAGCATCTGCAGTCCTTTGTTTCTCTATAATTCCGAGCAAACTCATCTCCAAACTCCCTGACCTGGGACTCAACACCTCCCTTTGCAATTGGATCCTCGACTTCCTGACCAACAGACCACAATCAGTGAGGACAGGCAGCAAAGCCTCTGCCACGATTACCCTCAACATTGGTGCCCCATAAAGCTGCATCCTCAGCCCATAACTTCACTCCCTACACACTCACGGCTGTGTGGCCAGATTCTGCTCCAACTCCATCTACAAGTTTGCAGCAGACACCACCGTAGTGGGCCGAATCTCAAATTACGATGTTGGAGTACAGGAAGGAGACAGACAGCCCAATGGCATGGTTTTATAACAACAACCTTCCCTCAATGTCAGCAAAACAAAAGAGCTGGTCACTGACTTCAGGAAGGGGGCAGTGCACATGCTCCTGTTTACATCAATGGTGCTGAGGTCAAGAGGGCAGAGAGTGTCAAGTTCCTAGGAGTTAACATCACCAATAGCCTATCCTGGTCCAACTACGTAGATGCCCCGGCCAAGGAAGTGCAGCAACACCTCAGGAGGATAAAGAAATTTGGCATGACCCTTTGCCCCTCACCAATTTTTATTGATGCACCATAGAAAGCATCCTATTCGTACGCATCACAGCTTGGTATGGCAACTGCTCTGTCTGAGACTGTAAGAAACTGCAGAGAACTGTGGACACAGCTCAGCATGTCATGAAAACCAGCCTCCCCTCCATGGACTCTGCCTACACTTCCCGCTGCCTCAGTAAAGCAGTCAGCATAATCAAAGACCCCATCCACCCCAGACATTCTCTCTTCTTCCCCCTCCCATCGACAGAAGATACAAAAGTTTGAAAGCACATAATACCAGACTCAAAGACAGCTTCTACTCTGCTATTATAAGACTATTGAACAGTCCCTTTATACGATAATAATGAATTGACCTCAATCCACCTAATCATTGCCTTGCACCTTATTGTCTACCTGCACTGTCTCTGTAACTGCAACACTTTATTCTGCATTCTGGTATTCCTTTTCCCTTGTACTGCCTCAATGTACTGATGTGATGAATTGATCTGTATGGATGGCAGGCAAAACCTCCATACATGTGACAATAATAAACCAATTTATCACATTACCTAACAATATTTTGTTTGGCTCCTATACATTAAACATTTAAACATCCTGTTCTCATTAACCCCACCACTTTAGGCCCAAGATGAAGGGAGGACCAGTAAGGTGTTGGGTGGCACAGTTACTAAGTTGCTGGTCTGGGAGCCAGAACTCTGAACTATGGATCCAGAGACAAGGGCTCAAATCCCATCCCAGCATCTGGTGAATTTAAGGTCATCTGTATCTATCGACAGTAATCTTATTTACCCATACAAGGTCTGTAGATTTTCATGCCTTGGCGATGCAACAATTTGTCAAGTTGCTTGTTAAATGTTTCCAGAGTATCTGTCTCCACCACTTGTTCAGGGAGTGCATTCCAGATTCCAACCACCTTGTGTAGAAAAAAAAATTCCTCTCAGATCCCCTCTAAATCTCTACTTCTCACCCTAAACCCATGACCTATTCAATACGCCAACAACAGGGAAAAGACTTTTACTTTCCACTCTATCAATTCTCCTCGTTATTTTGTATACTTCAATTAGGTCACCCTTCAGCTTCCTCAGAACATGTCATGATTGTGGAGTTGGTACAACATCGTGGGCTGAAGGGACCCTACCGTTCTATATTCTATGTTCCTCCACCAGGGAAAACACAGCCAATCCAGAGCGATAATCAATCTGCTGGAGGAATAGTGGGTCAGTTCCTTCCTGACAATTCCTCCCCAGCCCCCGCTCCCCCACAACAGGTACTGCTCAACCTGCCGAGTTCCTCCAGCAGATTGTTTGTTGCTTCAGACTCCAGCGTCTGCAGTCTTGTGTCCCCAGCCTACCCAGTCTCTCCTTATAACTGGAGGTAGAAGTGACTGCAGATGCTGGATGAAGGATCTCGACCCAAAATGATGAGTGTCTAGAGTGACAATCTGCTGGAGGAACTCAGCAGGTCAGTGGGGTGGGGTAGGGATGGGGGGAAGAATTATCAACATTTTGGGTGGAAACCCTGCATCAGGACTTCCTGATTGTCCATTTCCCTCCACAGGTGTTGCCTGACCTGCTGAGTTCCTCCAGCAGATTGTCTGTTCCTCCAGATTTCAGCACCTGCAGTCTCTTGTATCCAATCTCACCTCGTAACTGGAGACAGAAGTAACTGCAGATGTCGATTGGTCTCGACCCAAAATGTCAACAAATCCTTCCCCACCCCACACATTGCTTCACCTGCCATTCCACCAGCAGATTGTTTGTTGTTGCAAACATCTCAGGGATCCTCAGCTGATGTGAGGGGGGGGATGATGAGTAATAGATTAACAGGACATTTAGCTATCCAAGCTCGTGCATATTTCATTCTCCCTCCACAGCTCCCATTTCAGCCCTCCTGCCGGATGTAACGACCGAGCCCCCCTCACCCATCTCTCCCGCCGGATGTAACGACCGAGCCCCCCTCACCCATCTCTCCCGCCGGACTTACGAAACGAGCCCCCCTCACCCATCTCTCCCGCCGGACGTAACGACCGAGCCCCCCTCACTCATCTCTCCCGCCGGACGTAACGACCGAGCCCCCCTCACCCTCCTCTCCCGCCGGACGTAACGACCGAGCGCCCCCTCACCCTCCTCCGGCCGGACGTAACGACCGAGCGCCCCCTCACCCTCCTCTCCTGCCGGACGTAACGACCGAGCGCCCCCTCACCCTCCTCCCGCTGGATACAAGGAACGAGCGCCCCCCCCCCCCCACCTTCCTCCCGCCCGATACAAGGACCGAGCGCCCCCCCCCCCCCACCTTCCTCCCGCCCGATACAAGGACCGAGCGCCCCCCCCCCCCCACCTTCCTCCCGCCCGATACAAGGACCGAGCGCCCCCTCACCCGCCCGATACAAGGACCGAGCGCCCCCTCACCCGCCCGATACAAGGACCGAGCGCCCCCCTCACCCGCCCGATACAAGGACCGAGCGCCCCCTCACCCGCCCGATACAAGGACCGAGCGCCCCCTCACCCGCCCGATACAAGGACCGAGCGCCCCCTCACCCGCCCGATACAAGGACCGAGCGCCCCCTCACCCGCCCGATACAAGGACCGAGCGCCCCCTCACCCGCCCGATACAAGGACCGAGCGCCCCCTCACCCGCCCGATACAAGGACCGAGCGCCCCCTCACCCGCCCGATACAAGGACCGAGCGCCCCCTCACCCGCCCGATACAAGGACCGAGCGCCCCCTCACCCGCCCGATACAAGGACCGAGCGCCCCCTCACCCGCCCGATACAAGGACCGAGCGCCCCCTCACCCGCCCGATACAAGGACCGAGCGCCCCCTCACCCGCCCGATACAAGGACCGAGCGCCCCCTCACCCGCCCGATACAAGGACCGAGCGCCCCCTCACCCTCCTCCCGCCAAAGATAAGGACCGAGCACCCCCTTACCCTCCCACCGAAGATAAGGACTGAGCACCCCCTCACTCTCCTCTCCTGCCGGATACAAGGACCGAGCCCCCCCTCACCCTTCTTTCCCGCTGGATATAACGACCGAGCCCCCCTCACCCTCCTCCCACCGGACAGAAAGACCGAGCCCCCCTCACTCGCCGGATACAAGGACCGAGCCCCCCTCACCCTCCTCCCGCCGGATACAAGGACCGAGCCCCCCTCACCCTCCTCTCCCGCCGGATACAAGGACCGAGCGCCCCCTCTCCCGCCGGATACAAGGACCGAGCGCCCCCTCACCCGCCGGATACAAGGACCGAGCGCCCCCTCACCCGCCGGATACAAGGACCGAGCGCCCCCTCACCCGCCGGATACAAGGACCGAGCGCCCCCTCACCCGCCGGATACAAGGACCGAGCGCCCCCTCACCCGCCGGATACAAGGACCGAGCGCCCCCTCACCCGCCGGATACAAGGACCGAGCGCCCCCTCACCCGCCGGATACAAGGACCGAGCGCCCCCTCACCCGCCGGATACAAGGACCGAGCGCCCCCTCACCCGCCGGATACAAGGACCGAGCGCCCCCTCACCCGCCGGATACAAGGACCGAGCGCAGCGCCCCCTCACCCGCCGGATACAAGGACCGAGCGCCCCCTCACCCGCCGGATACAAGGACCGAGCGCCCCCTCACCCGCCGGATACAAGGACCGAGCGCCCCCTCACCCGCCGGATACAAGGACCGAGCGCCCCCTCACCCGCCGGATACAAGGACCGAGCGCCCCCTCACCCGCCGGATACAAGGACCGAGCGCCCCCTCACCCGCCGGATACAAGGACCGAGCGCCCCCTCACCCGCCGGATACAAGGACCGAGCGCCCCCTCACCCGCCGGATACAAGGACCGAGCGCCCCCTCACCCGCCGGATACAAGGACCGAGCGCCCCCTCACCCGCCGGATACAAGGACCGAGCGCCCCCTCACCCGCCGGATACAAGGACCGAGCGCCCCCTCACCCGCCGGATACAAGGACCGAGCGCCCCCTCACCCGCCGGATACAAGGACCGAGCGCCCCCTCACCCGCCGGATACAAGGACCGAGCGCCCCCTCACCCGCCGGATACAAGGACCGAGCCCCCCTCACCCTCCTCCCGCCGAAGATAAGGACCGAGCACCCCCTTACCCTCCCACCGAAGATAAGGACTGAGCACCCCCTCACTCTCCTCTCCTGCCGGATACAAGGACCGAGCCCCCCCTCACCCTTCTTTCCCGCTGGATATAACGACTGAGCCCCCCTCACCCTCCTCCCACCGGACAGAAAGACCGAGCCCCCCTCACCCGCCGGATACAAGGACCGAGCCCCCCTCACCCTCCTCCCGCCGGATACAAGGACCGAGCGCCCCCTCACCCTCCTCTCCCGCCGGATACAAGGACCGAGCCCCCCTCACCCTCCTCTCCCGCCGGATACAAGGACCGAGCCCCCCTCACCCCCCTCTCCCGCCGGATACAAGGACCGAGCCCCCCTCACCCCCCTCTCCCGCCGGATACAAGGACCGAGCCCCCCTCACCCCCCTCTCCCGCCGGATACAAGGACCGAGCCCCCCTCTCCCGCCGGATACAAGGACCGAGCCCCCCTCACCCGCCGGATACAAGGACCGAGCCCCCCTCACCCGCCGGATACAAGGACCGAGCCCCCCTCACCCGCCGGATACAAGGACCGAGCCCCCCTCACCCGCCGGATACAAGGACCGAGCCCCCCTCACCCGCCGGATACAAGGACCGAGCCCCCCTCACCCGCCGGATACAAGGACCGAGCCCCCCTCACCCGCCGGATACAAGGACCGAGCCCCCCTCACCCGCCGGATATAATGACCGAGCCCCCCTCACCCGCCGGATATAATGACCGAGCCCCCCTCACCCGCCGGATATAATGACCGAGCCCCCCTCACCCGCCGGATATAATGACCGAGCCCCCCTCACCCGCCGGATATAATGACCGAGCCCCCCTCACCCGCCGGATATAATGACCGAGCCCCCCTCACCCGCCGGATATAATGACCGAGCCCCCCTCACCCGCCGGATATAATGACCGAGCCCCCCTCACCCGCCGGATATAATGACCGAGCCCCCCTCACCCGCCGGATATAATGACCGAGCCCCCCTCACCCGCCGGATATAATGACCGAGCCCCCCTCACCCGCCGGATATAATGACCGAGCCCCCCTCACCCGCCGGATATAATGACCGAGCCCCCCTCACCCGCCGGATATAATGACCGAGCCCCCCTCACCCGCCGGATATAACGACCGAGCCTCCCTCACCCTCCTCCCGCCGGATATAACGACCGAGCCTCCCTCACCCTCCTCCCGCCGGATATAACGACCGAGCCCCCCCTCACCCTCCTCCCGCCGGATATAACGACCGAGCCCCCCCTCACCCTCCTCCCGCCGGATATAACGACCGAGCCCCCCCTCACCCTCCTCCCGCCGGATATAACGACCGAGCCCCCCCTCACCCTCCTCCGCCAGATATAATGAATCACAATCCCTTCACACGCCCCTCGCAGCGGGCGCTGCCATCTTGCCCCGCTCAAGAACACTTCCGGTCGGGTCAACAGGTCACCACAACCCCCCTGAATAATTGACCCGCAACCATTTGTTTAAAAGGTTAATCAGCGGAATAAATTATCCCCAACACCGTCTCTTGCAATTGAGAAAAGTAAAATTTAACAGAACATTTTTGGATTCAGGGACATCTTCCCCTCCCCCCTTCCTCAAGGGCGCCTCCCCCATAACTCGGGTCAATTTTAAAACCATCTACAGGGAGTTTTCCTTCATTAAACACACATTTGGGGATATTTGCACCGGTGTCGTCGTCAATAAAGAGGTTTTTCTACCTGGATGCTAAACGTTTCCCTTCCCGTTGCTATGGCAGGGAGCCGGGTTGCCAGGCGCGCCTTCCAACCATAAGGCGGACCGCTTCGGGCTTGCCTCGAATCAAAGCTCACCCTAACATCCCCGCTACAGAGACATATTTGCGAAAGGGTTGATATTCCCCACTAAAATACCGAGTAAACCTCTGCCCTCCCTCCCTTCGTCTCACCGAAAGGCACGCTGGGAGATTTAAAAACCCATGATGAAACCAAACGCCAATTTATCAGCTCGGGATGCCGCCCGCCATCAAGTTGCACCTCGCCCCTGAGACGCCCGTGCTGCAAAGTCCCAGATGCAAAACAACCCGAGCGCTGGAAGTTTAGAGTTTTTGCAATGTTTTGAGGGGGGTTTTTATGACCTCCCCCCCCCCCCCCCTCCCCTCCCCTCTCGCTGCTGGTCACCAGCAGCTACCCCCCGCGCGCATTGCATTCTGGGTTAAAAATCACGACCTTGGAATAAATTAAGACTTAAAACAATAGGTATAGACCCTCCACCTTCCCCTTTTTTCTCTTTTATATCCCCCCCCTCCCCTCAAGATCACGGGCGGCGGGATTAAGATGAGCGAACGCCGCCGGTTGGCGGGCGAAACGAGGAGCGAGCTCGCCAGCCAAACGGTCGCCGGCGCAAGGGGGTGTGGGTAAGACTTTTTTTTTGTGCGCCTTCGTGTTTTGGGAAAGGGAAGATGAAGGGAAAGGGTTTTGTTTTTTAGTTTTGGAGCGGTGGTGGTGGTGGGGGGGGACGCGGGGGTCGGCGTCGCCACCGGGGCGGGCGGCCGGCCGGCCGGCGAACGGCGGGTTGGCGGGGGAAGGCGTCGTGTGTTGGGGGTCGGGGCGGCTGCAGCGCCCTCCCTGTCGGGGCGGCGCGGCGGCCATTTTGTGTTTATCCCTCCATGGCGCACTTTGGGTGTTTAGTGTCATCTTTTATCAGAAAGAAATAATTAAAAGGAGGAAAAGGGCGAGGAGAGAGCAAAAAAGACAGGTTTCCCACCCCCCCCCTCACTCCTCTCCACCAACTGCAACAAGCAGAGCCGCCGGTCTGGGTGTCTATGTGCGTGTTTGGGTGTGTGTGTGTGTGTGTGTGTGTGTGTATGGTGTGTATATGGTGTGTGTGTGAGTGAGGGGAGGGGGGGAAAAAAAAAGACCGAGGATGCGTTCCTAAGGCTGTTGTAAAAGGAAGAAGCATTCGCTTTTCTTCATGTGCCATGGCGGGCTGTTGGATGGATAATGTGTGAGAGGGAGAGCAAACATTTTACCATCAGGTAAGAGAGTGGTGAAGAGGAGGTAGGTAGGTGGGTGGGTGGGTGGGGGGGGGCGGTGGTGTCTGTCAGCAATATGGTGGGGGTGGTGGTTAAATGTCTTGTAATCTGAAGGTTTCAAGGGTGGCATTTTTTGCTTGTGCGGCGGGCACGGGTCTTTGAAATCATCTCGATGGGTTAAAATGACCTGTGTTTGTTGTGTTTTCTGACTGTGTGTGTATGTGTGCGCTTGGGGGTTGGGGAGGTGGCGGTGAAAGATTAATGCGGTTTCTAACGTTTTACCTTTTATTTTCTCATTCTTACTCATCTGGTTTGCAGAAAATTGAAATTCCTGTTTGCTTCCCCAGCCCCTTGCAGTTTGTACTGCTCCATGCATGTTATTTGCAATCTTTCCTCTTTCTTCCCTCCCCCCACCTTACTTTTTTTCTTGATATGAATTCGTTTTCTTCGATAGTTGGAAAATCTTTGTTGTGCAGAGAATTTTCTCACCATTCTGACCTTGTTAAACCGATTTAGCACAAGTTTTACCTCTTTCCCAGCTTTGTTGCCTCTCTTGTATCCTTTGACAGAATTGATCAGCAATATTGTGTTGTAAATCGTTATAAATGTCACTGTTTTAGTTGATTTTTTCTCCTAAAACTTGTTGATTCTTTTTTTTCCGCCTTTAAGTTGACAGACTTTTAATTCTGTCAGTATGTTTATGTGTGTTTTTAACTGAGAGGGATTTTTGTAATTTCCTGAAAATTAGGGATCATGAACAGAACCTTGACATTTTCAGCACATGTATATGATAAATTTGAAGGCAAATTCTCAGAGTGTGATTTAACTTGGGTCTTCTGTCAAGAAAGTAAGTGTTTTCTTGAAGTTTTTGTGAGTTAAAGTGAAGTTTAGTTAACTTGATAAAAGAAAGAGAAATGGGTAAGGATTTTTCTAGTATCTTGTCTTAAGGTTATGTTTTGGTCTGAGATGATTTGATGTATTGTCGGCTAAAGTGAAATATCGCTGTGCACTTTTGCCATGCCTTCAAAAGGATGCAGACCCAGTTGTTGACAGAAACATCCTCCTTCTGCTGAGCGCTGCTTTAAAATCTTAACCTTAGTGCGATCTTCAAACTTAATTGTAGCTCGAGTGCTTCCTGAGCCTGAATTTTCAGGTACACTTATTGGAAACAAAGAACCCACTTTACTAAAAGCAAATGGCCTTTGTTGAAACCTTTTTGTTCCTCTCCTGAGGCCAATATGTGCAACAGTGTGAAACAGATGACCCCAAGTACCCCGATCCTCTTCAAAAATAGTCAGGAATCTTGCATTTGCACTTCTGACAGGCTATGTACACTTGCAGTGAAGTACTTGCAGGGTGTTTGAAACTGCCTGGTTGAAGTTTGAATTTAAACTCTAATTTGCCAGTTCAGTAAAACCAATATTTTAGACTTTTAGATCATGCCTCAATATAATATTGAGAGTGTGTCAATATCCGAAAAAACATAAATTACATTGAGTTAGACGAGAAAGTATGTTTGAGTGCACATCTATATTTAGGATATGTTATCTTCATAATAGAGGCCTTTTTTTTGCTGTTAAGAGTGTTTCCAAACCAGCAAACATCTGTTTACTTTGTATTGCATCAACTTACCACTTCATGGTGCTTATTAACTTGAACTCCAGTCTTGCCAAGAAAAGTTGACATGGGATGTTTTGGGTATACTAGAACTATAATCAGGTTGATAAATAATGAGTATCACTTTGAGATTATGGTAATTAAATGATGAAATGGTTCTGGTTTGTGTTTTCAGCACCTATTGAATTTCTACAGTACTAAATGGTTAAGTTACTGGACTAATATCCATGGGCCGGGACATGAGTTTGAATCCCACCACAGCAAATGGAGAATTTTAAATTCAAGTAAGCAAATTAATTTGGAATAAAATTCTGTTGTGGATAACTGATTAAGGAATTACACTTGATGTCATCTGCAAGGATTTTCATAAAGGCAACACAAAAGAGCTGGTTAGAGAAATTGAGTCCCACAAAGTTAAACTGTCACAAAGGATACATGTGTACTGTGTTAAATTTGTGGGCAAGATTTTGGAGTGTAATTTAACAACTTGGATCTGCTGTATGTTGCTGTTCAAGAAGATAAGTGTTTTCTGGATAGGAAGTTGGCATAAGGCAGTAGAATAAATATTGTTTTTCAGACTGGCAGATGGTAGGCAGTAGTGTACCCCAGGAATGCTGAGGACCCTTTTTGTTTTAAAATATAGAATTAATTACTTGGGTGTATGCAGATTAAAATTTCCGGATTTGTGCATGAGACAAAGCTTGGAAGTGGTAGTTAACAGTGAGGGCGATAGTCATAGACTCTAGGAAGATGCATCTGGCTGAATGGATAGCCAGGTGGCAGACAAAATTTAATACACAAGTGTGAAGTGATGCACTTCGGCGGAAAGAATAAAGAGAGATAGTACTGACTAAATGGCAAGACTTGGGTGTACTTGAAAGTGGAAGGGCATGTTGAGAGAGTGGCCAGCAAAGCACACGGGGTCCTGGCTTTTATAAATGGAAACGGTGTACAAAAGAAGGAAGATTATTTTGAACCTGTGCAAAATGCAGTAGGCTACAACTTGACTGCTGTGTCCAATTCTGTTCACCACGCTTGAGGAAGGATGCAAAGGCCTTTGAGTGGCCAGAGAGAAGATTGACCGGAAGGGTTCCAGGGATGAGGGATTTTAATTATGGGGTCAGAATGGAGAAGCTAGGCTTGTCTCCCTTTGGCAGGAAGGAGATTGAAAGGATGTTTGATGAAAGTGTACAAAGTCTCAACTAATTTTAATGGTGTAGTGATGGGAAGTTGTTCCCATTTGCACATGGTTCAGCAACTAGTGTGTACAAATATATAAAAACACGGGCAAAGATACCTTACACAGAGAGTAATTGTGATCTGGAATTTGCTGTCTGTAGGGGTGGTGGAAAGGGATTGATCAGTACCTTCTAAGGGGAATTGGAGTGGTATTTAACAACTTGTAGAGCTTTGGGGGGGAAAGCAGAGGAATGGGACCACTGGGGTTGCTCTCTGGCAGCTAGTATACACTAAATAGATTTAATGGTGGCTTCCTTAACGGTAATGATTCTGTGGTAATCATGAGGCACTACATTGTTGTGAAAACCCATTTCTTCCTTCAGGAAAGGAAATCTTGCATTGTTACGCAGTCTGGCTGCACGAAAGCAATTTGGTTAGCTCTTAACTGGCACCCCCCCAGCCCCCCACCCCAACCCCCAGATAGGCTTTCAAACCACTCAGTTCAAATGGCAGCCACATGCATGTGAATTAAAACTCAGTGATGTCTAAATTAGTTCACTATAACATCCTGTTTAATCTTAAGAGTTCACAGGGTATGTCACCTGCTGCACCCTTGCAGTGGAAGATTGTTAGGTCAGTTTACGAATATTTGCCTTTGCCAGCAATGACAGCACCTTGGCATCAATGAAGTTGACATAATCAACGCTTAATCTTTATTTAAAATAATATTGTGCTATAAGGGAGTGAGACATAGGGCAACTGGCTGTGTTTGGGCTGTACAGAATGTAACATTCCCTAATGGGAGATTTATTCAAAAGTTTCAATCCTTAAATTAGCACCAAGTTTAAATGTTTTCTCCTTTCTGTCAGAAAACTATTTTGAGGGCAGTATGTCACGTTTTCTTTTTGATTCTTGGGGCTTTATATTTTGGAAAAATGCACTAGATAACAATTGAGTTTTGTATAAGAATACAAGGCAAAAATATTTAATTGCTATTTGTTGATCAAAGTGATTATCAGCTTGATAATCTTTGCGTTTTGTTGTGTGTCCAATGTACCAAAATTTGGTGGGTGCAAGATGTTTTACAGTCATTCTTTTGAATTGTGGTAACTGTTGTAAAGTAGGATGTGGGCTCACATTTCTTTGCTGTTTTGAAAATAGTCTGTGAGATTGGAGTACGTGATCTAAAATATTAGGGAGTGTTGCATTGAAGAATGAGGCATTTTATTTTACATAGCCACCGATAGTGACTTTGCTAAAGCAAGGTATTATTGGATAATTCCCCAGCCAATTAAACTTGGTGACTATACTGCTGACTGATTTTATTCACAGTTTTTGTAACTGTTGTTGGTTCCTTTTTTCCCCTGAAGAAATAATCCTGCTTTTATTGGGAGAAGTCGTTATAGTTTCTGTTTCTTTTATTCTCTAAATAGTTTGCTTTGAGTTGATTGTCTTCATTTTCTTTACAATAGGCTATTTGTGTGCATCGTGACCCATCACTGCCAACTCATTGGCTGAGATGATTATGTCAACGATGACCGATGTGACATTAAACTGTAAGCATGGTCTCTGGGAATTTGGGTGGATGTAACCCGTTCTGGTGTTTTAGGCCATGACAATTCCCTCAATCCACATGACTGTAAATGCATTAACTGGCTACTGATCTGTTTACCTGCTGTGGGACCTTGCTCTGCACAAATTAGCTGCTGGATTTGCTGTTGTCATTATACTGTACTTCGCAATTGATTAGTTGTGAAGCGTTTGGCATTGCGTTGGTTTTTTAATCTCCCGCCACTGAGGCTAAATAACGAGGATGCAGGCTGTCTACTACAGCTGCTGATAACTTTTTAAGTTATCAAGTAGAGCTGCAGTCTCAAATAGAGTTTTGCTGTGGGGTTATCTGGATAGGCTACACAACAGAGAGATGGGTACTCTTCTGTGTCCATAGTTCTGCATTTGCTGGGCAATATTGAAGCCGGATGCCATATGATGGACATTTCATTCTCCAGTTTGTGCTCTGGTGGTTGGGATGGCAAATAGTTAAACATCAGTTAATAATTCTGTTTTAAAAATAAAGGTTTTTAGATTTTCTTGTGATTTTTCTCTCTGCCTTATAAAGATGTTCCCATACTTTGTAGTTTATCTCTGAGTTACAGGCAGCAGAATCTTTTCTTCGGGGGGGAAAAAAGGAACCAATGACAGTTACAAAAACTGTGAATAAATTCAGCAGTGTAGTCATCAAGTTTTATTGGCTGGGGAATTATCCAATCACCTCCACTTTGTCTTGCTTTACCAATGTCACCAAAGGTGGCTATCTTAAAAAAATGCCTCATCCTTCAGTGCAACACAGGCAGCAGATTAATGGAAGAATAGAGGAATGCGAAGCAACTTTTTTTGTCACGAAGGAAGGATGGACCAAACTTACCATATGTGGAAGGAGGTGGTTGGCATCGAGTTTCAGGAAAAAAACAACAATAATATTGGGGATTTGAAACTTTATTATAATGTTAATATACAGTGGCACTTCATTTTACTCCAACCTTTCATAAGTTACTCTTGTAATAGGAATTTGTCTTCTGAGACCTGAACCTTGCAAGTGGTCTCTTCTCATTGGATGTGATGGTAAGGCAGAAGAGAAAATAAAGGACTGCCTCTTTGCAGCTGTAGCTCTATATCCTGGGCTGTCTGAAATGTGAGCTTGGTGTTTGACTACCTGGGATCAAGTTGAACTGGTTTCTATCTGGATGGTTTGCTTCTATGCTCATTGCCAAGAGGCAGTTCTGAGATAAGATTACAATCTGTTACTTGGTCAGGAAATATTCCTCAGACCCAATAAGGCCTCCCGCCTGGATTCATCCAGAGATGTCCTCTATAGTAAACAAGATGGGAATTAGTTGTGTGATTATTCAAAAACAGAGACACCTTGATGTAGATGGGGTACAGGCTATAGAGGTGGTGCAGAATAAAAGACCAATGTTTTGGAGTTTGAGGGGTTTGAGATATGAGATAAGCTAGGGGATAGCAGAAACAAACACAAACTCTCTTTCTCTGATTTGCCAGTCCAGCAAAACGACAAGACAGGAGTCACTAGGATGTGTTTCTTGGGTAATTCTGGAGGGAGCTGCTTGTGATGTTATTTAATAACTAACTTGGTGGCAGAGTGGAGGAATGGGAGCATACCAAAGAAGAAATTGAAGCTGAACCATATAACATGAGTAAATGCTTGGGGGGGAAAAAAACAGGTAGGTTATAAAGCAAATCTTCAAGAACGTGAAAGAGGTAGGTTTTAAAGTGTATCTTTTTTTTAAAAAACAAAATAGATGTGTGGTGAAGTCTAATGATGGCATTCTAGAGCTTTTTTCAGACAGTTAAAGCACTTCCACCATTGCGGAATAATTAAACTTTGCCATAGTTAGGTGGGTCTGGCATGTTGATAGGGGTTGTAGGGCTGGAGGAAGTTAGTGAAAGATGGGAAAGGGCAAGGTTGTGGCAGAACTTCAAAATAATAGTGAGAATTTTAAAATTGAGGCATTACTGAACTGGGTGCCAGGGTTGATCAATAGGCCTAGGGTGAAGGGTCAACAGAAAGGTGTGAGTTCAGATATGGGCAGTGGAGATTTGGATAAACTCCATTTCATGGACGGTAGAATGAGGAGGCCACCCAGGAGTGCATTGGGATAGAGAAATGAAAAGGATGAATGTACTTGAGGCAGAAATGTAATTGATTGTAATGAAAGTCCCAGTGCATGGTCTCAGGATTGCATAGATGTGTGATATGAGACTGTTTGTACGATACCAAGACTTGGTATGATACCAAGATTGAGAACTGGCAACAGCTGAAAGTGAAATACAGGTGAATTATGATTTGAATGTTAGAACTGGCTCAAACATCTGAATGGTCTACTGCAGCTTCAGTAGTCATAGAGTCTTCACACCAGTGCCCCAATTGAAGTAATTGGTGTACTAGTGCCGGGTAAAGATAAATGGAATGGCCAACGATTCAGTTAAGGTCTTCAGTTTCACACATTTGGCAGAAAGGTAAGGGAGTATGTGACTGAGGAAACAAGTTTGTGACAGGGACAAAAGATATTAGTTTCAGTCTTTACAATGTTTACTTGGAGTGATGTATATTCATCTTGTACTGAATGTCTGATAGTGGATGTGTTTAGAGATGGTGGTGGTATAGAACTGGGTGATATCAGCATACATGCAGAAACTGGGGGATGTTACAGGTGTCACTGAGGGGCAGAAAAATAAGAGTGTAGTCCCATGTAACTGGCCAATGTATGGTGAGAACGCATCAAATGAACTGAATAATTAATTGAAGAAGACTCCTTGAAGTGCAGTAAATCTGTGATTGAATTTGATCCCTGCACGCCGAATTTCAGAATTGCTACTGTGGATGTCTTAAAATGGGAGAAAGCATAAAATTGCGCTGTGGTTGCTTGTTCAGTTCTCTGTTGGCAGAGATCTGGAAGTAGATTATTGGTTACAAGATGCTTTTGGTTTTTTTAAATTAAAAAAGCAGACAGCCACACAAATAGGTAGGCCGGCCACTACACCATGACCTTTTTTAAAAAACACTTCTACATTTGTATTGAATGTGGTTTAGAAGGCTTAATGATAATTGGGTATGACTGGAGGGAGTTAAAGTATGCAATGTTATCTAAAGACATTGTCTGCTGCTCTGTTTCAATATGCAGAGCTCTCCTAAACATTCAGGGAGGGTGTGGATTCTGTGGTTTGGGAAAGTTGGGCTTGGGGATCAACAGGATGGGGCTATACTCTGGCTCTATTCTCACTTCATCAGGTATAACTAGAGAGTAATGCTTCTCTTCCCATGCCTGAAGTGCTGTGTCTTGGGGTCCCCCAAGGATCTACCTTCACTCCAATTTCTGATTCACAAGCTGCTGCTTGGTGGCATTAGTGTCGCTTTCCACTTGTGCTGATGAAAGCCAGCCTTGCATCACAATCTCATCTCTTGACTTCTCTACTGTAGATAAACTGTCAATACCAGATGAGGCTAAATCTCTCCAGCTCAGTACTGTGGAGAGCCAAAGCCATCATCCTTGGATATCTTTTGCCAGGTGGTTCCTTCATGGTCATGTAGCAAACCTTGTAAGTAGCTAGGGAATAATTGACTTGGAAATTTATGTTGCATCCATCTCATTTGATTGACAGCATATGAAAGCTTTGCCGTCTGTATGGATTGGTCGTGACATTTCGTTTGTTTGCTCTGAAGGAAATTGCCTCAATGCAATTTGTTGTAACTCATCAACAAAAGAGCTAGATTCCTCATCGGGTTAAATAACTTAACCTAGACTGCATATGGTTTTGATGGTTGCTGGCTCACCTGTTTGTTATACAGTGGAATGTTGCTCGAAGTTTGAGGCAGTTGGGGTGCATCGTGGTAATTAGAGGCATACTTCTCTTTGCATTAATTGTGAAAGCCCAAGCGTTGCACATTCTACTCCAAAACAAAAGAACTGTGTGGCGAGGAGGATGGTGAAGGTGGGATTTTTTTGGAATGAACTTTGTTTTGAATCCTCAGACATCCTTTGTACTGTAAGCATATTCCAATTCATCTTGATTATTCAAATGAATTTATTTTTAAGATAAATGCTTGATTTTGACAAAGGACCTTGGACAATTTTTATTTTGGAAAAGTTGGCTTTCATTGCAATTGTCACCTAGATTGCAGACAAACACTTGTGTCATTTGGGTGTCTGAAGCAACTTCTGTCAGTCAGCTCTTGTTACCACAATGACTCTTGTGAGCATTACAAGGTTTTATGTTGGGGTGGAGTGAAAGAAAATTATAGAACAAGATGAGCAAGGAGTTTGTAACTGGATTCCATTTCATGGTTGGAAGCTGGATGCTAGTTTTGTCTGTTTACAGGTTTTTTTAAAGTTAAAATGTTTTTGATGTATCTTTCATTATTTTTTCACTGAGGGTTCTCAGGGATGTACCAACCTGCTGTTTCAAATGATTCGGGGTAGGGAGAGAGTCTCCATTAATTACAAAAACAATAAAGAAAGTTCATTTTTGCTGTTTTTTTTAAAATATCCTTGGCTCTTTCAACAGGTATCCTCAGATTCACCTCTGGAACCTGTGGTTCCACAGGTAATTAGTTGTTGAACTGATTTAAAGCTGTGTAGGTAAATATGACAATTATTGAATGTAAGTATCACTATAATTAACATAACTTTGGACAAATAGTCACTGAAACTTCGCTGATTTTGTGAAATTATATTCCACAAACTTGCTGGCTGATGTGCTGCAATGGATTCTGTTATATTAAAATGAGTTGTATGCAATAATCCCACAGTTAGCTCCACATCCAATTGTCTTAAGTTACTGACAGACTGTATGGTTGCAGTCTCTTGATTTAAGTTTGACAAAGAAGTTTTCATTCCAGTCTTCAAGTCCTGTCGAAAACTTAAACAGGATTAATTTGTAAAAATTTAAGTAGAACTGGATTTTGACTGGAGGGCTTGAGTTATAAGGAGAGATTGGATAGGTTAGGACTGTTTTCCCTACAGTGAAGGAGGCTCAGGAGTGAACATAAAATTATGAGGGGCTTAGATAAGGTCGATGGTCACAGTCTTTTTCCCAGGGTAGTGCAGTCTAAAACTAGAAGACATAGGTTTAGGGTGAGAGGGGAAAGATTTGAAGGGGCAAATTTTTCCATATGGAAGGTGGTAGGTATATGGAATGAACTGCCAGAGGAAGTGGTAGATGCAGGTACAGTTACAACATTTCAAAGATATTTGGACAGGCAGATGGATAGGAAAGGTTTAGAGGGACATAGGCCAAACCCAGGCAGATGGGATTAACGCAGATGGGCACCTTGGTCAGCGTGGATGAGTGGGGCCGAAGGGCTTGTTTCTGTGCTATATTACTGGCCAATGGTTTGACATAGAACGGAAACCGTTGGCCAGTGAGGAACTGGCATTGCTGTAGCTTTATAATTGTAAGCTTTTGTTGGAGATTCTTTTAAGTGACTGTTCTCAGTGTAACATGTTTCCATTTTATCAGTCTATTCCCCTTGTAAATTACAGAATAATCCCCCTTTGAAAAGCTGCTTTTCAGCCACTGGAAGATGAGCAGTTTTATTGAATCGATGTGGATATGTTCCTTGATGCCAAATAGGGAGGGGAGATCCTCACTGATAACTGGTATTGGCTTCTGCACAGTTGGTCTTTTTAACAGATAGTTGAGAGCAATCATAATTTTCTCCCAAACTCTCCTACTGTTCTGTGTTCAGAGGAAACTTGTTGAGGATTCTTGTGAGAATAATAGCTTCTGGTTGACCTATTATAGAAAGGTCCATCGTATAGAAATCCAAGAGCAGCAGCAGGATTGTGTGAGGATCACTTCTCTTTCAGTTGGGAGCATCCATTTCATTTCAATTAAATGTTAGTTTCCACTGATCAATGGCAATATAATTCTGTTGATAGATTTCACAGTGGGACACCAAATGTGATACTTTACCTCTCATTCTCATTTATCAAAGTTGTCTAAATACTGGCATTTGGTGTTATTACTGGGCTTAATAAACCACAATGGCACCAATTAGCAGCAAGTAAAATAGAATGAGCAATATGCTTCAATATGTGATATGCTTTCTTTACCACATCAAATTACAGCCATTGTCAGTAATAGACTGCAGTTATAAACTTCAGGTTTATATCATTTAGAGCAGGCATTTTAAAGTATCAATCCCAATAGGTATAACAATTTCACCTGTTGTCTGCAAACTAAAGTTTTGAATTTAAATCTCTGACTTTTGTTTTAGATTACTAGTCTTATTTAAAAAAAATGTTGGTTCTTGAGACCCTAAACTGGAGGAAGGTAAATTTCAACAGTGTAAGATGGGACCTGGTAGAAGTAGATTGGGAGCAGTTGCTAGACTGTAAAACAACATCTGAAAAGTGGGAGGCATTTAAAAAGCAAGATATTGAGAGTTCAGAGTTAACATCTTCCTCTAAGAGTAAGAAGCAAAGATGGTAAGTTTAGGGAACCCTGGTTAACCAAGGATATTGAAGGCTTGATCAGGGAAAAGGAAGAAGTGTAAATTGGGTATGGGAAACTACCTAAGCCAGGTCCTTTGATGTTTATAGGGGATATATGAAGAACTTAAAAATAAAAAGGTAAAAGGTGGCCATGAAATAAGGATGACAAGTAGGATTAAGGAGAGTCCTAAAACCTTTTATAAGGTATATTAGGAAAGAGTAGGTCCCCTTGGGGACCGAAATGGATATCTGTGTGTCTAAATGAATACTTCTCATTGGTATTCACCAAGGAGAAGGATGTGGAAGCTGAGAGCTGATAATCTGGAAAATTCCTGCATCAAGAAGGAGGAAGTGTTAGAAATGTTTATGCACATCAGGGTGGATAAATCCCAGGGCCTGACAGGATCTATCCCAGGATGTGAAGGAAGGCAAGGGAGGAGATTGCTGGGGCTCCAGTGACAATGTTGGCATCTTTGTTAGCTATGAGTAAAGTACCAGAAGACTGGAGGTTATCTAACATTGTCCTCATTTATAAAGGGCAGTAGGGATAAGCCTGGAAACTACAGACTGGTGGGCCTTGCATCATTGGTAGGGAATTTGTTGATGGCGATTGAGGGATAGGATTTATGTTCACTGGGGAAGGCATAGACTACTTGGGAGGAGTCAGCATGGCCTTGTGTATGAAAGATCATGTCATGAATATGAGTTTTTTGAGGAGGTAACTAAGAACATTAATAGTAGGGCATTAGGTGAGGTTTACATGGACTTCAATGAAGCATTTGACAATGTCCTGCATGGTAGCCTGGTCCAAAAGGTTAAGGCACAAGGGATCAATCTGTGTTGGCAAACTGGATCTAAAATTGGCTTGGTGATAGGAGGCAGAGGTTAGTGGTGGAGAGGGGTTTTTCTGACTGGAAGTCTGTAACAAGTGGTGTAGGACAGTGATCAATGTAGGTGGTCTGATTAGTAAGTTTGCAGATGACATGAAAATTGGTGGAGTTATAGATTGCAAAGAAGATTGTCCAAGGATACAGCAAGACTTCGATCAACTGGAAAATTGAGTAGAGCTATTAGAGATGTAATTTAATCCAGACAAGTGTGAGGTAATGCAGTTTGGGAAGTCAAATTCTGATAGGGCACATAGAGTAAATGGAAGGGACCTTAGAAGTGTTGACGTACAGAGAGACCTTGGGGTATGTATCTGTAGCTCACTAAGAGTGGCGAAGCGGGTGGATAGGAGATTAGTATAAGAGTTAGGATGTCATATTGCAGCTGTACAAAACATTGGTTAGATGCACTTGGAATCTAGAACTAGGCACAGGTTTAAGGTGAGAGGGGAGAAATTGAGAACAGAAATTTGGAGGAGATCTGAAGAGTTAAGTTTTTGCGCACAAAAAGTTGTGATTATCTGAATGAGCTGCCAGAGAAGGTGGTAGAGGCAGATACAGTGACAGCATTTAAAAGGCATTTGGATAGGAAAGGTGTGTAGGGATACATGTCTAATGTAGGCAAATGGGATTAGTGTCACGGTCAGCATGGATGAGGTGGACCAAAAGGCTCATTTCTGTGCTGTACAATTCTATGAATAGTTTTATCACAGATGTGTTAAATAAATGTAGGATAGTATATTCTGCAGGATAGTTTTGAGTCCTGGTTGTACTTTTGAAGGCAATAGAGTGGGTTTGGTGGGACAGTACTTACAGAGTCATCATGGACTCGGTGGAGCAATTAGCTTCCTCCACTGCTGTAACCATCTTAAAATTCTGTGATTCTGCACAAGGTGGTTGGGATTGACTTAAGGGAGTCAAAATGTGGAAGAAGTTGAGCATAACCCTGAATGTTCCTCTTCCAATCTCAGGAAGCTATCGGAGTTAACATCTCATGTATTAGCTGCACACTTGTTGATATTCTCATCCTGTAACCTACAGAGAAGTGGTGAGGTTTTCTTCAGCTTCCCAACATCTCGAGTGA
Organism: Pristis pectinata; assembly: GCF_009764475.1. Classification (NCBI taxonomy): domain Eukaryota; kingdom Metazoa; phylum Chordata; class Chondrichthyes; order Rhinopristiformes; family Pristidae; genus Pristis; species Pristis pectinata. The sequence continues at coordinate 6,908,406 of NC_067443.1, read as the reverse complement.
CCTTTGCTAACCTTAAATATGACCAAGGTTTTTGAGTGTCATCACTGTTCATTCATAGTATGGTCTTTCCACTTCCCAACCTTCCTTTCATAGACCGATTCTCTGTTCCCTAGTCCTGGAATGTTGAGGTAATTATAGCTATCCACTTTGTCATTTGTAGAACTGAGGACAGATTGGGTTATTGCTGCTCCATATGCCTAGCTTTTTGCAACCTTAATTGCATGATGCATTGTAGAAGCCACAGGAAACTTAATTATGTCAGAGTGTTCAAAGTTGTGTAGTGACCATTGTTAAGAGTTTTGAGGTTAAATGTCTTTCCTTTGTACTGAGGTGATATCTTTTGAGTCCACTCCAGTATCAAGGCTTGAGCAATTCATCCTTTCTTCTATGTTATGCTTAAGTTAATCTGTATCTTCAACTTTATTATTGACCTTGCATGCTGTGCCACTACCTTTTATAGACCCAATCTCTGCAGTTAGTTATTCCCCTTGACCCTCATTAGTAGTTCATGGATTTTTTTTTTCTCTCGGAGTTTCCAAGCTCACTGAGAATTTGTTCTTAATTTTTGCATTTTGTAGACTCGAGCTTTCCACAAAACCCTACAAACTGGCAGTATTTCTGTGATGATCAGATAATATTGTGTGACCCATTGTTCTGTCAATGTGCACACTTAGCCCATTCATCTTAACCACTTTCAGATTCTGAGGTTGGGCTGCCCTTGAAACTGCTGAGAGCTGCCACCGCACCAGCTAAATATGCTGACTGTGCTTCTGTTTCTCGGAGACTCCTTTACCTATGCATTGTGATGATCCTTTCTCTTGGAAAGAACTCTTTTTCTCCTTGCTGGACCTGTCTGTTGAATTTGTGTTTTTTTTTTTGCCCTGTTTCGTTCTCAGCAGACTTCATCCACTTTACATGAAAGAGAACAAACTAAACTGTAATATTAATTTTAATTCAAACTTCAGGTAAAATGTCTCTCGTATGATATTTGAAGTCATAATGGGTCTTAAAGTGTCACAAGGGGCGTTCTACACTGCTTTAATTTGCTGTTCTTAATTATTGTACCATTTATATTGGAAAATACCAACTAAGAATAAAATGTTAACAAATGTGGTGTATTTCCAAGGTTGCTGGGGTGGGAGGGGGGTGGGGGCACCAGTGTGGGGGGGGGTAGAAAAATATCTGGTAATTACATTTTCTTTTAAAAAATCTCCTTGTATATGGTTCCATAAGCTTGGAAGACTGCAGCAATTACAGTATCGTTTTCAAAGAGAGAGCAAGAGAATCCTAGAACATTGAACAGTACAGCACAGGAACAGGCCCTTCAGCCCTCAATGTCCTTGCTGACCATAATGCCAATCTAAACTAATCCCAGCTACCTGTACATGGTCTATATTCCTCCATTGCCTGCCTGTTCATGTGCTTGTCTAAATGCCTCTTAAATCCTGGCTAATAAGTCTGATGTCAGTGGTGGGGAAAAGTACTTAAGGGCGTTATAGTGTTACAAACTTGGAGAAGTATTGGTTAGTATGGGATAGATAGTACAATTTTGTTGAAAGAAATCATAGTAAGCAGTTCTTGGATGTGATAAAGATAGTTGTATGGAAATGTAGTATATGTGGATTTAAATAATAACATAATGAAGTACCAGATAAGACTTCAAGATGGATGTCAATGTTTTGCTAAGAATGAGAAGAATATTTACTAGGATTGCACTGAGTAGAAGGGACTTGACAAATGTAGGGAGTTTGGAGAAGCTGAGGTTTGGTCTCCTTCAAGCAGGGAATAGGATGGTGAAGTATAATAGAGATATTCAAGATTGTAAAAGATATTGATAAAGTGAGAAGGGATAAACCGTTTCCTCTGGCAAGCAGATCAATAACCCGAGGTCAAAGATTCGATGTTAATGCCAAAAGAAAGTAGAAAGGAAATAATTTTTTATTTCTCACAGGGATGTTCTGATCTACATTGCATTACCTGATGAATTTGGAATTTGCAGGAGGTTTCAAAGGACAATTGCACAGGTATTTCAAGAGGATTAATTTGCAAGGTTATGAGGTGTGGACTAAATCAGAGCACTTAAAAGTTCTAAGAACAAGTAGTATTTACTAATACAGTTCCTAATTCCAAAGTAGTACTGTGTTTTGAAACTTTTCCCCCAGTCTTTGTGCATTATGAGAAAAAAATGTATTATTATGACACTCTTCATCACTCTCACTCTATGTGCATAATGGAAATCCTAATACTTGCTTTCTCTTAATATTTTGTGCTTCAATTTTTTTGAGTACTAAGTGTACTAATGATAACTTAAATCTGAACTTAATTACTGATCGGTTTGATGGATGTTATATTGAATTGATGTGGTTAATCCTTCGGACAAGCTCAAAAGAACACTATTAAAAGAATTAAGGCACTGTTTAGTGAAGTGCATCTTTGCTGTGCCTTCAAGTATGATGGGTCTTTATTGTGAAGAAATCTTTTACTTTTTTTGCCCACATGCAGAATACTGTGAACGCTGGACATACAAAGTAAAATCCCAGGAAGCCCCATAAATACTTAGTGTTTGGCATGATCTGTGGAAAGAGAAATAGAGTTTGTATTGTGATCGATGGCTGTCGTGATGAAGTGTGATAGTAATTCTTTTCTCTCTCCACGGATACTGCCAGGCAGTGCATTTCTAGCACTTTCATCAGAATGACCTGAAATGTTAACTCTGTTTCTTTCTCCACAGATGCTGCCTGAACTGCTGAATATATGTTTGTTTTCATTTCAGATTTCCAGAATCTGCAGTTATTTGCTTCTAAATTAATGTTTCAGTCAGTGACTCTGCATCAGAAATGTTCTGACAAAAGGTTATCTAACTAAACTGTTTTCCTGGTCTCCTGTCCTTCAGTGTGCATACTCTACCTCTGTTTCCGAGTTCTTGGTGTAAGAGGGCTCCGAGTCAAACTGTTAACACCTACAATAATAAACAAAAAGCATTCTTTCCATTAACAGGTGTCACAGTGGAGCTGCTTTTCATTTTGTATCCAGGTTCTTATTTGGTGCAGGGCTTGTGAATCAAAAAAATCTCTGACCAGTGACACTTGAATCTATAAATAAATATGATGGTATTACAAAGATGCAGAATGTCCATTCTGAACAGGTGTACAAGAAGATATTTTTGTATTTCCTAAATTGTAGAAATAAGACAGGTAGAGTTACAGAGGGGTTCCTAAAAAACTGTCACTATCATGATTTTCTGTAATGTGAAACTCTTTTTCCCATTCAGTTGGAAATCGCATCTCATAAGTGGAGATGCGTTCCTACAGGATATATTTCTCTTAACAGTAATGATAGTACTGCAGTGGCTGGTTCATTGGGGGGGGGGGGGGGGCGGGGAGGGGTGGTGTTGTTTACAGATCTTAAAGATTGCCTTGTCAGTTTCCAAAGCAAATCTCTTAGGTGGCCAGCAGCTGTGTTTGGAGTCACAATTGACTGCAGATGCTTTTCGCCTTCTAGCCTTCAGACTGAATGGAGATGTACACTTTTAAATGCATATCAAATATAGTAAGATAGTTTATAGCTCACAACAAATAACAGTGGTCATTTAGGTTTACAACTTGCTGGCCCTTTTTGGGCATCTTGAAGGTAAAAATAATATGGAAAACTCTTTAGTGAGGGGATGAAGTGGAAAAACTGCTAGACAGCAAAATGAACGTACCACGCAAAAAAAAGACATTATCTGCGCATAAATTAAGAAATGCGAGTTGGAAAAAGAAGACACAATTTGTTGTTTCGTTCGCATTTTGTAGTTAGTTTTTTTTCCACATGTTCCATAAAACCAAATTTTATTCCATCTCTCAGATTTTGGGCTAGTCATTTGTGAATTCTGTAAGGGCAAATTTCTGTAATCCGAATGGCTGTAACTTGGGGGTCGCCTGTATGTCTAATTCTGAATTGTGTATTCCAAGGGTCATCAAGGACAACCATTGGATTTGTTATCTCAATCCTGGCATTTTGTTTTCTGCTTGAGCTAGGGAATCCAATCTCAATGCTCCTTAAAGCCTCTAATGATCCCTCTTTGCAAACAGTTATCCCATTGGTATTCAAAAATATGTATGGATTGTGGATTAGTAACAGAATATGGAATTTCCTGCTAACCAACCTTGTAGAGATTAACTTTTTTAATTTCATCTAATTATTTGTAATTTTAAATTTATCCCTGCTTATTACTATCTTATTAATGAATGAAAACAATCTTTTCCTCACTTATAAATTGTTATATTGGGGCTATGTAACCCCTATCATTTAATGGCATTCCTGTTGGCGTTGAGTAACAGAGTAACACAGCACGGAAGCAGGCCCTTTGGGCCAACTCGTGCATGCTGATCAAGATGCCCATCCAGGCTAGTCCCACTTGCCTGTGCTTGGCCCATATCCCTCTAAATCCTTCCTATCCATATACCTGTCCAACTGTCTTTTAAGACTTTGGAGAAGATCTGTTGAGCTGTTTCCTTGAATGACTGCATATGGCGAAGTTGCTCCTGCAGTGCTGTTAAGCATGAAATCCCCTATGCTGACAGGGAGGAAGTTGCAAGATTTTGATTCAAGTACTGCATGTTAATCACTATCAGAAACTTCAAGACTTCAATTCAATGTAGTGTAAATTCCTAAGTTCTCAAGTTGCACACAGAGCGATGACTCATCATCTCCAATATCCTTTGACAACTGCTCCATTTTCTCTTTGCCACTCACAAGCAGTAAAATTGTAGCTTATGTCAACCTGGAAACCCAGGAGGTTGCTGAGGCACAAAATGAAAGAAAAATATGCTAATTGCACCAATACCTCATCATGTCCTCGGATGTCCCAAAGCTTGTAACACTTTATAAAATGGCGTAATCAAAATGAAACCACTGGTTTAAAAAGGTTTCAGAATTACTAGTAATCTAGCAATCCCATAAGAGTTGCTTGGTGTTTGAGGTAATTTTTGTACAACATGATGTTGAAATTGATATTGAGAGCAAACTTTTGAATGTGATCATAGGGGCTGACCACAGAATGGTGATGCAGAGTTACAAATTGAAATGGTATGACTTTGTGCAGGGGCTTTCCAGCTATTATTTCACTATTAGACAGCTGAATGCTCAGATCTTGTCTTGCTGATGTGGAATAATGAGGCCTCAAGAATACCCATATTGGTTTGTTTCTTCTGAAGTCTTGTAATTCTTGGTTTCTTTTTCTTAGAAATGAATTTTCAGATCAATTTAATCCAGGTTAATTACACATGCCCTTTCAATTCACTGCACTCTCACATTCTTACTTCCTTTCTATATTTCACTCTTTTCTCTGCTTTTCCAATTTCTCCTGCCTTTGTGCCTTTTCTCTTGTACATACTCTGCAGTTAGTGCTTTTCCAGATGGTTTCTTTTATCTTTGGTTGTTCTCTTTTGCAAGTTATTAATTCTCAATCGAGCCACGTTTCATCATCACCTGTTTCATAGGAGATCCAAAGTGTACAGTACATCCCTTTCACTTCCAGTAATCTTTTGATCTTTGGTATTTTAATCAAGACATTTAGTTAGGTTTATGTTAATCAAATTTTTGCCCATCATTGATATTGTAACATTTGTGTTCTCAGTTTTTAAAAACACAGACAGTCATGAATAGTGTACTTGCAATGTTGACACATGAGCATAAGAAAATGGGTGCAGGAGTAGGCCGCTTGCCGTTGAAAGCCTTCCCTGCTATGCAGTATGATCATGGCTGATCTGCCTCAGGTTTCATCACCTCTTCTGTGTCAGTTCCTCATAGCTCTCAATTCCCTGATCATTCAAAAATTTATCATTCTCTTTAAGTACTCGTCCCCCCCATTCCTGTCCAAAGCCCTCCCGGGGGGGGGGGGTGGTGATTTCCAGAGATTCAACCCTCTGTGAGAAGTTCTTGGGTTTTAAATGGTGGCTCCTTAATCTTGAGGTTCTCCCGCCAGTGGAATCTGTAAAAATGAAGTAGAAAGATGGGAGAGAATTAAAGTTTGAGCACAATCTTAAAGGACTTGAGGCATAATTTTAAATAATTCTGTTGGATCTGGGAAGGCCAGCACTTACTTGCCACCTATTTGGCCTTGAAGGTGGTGGGAGGATGGGAGTCTACTTGCAGGAACTTTTGATCCAAGTTCTGCATCTGAACAATACATGTCCAAGCAAGGATGGTTGTGCTTGGAGCTGGAGAAGAACTGTTGGAGAATTAGCATCTTTAATTGAATTGCCAGGCTCGTATAAAATGTCTCCCATTTGTTAATATAAGTAAGGAATGAAATGGCAGGGACTATTCAGTCTATAGGTATGTTACTGGAAAATTGCTGACATGGTGCCCTTGTTTACAAAAGGCGAAAAGAATAGACCAATTACTGGTCAGTTAACCCCAACACTGATGGGAAAATGTTTGGAAAGAAAGGAGTATAAACTTGTTAGTTATTAAGGTACAGGTTAATCAAGAACATTCCACATGAATTAAGAAAAGTTTGTGACTGACTTACATGATTGAGAGTTAGCAGTGAGAGCAGCATGTTTAGTGATGGATTTTAAAAAGATGATGCATGAAATCCCACACGGCAAACTGATTGGAAAAATGAAAGCCTCTGGGATTTGAGAGAAAATAACAGGTTGGATCCTAGATTGGGCCAGTGGCAGTATGTATAAGGTAATGGTGAATGGCTGCTGTTAGCACGAGAATGCCACAGGGCTTATTGTTTTTGGGACATGTATCAATATTCTTGAATTTAAGCAGAATCAAAATCAGATTTGTTATCACTGACATATAATGTGAAAGTTGTTGTTTCGTGGCAGCAGTACAGTGCAACGACATAATCTATAAATTACAAAAATAAATAAGTAGTGCAAAATAAAAAGGAATAATGTGGTAGTGTTCATGGGTTTGTCGATCGTTCAGAAATCTGATGGCGGAGGGGAAGAAGTATTTCTGAATTGTTGAGTTTGGTCTTCAGGCTCCTGTACCACCTCCCTGATGGTAGTAATGAGAAGAGGGCATGTCCCGGATGGTAAGAGTCCTTAGTAATGGATGCGCATTCAAGAAGCACTGCCTCTTGAGGCTGTCCTCGGTGGGCAGGGTTGTGCCCATGATGGAGCTGGCTATAACCCTCTGCAGCTTCTTGCGATCCTGTGCGTTGGAGGCTCTATATCAGGCTGTGATGCAGCCAGTCAGAATGCTCTCCAATGTACATCTGTAGAAGTTTCTTTGGTGACATACCAAATCTACTCAAATTTCTAATGGAGCCGCTGGTGTGCCACCTTCGTGATTGCATTAATGGAGAAGGAAAACGATGTGTGTAATTTGACAAGTATGTGTTTGATTTTTGTTAAGTGGATATATGGGATACTATGGTTACACTGGAGCCATGTTAAATACTAGACAAGCTTCAGCTGGAGCACTATGTTATTCTGGTCACTACACTATAGGAAAGATCAGATGGGTTGTAGATGATATTTACAAGGATGTTGCCAGGACTGGCGAAATTGAATTGGGGAGAGAGATTGCCAAGACTTGTTTTCTTTGCAACAAAGGAGGCTGAAGGGAGATTTTAATCAGTGTATCTCAAACTGAAGGCCTTGCTTTTCACCTTATTTCCCCAAGCAGAAAATTCAATAATTGAAAGGCATTGACTTTAAGTCACTGATAGAAAGATTAGAGGGGAGGAGAAGAAACATGCTTTTACTGAGTACTGGGGGACTGGAACTCCATTACTTGAGGGATTAGTGGGAGTATGAATCCTCAGCCTATTTAAAAGGAACCTGGATGAATGCTTAATGTTTCACTCCCTAAACTGCTCCAGACGAAGAACTAGAAGGTGTGACTTTAATTATCTTTTTAAAAAGTCTTGATGGCTTTTTTTGGCCAACATGGATACAACAGCCTAAATGGCCTCTTTCTGTGTTGTAGATTCTATATCTCTGTGGAGAGAAACTAGCTGGAGATGATATTTCCGTTTTTGTTTGATTACCTTGGGATGAAATTTTGCTGTCAAAATATGTCAAAAACCCTTCAGAATGGATCATGTTTTTCATATGTAGGGAAAGAAGGAAATCATTGCTGAAATAGCTCCAGCCTTCTATAATAGTAGAAGAATGGGACTTCCAAGCCTTTTTACGTTGTTCTTTCTGCTGAAGCAAACCAAACTTAACCCCATTTGGCGAATATCATTCCACAGCCCAGTATAATTTTCCTTTTTAAAATGTACAATGGCCTCTGCCTCCACCACTCTCAATGGCAAAACCTGAGCATATATTTTCTCTGGTTTGTGTTAGTGAATATTTTAATTTACCGATTCATTCTTGCTGAGGATCTTGACAGTATGGCAAGCACATGTTATGCAAAACCTTCTGGTATGTGATATGTCATAGTGTCTGGAGATTTCATAAATTTTCTTCAAGTTGGTCTTCTGCCTATTGGGTGACAGAAGGAATTCTGACACTTGGGATTAACTGTTATCTTTTAACGAGACCTGGGTGGAATTGAAAAGAGGCAATTGGTTGTAGTGAAAGGCCTGCTTTTCCAGTAAACGCCGAGCCATGTTCGGTACCCAGTGTGTCTCTGCTGTGGTCAAAATAGCAATTGCTGTATACAGGTATGTTTTATAATGCATTGTGCTCCTGTTTGTGCTATGTTGTGTGCTCCTGGTGCTTTGCATGGTAATTGGTTTATTATTGTTATGTGTACTGAGATTCAGTGAAAACTTTGTTTTATGTGCCATCCAGACAGGTCATTTCAAAACATAAATACATTGAGGTAGTACAAATGGGAAAAGCATTAACGGAATGTAGAACATTGTGTTACAGTTACAATGAAGGTGCAGTGCAGGTAGACAAAGTGCAAGAGCCACGATGAGGTTGATTGACAGATCATGAATTCATGCTTATCGTATTCAAGAGTCTTATAACTGCAGGATAGAAGCTGTCCTTGAGCCTCGTGGTGCGTGTTTTCAAGCTTTTATATCTTCTGTCTGATGGAAGGAGAGAGAAGAGAGAGTGAATGGGGTCCTTGATTATGTTGGCTAGTTTCCCAAGGCAGGGGTTGTTTGGGGTGGATGTGAGTTGCTTGGTATAGCTCCTCCCCACTACCCTCAATGTGATTTAACTGTATTTGTTTTAATCCACTTCATAATTGGGCTTGTGTGTCATGATATAGTTGCCATTGGGAATGTTCTGATTGTAATCAACTTGAGTCGCACTTGAAGTATCTGCACATTATAGCTGTCACCTATACACCATTTAAAAATATAGGTGCTGGGTTAATAGAGTTTTGTAGTTTGTGGTTCAAGGATTGAGTTGATTTGGGGGGGGGGGGGGAAAGCCTTGATGCAACTTTGCCAACTGTTAATTTTAGTTTTGTAAATTCAAAGATGGTCATTGCTTAGAGATAGACCTGCACTGATATGTACTGGATAAAGTTGGCAATTTCTTAATGAAACTTAAAGTTTGCAGTGTCGACAATTTGATCACAGACATCTTCTACTTCTCAGATTTAGAGTAGTAGCAAGTCATCCATGCTCCTGAGGGACCACCTAAGAAGAGACAAGTAGCATGCTTATTTAATTAATAATAGGCTGTCTAAATTATTTATCACAGTTGACAACTGACTTCTGTCTCATTATCTATCACTTCATAGTTGATTATGTTTGGAAATTTTGATGCAGCTCCTGTATAGATATTTTTGGAATCTTCTTTCAAGTTATCCTTTAAGAGGAGCACAAATGTGTTCCTTGCTGGCCCATTGTAGCTGGTACTAGGCAAAAATTGCTGCAATCTTTTCAAACTTGTATTTTGCATTCTCATTATACAATAGTAGTGGTACTTAAAAGCAACGCACTGTAATGAAAAGCTTTTTTAAAAGTGTGATTATTTTTTTACATAAATCCTAGTTTCTTGCCAAATCTGTGTTCCCTTGTGAAACATTAAATTTCTTAAATTATGTGGGAAATGTCAGTGCATCTTGCAGTTGTTTGCGAGAGGCAATAGCAAAAGGTGGTAATCAGCAGGTGGTTTTCTTGCCTCAGCTTGAACTGATCCTACCAGACTTTGTGGGGCTGGAGCTGATGTTGAGAGCATATCAAAACCATTCAATCCAAGGATTGTGATGGACTCTGGGGTGTTTGCTGTGAGGAATGATCCTGCAAGATAAATTACATCAGGTGTTGCTTGAGTTGTTTGTGTAGTAGTTCTCCCAATGGGGATGCCTGCCCACTGACATTTGTATGAAGGTCATTGAAAGGCCAAATGGAGTGAGAGCCGTGTCCCAATTTCATGTCGGGTCAATGCCAGATGATCCATTTAGTTTTCTTATTATGTTTTTTTTATGCAGCAGCTTTCGATTTTAAGGCCATTTCAACGAGCAATTCAGAGTCCACCACATTGGGTTTGAAGTTGTATCGAGGCCAGATTGGATAAAAAACACAAATAAAGCAGATATTAGTTTCATAGTCACCAGTGAAGAGCTGTTCCTTGGAATTCTGTATTATTTAATTAATTTAAATTCTCCATTTGCCGTAGTGGGATTTGAGATGATGTTTCTGGATCATTAGTTGAGGCCTCTGAATTGCTTTACCATTGCATTGCCTTTCCAGTTATGTGATAACATATATTGATATTGGAAAAATGTATATTGATTAGGGTAACATTTTCACACAGTTCCAGTATGTACATTGTTTGAATTTTGAATTTCAATGAAGATTAATTTTGTTCCCTTAAATTCTGAAAAAATGCTTGCTTTCTGAAGAGGGCATTTTAAACTGTGAAGAAATAGACCATTGAGGACATTCTGAGTTGTAAAACAGAAGGGTGATATACCAGCAATTACAGCTTTGTTCTTTATAGTCATGAGAACAGCTTGGGGTGATGTAGTATGAGTAAGATGTGGATTGACCAGTATTTTCCCAATAATGAGAATGCTGAAATGGAAGTTTGTAAAGAATTGTTCCATTGTGTTTGCTGCACTGGTCGGATTGTCTTTGCAAACAGTGATAGTACAAGGTAAAGTACTTTGGACAAAGGGGAGAAAAGAATTTTGTCCTGAAAAGAGTGAGATGTAGTTTATGATTAGTGAGACTTTTAATTTGGTATTTAACTAGTCTAATTAATGAAGTCAATGTGCATCTTGTAAAGAACTCCTCATAATTTAATGTCCTTATGAACTTATTCTCTTCACTATTGCTGGGTATACAATGGAACAGCAAGTCCTGAAACTTTGAAATTCCACCCCGCCCCCCAAACTTTTTCCCTTTTTAAGATGCACCTTGACATGTATGTAGAGTGTTTTTAATGTACCTGCCCTAATATCTTGTATGGCTTATTGTGAAATTCTGTTTGGTAGCCCCCTGCTAAACACTGAGATGTTTTACTGCATGGAAGCAGTTGTAACCATGAATCTCACTTGCCTACTATAGCATTACTTCAGACCTGTGGATCTCAACCCCAAATGAGACTGCAACATTAACTGATGGGATCACAACCCATCAGCTGTATTCACCTGCCCATCTGACTTGCATGTTCTCGGTGGAAGAACTTTTACCTCAGGTCAGAAAGTAGTGGGTTCAGGTCCTACTCCAGACACTTGCATAGAAAAATCTTGGTTGAAACTGTAGTGCACTACTGAGTCTGCCCAGTAATGTTGGAGGTGTCACCTTCAAACTGAGGATTGGCCTTCTCTCTCAAATGGACTTAAAAGATATCAAGACACTATTTGAAGAATAACCAGGAGTTTTTTGTATCATAACCAAAGTTTATCCATTACCCAACTTCACTATAATAAATCTAGTTATTATCACACCACTTGTAGGGTCTTGCTCTGTTTTTGTTGATGCTTGTGTGTGAAATTTCGAGTATTAAAATTGGATCATTGGGTTAAGATAGTTTGGGAAGCCCTGTTCTCTAGTGTTCTGTAGCTTTGAGGAGCATAACGTGTTATTAGTGATTATATTTAAATATGCCACACATTTCTAGCTTATTTCCTGCCGGAGCATGGTCACTGGATTCAATTTGTTATTGGAATATGGTGATAATTTAATATGAAGTATATGAAATATTCAGCAAGGTCTGATGCCTGGAGCTTCCTTGGAAAGGAGAGCAGAAGCTGCAGCTGGGTTAACACAAGGTCGTTGGTTCTGCAAAATGAACTGAAATACCCACAGTTGCTGTTTATCATGTTTTAGTGTGGCAATGCCAGCACAGACGGAAAAAAAATATAATGTAACATTCCAGTCTTTCTACAGTGGTTAGACCACTTGTGTAATATCCAAAATTCGGGATTCTTTGTCTTGAGCAAGTGATTCTTTTGTCATCTCACTTCCATGTCTTAGCTCTGCTCAGTCCTACTTGTGCAGTGCAGCATTAGCGGTTTTGGCAGAGCCTAAGGGTTAAGAACATTTTCATTTTTCTCTTTCTTGCCACATTTATTGTTAGTCAGCTGAAGGTTGATCACCAGTGTTTTGACAGCCAATTACGTTGCTAGAAAGCAATATCTCCATAATTTTATTTATTCATTCAATTTACTTGTACGAGTGGAAGTGTATTGCATTATAACGTCATACAATTCTTCAAATCCTGGCAGGCTGGCTTTGAGACTGCAGCAGGTCTACTGCTGTACCTTTATATACCAGAATACCATCTACTTCCTTTTAGCATAGTTCTCATTGTGTCTTGGTCGAGCATCATTTTTCAAAACGTGGTCCTTGGTGTGATGTGCATAAAATCCAATCACTGCTCCCAGTTTTGTCTCACTTTACTGAAAAGCATGACCTCTGTTGGAGTTTGTCCCCATTGCTGGCTTATCTAACTGACCTTGCTGCTCTGTAAAGCCCAGTTCACCTGGGCCAGCATTGCAATGGAAACTCTTTATATGATGGTGCCAATTAACGAGCAAAAGAAAGCAGCCCTTTCAGCTGGAAATCTCCGAAAGATGCAGAATCCAGAAAAATCTGCACTCATTCCAAAGTGCTTTGCAATTAACCGATTCCTTTTGAAGTGCTGTAAATATTATGCAAGTAACAGTGGCAGCCAATTTGCACTCGCTGGTATTTGAGTGACTTTGCTGACACGATTCATAAGTGCTTCATTAAATGTTCCAACCTTGCAGAGTACTTCCAATATGTTTATCTTATTCTAAGGATTTTGAGAAGGTGCTTGTGTTTACCTGCTTATTTTTGGCAGATTGTTAAGAAAGAGTCTTGCATTTATCTGGTGGCTTTTGCAATCTCAGGACCGCTGAAGTGCTTTGCAGCCAATGAAGTACTTTTAAAGAGTGCTCATTATTGTAAATGTGGAAGGTACTTTGAATATATAGTCTCAAGATGAGCCTACTTCAGGGTTAAGAAATAACTACTGGCATGGCACTGGTGGAATTCCCCATCTTTTACGTGAATAGAATCATCGCATCTTTTGCATCCACCCTGCGTCACAGACTGATGTAGGTAATGGTGATTTTCTTCTTTCTTAATTTGTTCAGAGCTGGCATTTATTATTTACTTCCAATTGTCCCTGAACTGAGGAGGAAGTCAAGTAGATGGATTTGGAGTCGCATATAGGCCAGACATGATGAGGAGGCTTTCTTCTTTCCCTGGAGAGCACATTGTTGCTCCAGATTCCAACATCTGCAGTCTCTTGTCTTCAGACACATAAACAGGCAGTGAACAGAGGGATATAGACCATGTGAAGGCAGATGGGACTGCCAGCATGATTTGCCCAGACATGGTGGGCCAAATGGCCTGTTCCTGTGCTATACTGTTCTATGTAACTGAACCAGGTAGTGGTGGTTCAACAATTAAGGTGGTTTCATAGTTATGGTTACTGAGGCTAGTTTCAATTCCAGATCTAATGACTGAATTTAAATTTGTAAACTGCCCATGGTGGGATTCAAACTCTGGATTAAGGGTTCAGAACTCTGGCTTCTAGTCCAATCACATAACTACTGTATTATTATACTCATAAATGATTTGATTTCGAACTAATTGAGTGGTTCCCATCTGGTGTATTTTTTTTAAAAGGCAATATTTGATTGGATATTTGGAAAAGGATGAAGATAGATGTGAAATTTAATGATTTGCATGCTTTTGGATATGAGCAGAGGCCATGTGAGCAGATCTAATGCTTTAGGTGGATGATCTTTCATGGGATTCTGCTGGAAGTTCATTGCCCTGGAAGTTTTAACTGTTTTTCCTCTGTCCATAGATGCTGCCTGATCTTCTGAGACCTTCCAGCACATTCCTTTTTTTAATTTCATAATTTCAGCATCTGAGCTGTTTTACTTTTAGCTATATATGAACAATTGTGCCTATAAAAAGAAACAAAATACTTTGGTACAGGAGGTGTTCTTTGAATGACTAGAAACTAGAACTTGAAAATTTGTGAAGCTGATTAGCCATATGTATTTCTGTACATATCCAAAATTTAAATATGCCCTGATGAATCTGTGCACTCATGTTACTGAACATGGCCTGACCATGTTTTATTTAAGGTTGTCTCTTCCAAATTGTTTCCTATTTAACATTCCCTTAAAAGTTTTTGGATAAGTCTCTGGCCCTTCTTGCATGTTGTAGAGAGGATTTGTTCACTGCTGCAATGTCAGGAGTTTGGTAAATCACACCAATGGCATCCGTTTGCACTTTTCACATGAATGCACTGTAGATGGGAGGGTTTCTCTAAAGCGTATTGTGTATTGGAATTTTTTTTATTGCTAATTGATCTACTGTAGTGTCTCACAGGGCGGTTTCTGTGCTGGAGTATGATTGAGATATTTAACTATTTTGTTCCATTGAATGCAAGAGAAATGAAGTAGGGATTTAATTGAGGTATCTATTAAAAGAAAATTGGCAGTCCTGGACAGGGTGAGGGGTTAGGACATGCATCCCTTGCTAGATTGATGAATAACTACAGGATATGTGCTTAAGGTCGATGCTGGGAGGATTTACGGAGGGACATGAAGTCGCCCAAAGAACGATGGAGGTCTGGATCATGTTGTCCGAAAAGGTGGTGAAGGCTGAAATGTTCATCACACTTAAAATATTCCTTGATATGAGCAACAATCTTCAAGGCTTCAAGAGAGTGGGAACCTAAATACCTCAATTTTTAGCTAGTATATGGATGCAATGGGCTGGGAGATGGGGCCACTGAAATAACTACTGAAACTAATTATGGGACAGCTGTAGCTGGTTGTAAATTTCGTGCTGTAGCCTTTTCTAACAAATTGTCTTGCACATTTAACTACTTTTTATGGCATGTATCTGCTAAATCTGGGACTTGTTATATAAAACAATCCACAGCACAACTCTAGAATCTCTCTGTCCATATTTGGATTGTGTTGAGGGAGAGTCTGTTGTCAGCGATAACGGGTGATGGGAGTAATTCAATGTGCTGCTTTAAGAGCACCACACCAAGTTTATTGGTTTGACATTGAAGTCAAGTGCAATTAGCCCCATTCCCAGGCCTCAATGGCATTGAAGTAAATATTGTAGTTAAGTAAGTGATCTTTACATGGCTCTCAAAAGTTTTCACTGTGAAGAAAAAGGTATATCTTGGTCTTTTCACCCACTTGACTCTCGGCTGCTATTAATGCTGGGGAAAATTCAAGGGGTAGGTGAATTATAGTTGATACTGATTTTTTTTTTCTTTTCTTTTCTTTGCAGTGACAGCGATGCTGTGTTTCACCTGGGAGCAATAACCAGGCAGCTTGTGTAGTGTCAGTGTCAGCTACAGAAAGTAGCCATCTGAACACACAGGTGCCTGTTTCTAACCATCCTTACCAGTGCTGGTAAGGATAGGGGGAAGTTGCAGAATGGAACAAAGAAATGCATTGTTAGGGTCTATGAACCAGCCTTTGGGCATTGATGCAGAGGGAAGCCCTGGAAAGAATACCACGACGAGTTGCTACAATAAAGTTGCTGGCAGGAGAGAGGAAGAGTTGGATGGGACTGCCTTAGAGGAGGAAGATGGTACGAACTGGAAGCAGGAGGAGGGCAAAGTGATTGACTCCAGACAAGAACTTGACCCACCAAACTCGGACCAGCAGCAGTTCTCCGTCAAGGAGACAAACTTTACAGAAGGCAGCCTGAAACTGAAAATTGGGCTGCAGCCTAAGAGAACTAAGAAACCCCCGAAAAGCCTGGAAAATTATGTTTGCCGGCCAGCTATAAAAACCACCATCAAGCACTCGCGAACTAAGATAGCCAAAAGTGGGAAGACCACTGAGGAGAGAGAAGAAGAAAGTGAGCAAAAACGGGTAAGGTTTGCACGTTGGAGTAAGATTTTGTGCGGCTTGACTTGAATGCTTTTCACTTAGTGATATCTTTATCGGCTAGGAGTTTGTTTATCTTTAAAGTGTCTTCATTAGTTGAGGGAATAGCTTTGTACTTTTTCAACCACAGCTTTAGGGTAGCCAAGTAAATATAATGTTGATTTCCAAAACACCAACCAAAGAGCTTAAATGTTGATCCAGATTACGTCCACATTCGTGCTTGCACTGTCCAATCAGTATATTAGTGGATTGGTTAAGTCATGGACTAGCAGCCAGATCAATGAGGCACATGATTTTGAATCCTACTGTGGCAAATGGGGCATTTAAATTCAAGTGATTAAGTGGATCTGGAATGGAAAAGAAAGCCTTGTCTTGCTAACAGTAAGCACAAAACTACTGAATTGCTATTTAAAACCCCATCTAATTCACTAACATCATTCAAGAAAGAAAATCTGGCCTGGTCTGTTTTTTGACTTTGGATCCATCAAATGTGGTTGACTCTTAACTGGCTCTTCCATTCAGGACAGTTTAGGATGGACATTAAATGCTGGTATTGTCAGTAACATTCACGAAATAAAATTCTGAAAAAAAAACATTGCTTCCTTCAGATTGTTTTAATCAGTAATACCCTTGCCTATGTGGAGCTAAGTTATTTAGTTCTTTTCTTAATTTAAAATTATCATTCTCCCACTGTCGTAATCCTTTGTGGTATTTCCCAGTGGATTAGGCATGCAGATTTTAAGCAAGTATTCCCTGTAGCAAAATTGCTACATGTCTTGGCTTTTGTTGGATTGTGACTTTCACTAATTTGATTTGCTTTCTTAAAGTTTTGTTAAAATGCAAGAAAATTATTGTAGATGTTGAAGGAAAAGTAAAAACTGGAAATAGAATACAGGTTAATGCATAGAGGCACAAAACATTTAATCCATTACTGGTTTAGGCCTTTTCAGACATGTATGTTTTTCCAGTGGTTTCTTATTTCAGACCTTCAAGCTTTCAGAATTTAGTTTTGGTATTCAGCAAAACCTTTATTTTCCAAATTTATAGACTCTGCCACATGAGTAAAAATGAAAGGCTTGGTCCTTGATTAGATTCCATGCCCTTGGGGAATAAACAGGGTCAAACACAAATCCAGACTTGTCATTATGTTTATGTTGACCAATGCATTCTCAGTAGTAGTATATTAGGCTCGGAGAATTTGAGGAGTAAGGGTTTTGGGACAAAAATCAAACAATTGTAGGTTTCTTCATTTGAGATCTGGAAGTTGCTGGGAAAGTCATTAATTGTCCCTTGAAGAGGGTGAACCACTACCACGAATTGCTGTTGTCCTTTATTGGTGATATTTTGCATGGGGAGTTCTCGGATTTTCATCCAGCAATGATGAAGGTGTGATAATAAATTTGGATGGTATGGTGGAGATGCAAGAAACTGCAGATGCTGGAATCTGGAGCAGCAAACAATCTGCTGGAAGAACTCAGCAGGTCAAGTAGCATTTGTGAGAGGAAAGGAATTGTTGACGTTTCGGGTCAAAACCCTGCACCCGAAATGTCAACGATTCCTTTCCTCCCACAGATGCTGCTTGACCCGCTGAGTTCTTCCAGCAGATTGTTGGATGGTATGGTGTTTGTAATTGGGAGGTGCGCGCATATTTCTCCTATCCTTGTCCATCCAGGTAATAGAAGTTGTAGTTTTAGGCAGTGAGTTGTTGCAGTATCCCTGTGGACAGTGAGCATTGCAGCCATAGTGTGCTATTGGTGGACTGGGAGCTGGTCATGCACTACTTTAGCCAAAATGATTTCAGCTTTAAGTATGCTTAGCCAGCCTGCTGGAGAGTATTCCATTACACTACCCACTTGTGGATTCTGGAAAGGCTTTGGGAAGTAGGGAGGTGAATTATTATTGTCTGCAGATTATTTATCCTGTTTCCCACTTGTTGCTACAATATTTGTGGCTGGTCCAATCAAGTTTTGGTTAGTGGTAACCCTCGCCAATAATGAACCCCACCCCCAGTTTGAATATATCCACTACTTGAGGCCTGCTGTACATTGTGGATAAAACAAAAGGAGTTCCAGATTTCTGTTTCTTTCCAAAAGACTGAATTGAAAATGGTTTTTCTTTTTATACATTTGTAATGAAGAATGCTACTGCTGAAGCTGGTGCCAGTATAAGCAACAAACTGATCCCAAAATAAAGTAAAACCCCCCTTATTTACCCTAAGCTATTCTTGTGAACTCTCCAAATAGAATTGCCAAATTTTAAAATTGTAGTTTTGTATTGTAGGCACAATGCACCAAGAATTTCGTAAACAATGGGCAGTGAATTGACGTTTGAAGTCCAGGGAATCAAAAGGGCACTGGTAGCTTAGATAGAAAATAGGCTAAGCAACAGGAAACAAAGATGGAGTGAATGGTTATTATTCTAGAGCACTTGGACCAACTGGGACAACTTCTGTTCTTTTGATATATACTAATGACTTGGGTCTACAGGCCAGAATATCCATGCTTGTAGATGAATCTTGGAAGTACAGTGAACTGTGCATAGGGTAAATAATCTAACATTAATTCCTCTGCTCTCTTAAGCAAGAGTGTCTAACCATTCTTGATATTCAATGGCTTTACCATTGCTGACTCTCCAGCTAACAACATTCTCGGGTATGGAGGTCAGCATTGACCAGAAACTCAATTGGCCCATTCACAAAAGTACTGTGGCTACCTGAGCCAGTTAGAGGCTGGATATCCTGTGACGTTTGACTTCCCTCCTGATGTCACAAAAGCTTTTAATGGGAACTGGAAGCAGAAGTAGGTTGTTTGGTCCCTCAGGCCTGTTTCACCATTCAGTAAACTATTGGCTGTTCTTTTACTCCTCTACCTCTTTCCTGCACTATGCCATAACTCTTCATTCCCTTAATATCCAAAAATTTACTAGTCTGTCTTGAATATATTCAGTGGCCAAGCCTCCACAGACCTCAATTGTGAATTGCAAAGATTCACTGGGCTCTGGGTGAAGAAATTTCTTATTCTGGCTGAACCCTTGCTTTTGAGATTGGATCCTCTGGTTTTGGACACCTGAGCCAGGGAAACATCATTCCTACATCTTCCTTAACAAGCCACTTATGAATTTTGTGTGATTTAATGAGATCTCCCTCTCATTCTTCTAACCCCCATCCCCCTTTAATTTTTTTGTTCTCTTAGAGAATATAGGCCCAGTCAGAAGTCATTCTCCCCACTTTCCTCGAATCCCAGCGGTGAATCCGGTTTGCTGTTCTCTGTGTAGCAAGATTATCTCATTTTAAAAAAGACCCATGCACAGTATTCTGGATGTGATCTCACCAAGACCCTGTATAATTGGAGCACAAAGTCTTTGCTCTTAAATCCTCTTGTACTAAAGATCAGCATACCCCTTAAAGCACCTTTGCATTTTCCAAACATTTGAGTCTGCCACCCAGCTTTCCATTATCAACAAATGGGGATATATGACTCTTGTCCCCTCATCCAAATCATTGACATAGATTGTGAACAGCTGGGGCTGTGGCACTTCATTAAACACACCCATCCCCCCCACCAATCGAAAATGACCTATTTATTCCACTGTTTCCTGTCAGTTTACCAGTCCTCAATCCATGCCAGCATGTTACCCCCAATAATGCGCCATCTAATTTTGTTTAATAACCTTTTGGCTCTTTATCAAAGACCTTTTGAAAATCCAAATGCACCACATCTACTATTTCCTCACTATTTATTATTCTAGTTGCAACCTTAATAAATGCCAGTGAATTTGTCAAACAGGATTTTCCTTTCCCAAATCCATGTTGATTCTTTCAAATTCTATTATTATTTTCATAATGTCCTTTTACCACTTCCTTAATAATCAATTCTGGAGTTTTTCTGGCTGCTTCTGTCAGGCTTACTGATCTATGGTTCCCTGTTCGGCTCTCTCCCTCTCTTAAATAGGTTATATTTTCAATCAGTAGGAGCCATTGTAGAATATGTGGAACTTTCCAAGATGATAGTCAATCTATCTACCATCTCTGTTGCGACTTCTTTCAAAACCTGGGGATGTAGATCATCCAGTCTTGGAGATGTACAACTTTCAGTCTCATTTAATGTCTCCAAAAATAATTTTCTTTTACCAATGCTAATTTCATTTCGCTCGTAGAGTCAGAATTGTACAGCGCAGAAACAGACTCTTTGTCCCAACAGGTCCATGCCTTCCTGAGCTAGTCCCATTTGCTTGCACTTGGCCCATATTCTTCTAAACCTTTCCTACTCGTGTACCTATCCAAATGTCTCTTAAATGTTGTAAATGTACCCACCACTACAGCTTCCTCTGGCACCTGGTTCCATATACCCACCACCGTCATTGTGGAAGAACTTGCCTCTCAGGCTCTCAGTACATTTTTCCTTGTCACCTTAAACCTAATGCCCTGTAGTTTAGAATCCCCTGACCTTGGGAGGGGAAGGGGACTGTGACCATCATGTTATCTGTGCTCTTGGTTTTATAAACCTTCAAGGTCATCCCTCAGCCACCTCCTGGGAAAATGGTTGCAACCTTTCTAGTCTTTCACGACTCTCCTCCAATCCCAGCAACATCCTTGTGCACCCTCTCCAATCACATCCTTCCTCTAATATGGTAACCAGAAATGTGCTCAATATTCCAGCTGCAGTCTCACCAACGTTATATATAGCTTTTAACATGAAATCCCAACTCTTGTACTCAGTGCCCTGACCGATGAAGGCAAGTATTCCATATGCCTTCTTCACCACCCTGTCTGCCTGTGTCATCACTTTCAGAGAACTAGGTACTTGTACTCCAAAGTGTCTGTCCTATGGAACTCCCCAGGGTCCTGTCATTTACTGTGTAAATCCTGCCTTGGTTTAACTTCCCACTATCTTCCATTATTCCCAGAATCTGTTTTCTGTGAAGGCTGACAGAACATTCATCTAATTTTTCTGCCACTTCCTTATTCCACAGTATAATTTCTACATTCTTTATCTTTGAGGCCAACATTTAAATTCAGCTAATCTTTTCCTTTTTCCATATCTATCAAAGCTTTTACATTCTGCTTTTAAGTTTCTTGTTGGCCTTCTTGTATCAAAAGGCCTTCCTGTAGCTGAACTCTGAAATCTTCCTAATGCTCAGTCTTGGTGCTCTTTCTGGCAATGTTACTTTGTTAAAGAAAGGCAACAATCCTGGGAATTATAGACCAACAAGTCTTGCATCAGTGGTGGGCAAATTATTGGAGAGGATTCTTAGGGACAGGATATATGAGCATTTAGAAAAGCATAGTCTTATTAGGGATAGTCAACATGGCTTTGTGAAGGACAGGTCATGCCTCACGAGCCTGAGAGTTTTTTGAGAAAGTGACAAGACAAACTAATGAAGGTAGTGCAGTGGATGTGGATTTTAGCAAGGCTTTTGACAAGGTTCCCCATGGTAGGCTCATTTCAGAAAGTCATGTATGGGATCCATGGTAAATTAGCTTTGTGATTTTGAAATTGGCTTGCCCACAGAAGGCAGAAGGTGGTGGTAGAAGGGGAGTATTTGACCTGGAGGTTGGTGACTAGTGGTGTTCTGAATGGATATGTTCTGGGACCCCTACTCTTTGTGATTTTTTATAAATGATTTGGATGAGGAAGTGGAAAGATGAGTTGGCAAGTTTGCAGATGACACAACAGTTGACAGTGTAGTAGGTAGTGAAGAACATTGTCATAGGTTGCAACAGGATTTAGACAGGATGCAGAGCTGGTTGGAGAAGTGGCAGATGGAGTTCAATCCGGAGAAGTGTGAAGTGATACACTTGGAAGAATGAACTTGAAGGCAGAGTACATGGTTAATGGCAGGAGTCTTAGCAGTGTGGAAGAACAGTGAGATCTTGGGGTCCAAGTACATAAATCCCTCAAAGTTGCTGCAGAAGTGGATAGGGTGGTTAAGAAGGCGTATGGTGTGCTGGCCTTCATTAGCCAGGGGGGATTGACTTCAAGAGCCGAGAAGTAATGTTGCAGCTCTATAAGACTCTTGTTAGACCATACTTGGAGTTCTGGTCACCACATTTTAGGAAGGACGTGGAAGCTTTGGAGAGGGGTAAGAGGAGATTGAAAAGGATGCTACCTAGGTTGGAGAGCATGTCTTATGAGGAGAGGTTGAGAGAGTTGAGGCTTTTTTCTCTGGAGTGATGGAGGATGAGAGATTTGATAAAGGTATATAAGATAATGGCAGGCATAGAAGAGTGGACAACCAGCATCTTTTCCCCAGGCTGGCAATGGCTAATACTAGAGGTCACCTGTTTAAGGTGCGTGGAGGAAAGTTCAGGGGAGATGTCAGAGGTAGGTTTTTTTTACACAGAGTGGTGGGTGCCTGGAATGTACTGGCAGCAGTGGTGGCAGGGGCCAATACGATAGGGTCATTTATGAGACTATGAGATAGGCACAAAGATGAAAGAAAAATAGAAGGTTATGGGAGGTGAAGTAGAGAGGGGGGATAGATTGAATGGGGATAAGGTTCATATAGGTTGGCACAACATTATGGGCCCAAGGACCCGTACCGTGCTGTACTATTCTATGTTATAAGCTTTCTCCTTTGACTAACACGAGATGTTAGATCATAGTTGATCACTTTTCCTGTTGTGTTTTTGTGCCTTAAAGTTGCATGTGTTTGTTGTAAATGATCTCTTAATTCTTTACATGAAAGCCATTGTTTGCTTATCATATTTTTAATGTAGTTTCCCATTCTACCATTGCCATCTTCATATTTTCATAGTTTGCTTTATTCAGATTTAAGATTCTGCTTTCAGGTTGTATTAAATTATTTTCAATCTTTATATATAGTTTTACCATTATTATGGTCACTATATTATTATATAAATGTAACCTGGTTTCACGTTGGACAATGGCAGGAACTTTTCTTAGAAAGCTATCCTCTCATCTGTCAGGACTGGACTGTAACTATTTCCAGTGTTGAAATGGCAATGACTCCAAGCCAGTTCCTTATGGCTTTCCTGAGTGAAGAGCTGTCCTTCATGCTGTTTAATAACAGTTGTTATGAAATGCATGCATTTGGTTTATCACTTATTTGTCCAGCAGAATTTATTATCTTTTTAATTGCCCTTGCAATGTCAGGTCATTTCAGAGGGTCGGGGGTCACATGCAGGCCCACCAAGGTGTGGGCAGTAAATTTCCTTCCCTGAAGAATACCAGTGAATCAGATGGGTTTTGACAACACTCTGGTATTTATTTGATTATCATTGATGTTAGTTTCTATTCCAGATTGATTTAATTACAGGTGACACACACTTTATGGTCATCCAGGCAATGGAAAATTTCCCTTACAGAATTCACAAATCACTACCCAAAAATTTGAGAGATGGAATAAAATCCATTCTCATGAAATTTATGTGAGAATAAGTAAATAAATTATTTTATTTTTTATTCACCTCACTTTTTGACCTGTGTGCAGATGACACAGCTTTGCGTTAGGGAAAATCACAAAACAGGCCATTTTCCAGGAACGTAACCCCTCATAATGCAGGGTCACCCGAATTCAAATCCCCAGGTGGGATTCAAACTCACGACTCTGGCTGAATTATCCTGGCCTCTGGCTCCTATCCCACTAACTTGAAATAGGCAGCATTGAATAGTGGATATCTAGTGCTTTAATCTCCCCCCCCCCCCCCCCCAAGTGAAGCATTCTGAGGCACCTTCAGGGCTATTCATTGTGAAGTGAAAACCATTGTGGGATTGACGAGGGCAAGAGGGGTGACACCAGTGGCGAAGTCAGTTTAAAAAAAGCAGTAAATAAGTAAATGATGAGTTCAGACAGAACTACTTCATACAGGTCCTTCCCAGCTTACAAACACCCAATTTATGTACACCCTGTACGTACGAATGAGCATTTGGGAGACAGATGGGATGGATTTGCCAGCTGCTGCAGTGCTTTAGGCATCTTCTGCTGTGTGGGAACTCTGTTCA
This sequence comes from Pristis pectinata, assembly GCF_009764475.1. Classification (NCBI taxonomy): domain Eukaryota; kingdom Metazoa; phylum Chordata; class Chondrichthyes; order Rhinopristiformes; family Pristidae; genus Pristis; species Pristis pectinata. Next base: position 6,884,164 of record NC_067443.1, on the reverse strand, counting down.
CGGCCACATTTCTGACTGGGTTATGAACAGTTGGACCTGTACAATATTTGATGGAGACATTGGATTAATGGCCAAGGACCATTGAAACCAATGTGTTTGGGAGACTCAAAAGATAGGTACTGGTATGGTAACAGTGAGCTAGATGAATGGCCTTCAGGGCCCCGTACTTTAATTGATCTTTCATTTTGCTTCTACTTTTAGTAAGAAAGAATTACATGCGTTATACAGCATGATGTTAAAATAGCTTTTAATAGATCTGTGCTACCAATATATTCCACAGTATTGGGATCTCTCATGTGGATAACCTTCTAGAGCACAAAACATGGGATATAACTGTCCCTTTACTAACTAATGCCTTTTAAAGTAAATCTAGCCAGCTGGGTGAAGAGATGGCCAGGAGGCAGAAAGCACAAATGTTCTTGCGGTGGAGATTTGCATTTGGGATCCGTGCTGAGGCTCCTTGTTTCTACTCCAATTTGGGATGTGGGCATATTGATTGTTAGTGAATGATCTCAATGTTAAGAGCATGGGGAAGAAGGAAGAACACAGGGGCCTGAAGGAGGGTGCAGTTAGAGTGATAGAGGAAATGGAAATATTCTTATGAGAGATTCAGAAGAAGCCATTGCAGAGTTATTAAAGGGTGGAGTGTGGGGAGAAAGGGACACGGGGGAAAATACTAGGTGTATATGTGAAATGTGAACTTTCGTGTACACAAGAATATAAATAAAAATAGGTGGCAGCCTTTCAACCCCACCTTCTGCTCCACCATTTAATGAGATCATCACTGATACTTTGCCTTGCATCATTTCCTTGCACAAACTCCATATTCCCTCATTATCTAAAAAAAGTCTATATGCAACTGGAGCATTGTGTTCTGTTTTGATTTTATCCAAGAAAGGATGTAGTTACCCCAGAGGTAGCGCAGCATTGATTCCTGTCTTGTTCCAGAGTTGGCTGGTCTTCTCCAGAAAAGTGTGAGGAGATCCTTTGAAATGTAGAAAATTCTTACGGTCCTTAACAGAGTGGATACAGTGAGGGTGTTTCCTCTAGCTGAGGAGTCTGCAGGGATCAGAGACTCAAGTAGACTGTTTAGGACTGAAGAGAAATTTCATGTAGAGGGTGAGTCCCAGTCAACAGAAATTGATAGATTTACGGGTATTGAGGGAATTGATGGCCGATGAGTGCAGGAAATTAGCTGATCTCTAACCTCAAGCCATAATCTTGATGATTGGTAGAATAGGCTCAAAGGGCCAAATGGTCTACTTGTCCTAAATGTTATTAAGAGAATATGCCCAGTCTGCTTCATTTCTCCGAAGAGGACAAGCTCTTTATGCCACGAATAAATCTGGTGATCCTTCACTGCATGCCCTCTATCATAAATCCTTCTACAGGAAGGGACACCAGGTCTGTACACAAACCTCACAGTGCTGCCATATCAGGACCCAATGTAATTGAAGCACATCATCTCTATAGTTAAATTCTCTTGCAATAAAGGCCAACACACCATTTTCCTTCCTGATTCCTTGCTGTATCTGCATGTTTACTTGCAGTGATTTGTATACAAGGGCACCTAAATCCATCTGAACACCAACACTTTTCAATCTCTTACCATTTAAAAAAAATATATTGTCTTTCTATTTTTTCAACCAAAGTGGATGCCCTCTCAGTTTTCCACATTAATTTCATCTGACATGTGGAAATCCTCTTGAAACTTCTCTGCATCCTCCTCATAATCCATACTGCCCCCCAGCTATATAATGTTGAGTTTGTACTAAATACACGTTGCACTATACTTACAGCATTGTATACTGTTCTGAAGAGAGTAAGATTATTTCACCAGTTCACAATTCATCAGTTCACAAAGGACACATTCCAGCTGTCCACCAGAAGAGCAAATGGCCAGTTTGAAGAATAGTAGGCTCTGGGAAAGTAATGTTAGTGCAAAATTTGCAGCAACACCTTGATGGCTGTGCAATGCATCATTTCACCATCCCAGCAAACCCCGTGTGTAATCTGTTATTCCACCAGTGTCCCTTTCTTCTGAATATCTTTGTCCTTGCTGCTGAGAAGTTATTTTGGTAGGGATTGATTTTTTTTTCACATCTCCTCCCATCCGGACTAATTTATTAACCACACTACTGAAGCTATCATAGAATATTAGCCCTGTGTTCAATAATTTCATATTTAAAGGAGATATATGCTTTAATGATCACTTAGTCTCATTTCATAATTTTATAATCTTTTGGGTAATGTCAAGGAGGGTATTTCTGAAGCTCTATCGAAGTTTTCATAATGACAACTTACAAGCTAGAAAGAAAACCTGCATATGGCATTGAAATGCAAACACTGGAGGGAATTTCCCCTTTCAAAAAGTTGTTTGCCCTAAATTACACAAAGGTAATGTTGAGTAATGTGATGTGGTGCTTGTTGACTGGGCAGAGTAATTAAATCACCAGCAACTGCTTTTCATTCTAGGCTTCCTTTGATCATTGAATCATTTGCAGTGTTGTATTGGAAAGTAATTACCCAATAATTTGATCGTGTATATTTTTTTAAAAAATAAGTTATTCTATGTTTTAACAAAAAATAACATCAGGAATAAATCCCTGCCATATAATTGAAATTATCAGTAGCTGCGTAAGTGTATTGGAGTTTGCACTCATTTGAAGCTTGAGGCAACTCGTGAGGTATCATTCTGTTATAGGGATTTCAAATAGGTGCTAACAGTAGGTATGTGAGGTTTTAATGCATCGGTACAGAATGTTAAGACTGTTATCTGTTTATACAATGCCCACTTGACTGTTATAGAGGACAGTTGGTAATATTATTCATCATGTCATTTCATTCTTTTTCTCATTTTGAGTGGAGGGATAGAATGTTGGTTATTGCCTGTCCCTGTACAATACCTAGTGTTAAGATTTTTTCTTCTACAGTTGGAGCCCAAATACCAGAGACAGTAGGTACCAGTTGGAATTGCACTCTGTAGCCTCCTGCTTAAACAATCTGATCGCAGTCTAGTGGAATCTTGCTGCTTCCAGTCCACTTACACGTTATGAATGAAGTGCTCTTGACTATGTCTTTACAGGAGAATAAATGTCTTTTGAAATGTGATAAATGCTAGGGAGTACAAAGGGTCGACTGTTATCACTGTTTTTTCTTGAACCAGTTTCCTTTGGGATTGTCCCCTGCTTGTCAGATGGAATCTGTTTGAATAGTGTTCGGTGTAGATAGACTGATGACTCATTAGTGGTATTGGTTTGCTGATTCCCCTGATGGCGGCCCTGTGCTTCGGTAGCTGACACAATGATTGAACTGATGGATGGCTGTTAAAAGGGTAAATGCAGAAAATTCCTTCATAACTGGATCAATGTTGGTTGTTAAGATCTTGGAATCAGGTTGACCTGCTTGCATAGGTGGTGGGCAGGAATAGTTTGGAGTGGTACTGCTTTGAATTGGTCTTCCTGTCTGAACAACTTTTCTTCCTTAAGATTCATGGTAGCCTGGTAAGCTTAATACTGCTTTTTTTTAAAAAAACACTTCAAGAATTAGTTACATTTCTGTAAGCGCTGGTCGTTCCTGATGACCTTATTCAAATGACTATACTTCAGCTTTGATTGTGACACATGTAATTGATTTATTGTTGTCACGTGTACCGTGATACAGTGAAAAACTTCTGTTTGCATGCTATCCAGACAGATCATTTCATGTACAAGTACATCGAAGTAGTATAAAATGGGGAGGTGGGGGAAGCAAAGCAATCCAGAATATTGTGTTACTGTTACAGAGAAAGTACAGTGTAGACAGTGCAAGGGCCATGATGAGGTGGATTGAGAGGTCCATTCAAGAGTCTGATAACAGCGGGATAGAAACTGTCCTTGAGCCTGCTGGTACATGCTTTCAGGCTTTTGTATCTTCTACCTAATGGGAGGGGAGAGAAGGGAAAATGACAGGGGTGGGAGGGGTCCTTGATTATGTTGGTTGCTTTCCCAAGGCGGTGTGAAGTGTAGACGGTCAATGGAGGGGAGGCTGGTTTTCGTGATAGACACTGCTACATTCACAAATCTCTACAATTTCTTGTGGTCTTGGGCAGAGCAGTTGGCATACCAAGCTGTGATGCATCTGGATTGTCACAGGCAATCCAGGTGTTTCCATTTCTCAACTACACATGGATTGAGGGGTAGCAGTAAGGTTGCAGTTTTCAAAATGTGAGTACCACTATATTCAATTTGTAGACATCTTGTTAATTTTTTAGAAGGCCTCAGGCTTGGGTGATGGTGAATCATGCACAACTTTCACTATACAGTTGTGAAAGTGTGTGTATGCACATTATTGTAAATCTCATGTCCACCATCTGCCAACTTGATAAAACCACTGAAGTTGAGCAAGTTTATGGAGAGGAATTGGAAATGGGGCCGAAGCAGTTCAAGTTCATCTTTTATTATTGAGGTTGCGCATTTTGCCTGTGTAAAAGAGTTGCACTGGAATTTACACCTGCTGAAGAAGATCTTATGCCTCCTCTGGCAGGAGGACACAATTGAAGCTTGGGGGGAAAAAAGGCATTGACAGTATCCTGTTGTTTGCCATGATTGATCTTGAAGGAACGCTGGCTACCACAAAATCTGATACTTGGCAGCTTTTCTTATTTGTTAATGGAAACAGCAATTACTGCTGTTGCTGCTTAACCTATGTGGAAGTATCTTCTTTGCGTGTGTTGGGTGCTGTGCTGCTGAATTGAAATGCATTTTACACTTTTAGCACTGAGCAAAGAATGCTGTGGCTCCCGCCCCCGCTTCCAGTGCTAGCAACAGTGAAAGCTGGTCCATATGGAGTATGGAATCCTCCCTGCAACTCCTGGCACATAAATAGACATGAGCTCAGAGACTTGGCTGGTATGAAACAGTTTCGTGGGCCAAATGCACAGTTAGTGAAATGAAAGTATGGAGCGACACTGTTTTGCTAAGTCGGCATGTGACACTCTGTTCCTGGTCCTGCTGGTGTGGATGGGCATTGTCATGTGAATTTGTCAGTCTGCTTTCATTCCAAGAGTAGTAATTTTTGCTGAATGGGAGTGGAATTTAGAAATGAAAGGATTTCCTGACCATTATTTCAGCTGCCCATCTTCATCTTGGAAGAAGTTCAGTTGTCACTCACAAAGCATCCTCTCAGCCTTTTTCTGACTTGGCTTGTGTTATTTTACTGTTAGGTTGAAGTAGGTATTGTTAATTTTTCATAGGACCAAAAATTAATGGCACAGAAAGGGGCCAGTCAGTACATCATGTCCAAGCTACCAATGGATCATGAAGGGCTGGTGCCCTTTCCCACTTCAGAAACTGAGTTAATCTTTTGCTTAAGTGATTAAGGGAAAGCAGATTGATTTGCTAAAGAAGCAGTTACGATACATATACAGACTTGTTGGGAGTATCCAATTAGTGTTTTGGCCACTAGTAAACTGGGCAGTGTGCAGCTGTGTGAGTCCCAAAGATGGTGGTGACTATTCCAAGAAGAATGTGAAAGTCGGTTGGGACCTGAAGTTATTCAACAACATGTTTAAAAACCCAAAGGCTAAAGTTCCTCCTTGATACCATGATATAACCATTGTGGTCAAAGTATGAATGAGATTGGTTTTATTTGAAACAGTTGATTGTAAGACCACAGCAGCAGTGTGCTGGGAATGTTGGGGAGCAAGTCACTGCAATTGTCTGCTGAAGGAAACCCTGACAATGACAAAACGACTACTATCTCTTCTGAATAGCCAGAAATAGCCACTGTTGCCCTATCAGTTGATAGCAGCTGCTATCTTGCACTTGAAGTGTAAGCAAATGTCTTTATGGGAGGGAAGCGCTCTGCCACACCATGATTGTGGTTTCCTCCCACAGATAAGTGGTTTCCTTTTTATTGCTGTTTGTCATGGCACTTGGTTTAAACCTCCTCTGTTTGAGATATCAGCTAAAGAGAGAAGACGGAGTAGAATTGTCATATAAAATGTACCTAAAGCAAATTGTACCACTGGAGTGTCCTTGAGTTAATCCTCTTGCTCTTGACAATGGTCTACAGGGAACATAAAGAGCATCCTGCTTTTATTCATCTCAATGCTCTGTATAGATGCAATTGGAGTTAACTGCGTTTGTCGTAATGAATCTCAAAACTTGAAATTTGGTATTTCTGACCAGTCTCTTAGTTGCCTGTGAGAGATGGATCTGGTGAACCGAGAGGTATTTTGAGTTGGCTGTTGTCCATTAAATCAGAAACAATCGCATAATGTGATTTGCATAGTGAGATTTGATTCTGATATACCATAGTATTTAAGTCCAGATTTTAAAATTAGTTTATTATTTACAACTGGTGCTCAATTTACTTCCCATTCAGCAAGGACTCAACCCCTGTCTTGCCAATTGTCCGCCATTGGGCAGGAGGTACAGAAGCCTGAAGTCCCACACCACCAGGTTCAGGATTAGCTACTTTCTTCAACCATTCGGTTCTTGAACCAACCAGCACAACCCTAATCATTACAGTTTGGCAACACTATGACCACTTTGATCACTTTGCACTAAAATGGACTTTGTTATTTTTTCTGTTCTAATTGTGTTCTTTCTTGGTTAAAAAAACTTTGTTAAATTTGTGTTTTTCTTGTGAATGCTGGTTATATGATGCTACGTGCCTGTGATGCTGCTGCGAGTAAGTTTTTTTTATTGTACCTGTGCACAAATGCACTTGTGTGTATGACAATAAACTCGACTTTAAGTATGCAGTTGGGTTGAGGTGGCGACACAGTGATGTGATTTGGAGATCCTGACCAATTGATAAGCCAGACTTAAACCAGATGTGTCAAAGACATGACCTGTGCCATAAATGAATCCTGATGAAGCATCTCATTGCTGGGATTCTTAATGTTCAGTCCCACATATCCTGGTGAGCCAAAGATAGTGTTGGGTAGTTCCAGTCATTAAGCTTTCATTGCCATTTGACATACCTGCCTAAATTTTAGTAGTGTCTTCACACATACTTGGGGAAGGGGAGAATTCCCTTAGAGTGACAACCTATCCCCAAATTTACTGGATTAAATTAAGTGGCTTGTGGCCCATTGTAGGTTGGGATTACACTGTCAACAAAGAAATTCTGTATTTGTAGCTTCTCAAATAATTGGAAACTAATTACGTTGCAGTAACTTTTCATGCATCTGAGAAATCAGATCCAAATTCCTCCATGCTTTCACCTTATTTCAGTCGATGCACATTGTAGGAGAAGACCAAATTCGGCTTGGTTTTGGTTCCTTTTGAGTTGGTTCACTCAGTTGCCAATAAAGGAGGAAGAAAGAATAGTAAACAGACAAGGAACTCTTCAGCTGCACCAATGAACCTGTACAGCAGCAAGGAATTGAGGACAAGGGGCATGCAAAAAATCAGCTGGAAAAGATTGGAGAGGGAACACGAAGGTTATAGCAGAAGTGGCCTCCATTGTGATTTAGACAAAAGGTACTATAGAAGTTTTGAGCAAATATCTGCAGATTCTGGAAATAGAAAATGCTGTAAATACTCAGAAGGGCAAGCAGCATCTGAGGAGAGAGAAACAGAATTGATATTTCTAATCAATGGTTTGTAACTAGGTTGATAATTCTGACAGAATTGATATTTCTAATCAATGGTTTGTAACTAGGTTGATAATTCTGTATCTCTTTTCTCAAATGCTGCCTGACCTGAGTATTTGCAGCACTTTGTTTTTATTTGATCTTTCCTTGCATGTGTTAGAAGAATAAATTTAAATCCTGCCCCAACCAAAAAAGATACTTAACTCTCTAACCGTTGTGTGGATGGTGATGAAACCTATGTTGAAATGTTACTGGACTTGTATTACTTCCGTCACTTCATACGATCTATTCCTGAGTCTATGCCACAATCATGTGGAAATACTAAGTTTGCATTAAAGGCATTTCCGTTCATTTCACTGGTCCTCTTGATACTTTGAGCTGAACAGTAACCCTATGAAATATTCCACAGCATTTAGTGGTCAATGAAGCATGTCTGCATAGCATCAGAGCCACATGTACGTATCCTGATATCCTCAAGGTAGTAAGTGAAGAAAAGTGTGAAACTATGGCATTTTTTTCCTTTAACATCTACACTTTAATACAGATTATGGAAATTTCTGCCCAGTCTCTATTTGTAACTCCTGTCAGAAGATTGCCGGGAACCTGGGGAAATTACTTCTCTGCGTATTTTTTTCTACAAAGGTTACAGCAGGAGGTTGGGGAGGCCCTGTGGAAACGCAACCTGTTAATCTAAATTTGTCGATTGAAGTCTGGATAGTGTAGTCCTTTTGATAAAGAGTAGGGCATGAATAGGGGAATTGTAGACCAGGAGGGATTGTTGACAGGGGCTTGAAGAATTGAAATGCTCCGTTATATCACACCTTGTCTTGTTGGCAGAATTTCTCAAGGCACTTCATCAACACATTACCCTTCTCTGGAGTGTTGTGGCTGTTATGTCAGCCCAAGATCATGATTAATAAATGAGCTGGAATTCTCTTAAAGACCAATCTGAGTACAGGTGATATTGGATTATCCAGTGGACATGACTTTTTCTTTCTCTCTCGAGTTTCTTAGTAAGGCTTTACATTCAGAATCAGGTTTATTATCACTGACATATGTCGTGAAATTTGTTGTTTGAGGCAACAGTACAGTGCAAGACGTAAAGACACAAATTACTATAAATTACGAATATAAATACTGCAAAAAAAAGAATAACAAGGTAGTGTTCATGGACTGTTCAGAACTTGTATGGTAGAGGGGAAGAAGCTGTTCCTGAATCATTGAGTGTGGGTCTTCAGGCTCCTGTACCACCTCCCCAATACTAGTAACGTGAAGAGGGCATGTCCTGGGGGGTGAGGGTCCTTAATGATGAATGCCCCCTTCTTGAGGCACTGTCTCTTGAAGGTGTCCTCAATGGCGGGGAGGGTTGTGCCCGTGATGGAGCTGGCTGAGTCTACAGCCTTCTGCAGCCTCTTTCGATACCGCACATGGGAGCCTGTATACAGGCAGTGGTACAACCAGTCAGAATGCTCTCCACCATACATCTGTAGAAATTTGCAAGAGTCTTTGGTGACCTACCAAGTCTCCTCAAACTCCACTGCTGTGGCACCACTCAACCAGCTGATCCATCTCACTCCTGTACGCTGTCTCATCGCCATCTGAGATTCTGCCAACAACTGTGGTGTCATCGGTGAACTTATAAATGGCGTTTGAGCTGTGTCTAGCCACAGTCATGAGTGTAGAGAGAGTAGACCAGGGGGCTAAGCACGCATCCTTGAGGTGTGCCTGTGTTGATTGTCAGCAAGGAGGTGATGTTACTACCAATCCACACTGGCGGTCGTCTCCCAATAAGGAACTCAAGGATCCAGTTGCAGAGGGAGGTGCAGAGGCCCAGGTTTTGAAGCTTGTTGATTAGTACTGAGGGGATGATGGGTTGAACACTGTGCTGCAATCAATAAACAGCAGCCTGACGTATGTTTTGCTGTCGTCTAGGTGCTCCAAGGCTGAGTGGAGAGCCACTGAGATTGCATCCACTGTAGACCTGTTATGGCGGTAGATAAATTGCTGCGGGTCAAGGTCCTCAGGCAGAAGTTGATTATAGCTATGACCAACCTCTCAAAGCACTCCATCACAGTAGATGTGAGTGCTACTGGGCAATGGTCATTGAGGCAGCTCACCCTGCTTGTCTTGGGCACCAGTATGACGTCCTTTTGAAGCAGGTGGGAACCCCCGAACGAAGCAGTGAGAGGTTGAAGATGTCCTTGAACACTCCAGCCAGTTGATTGGCACAGATTTTCATTATCCCGCCAGGTACACTGTCAGGTACCAAGGGTCCGAGGGTGTCATTTATTGCATCCAGTGCACTTGGTGCGGCCTTCTGTACATCAAAGAGAGCCGATACAGATTGGGTGATCGCTCTGTCTACTGCAACAGCCAGGACCTGCCGGTGGCCACCCACTTCAATTCCACATCCCATTCACATACTGATATGTCTATCCATGTTAAGGCCAGACGCAGGTTGGAGGAGCAACACCTCATATTCTGCCTTGGGAGTCTTCAACCTGGTGGCCTTAACATGGATTTCTCCAACTTCCAGTAACTCCACCCCTTTTTCTCCTTCCCCACCACCCCCCCACTCCTTTTGTCTTCCTTTATTCTTGTGGCTCCCTTCCCCCACCTTGATGACCTTGCCCATCTTCTCTCCTCCCATCCTTTTATTCCATGGTCCATTGCCCTCTCCTACCAGATTCCTCCTCCTCCAGCCCTTTGCCTCTTCTACCTATCACCTCTCAGCTTATTACATCTTCTCCCCCACCCACCTACCTTCCCCCTCTCACCTGGACTCACCTATCACATGCTTGTGTGTGCTCCTCCCCCTCCCCTCACCACCTTATTCTGGTTTCTTCCCTCTTCCTTTCCAGTCCTGATGAAGGGTCTCGGCCTGAAACGTCGACTGTTTATTTCCCTCCACAGATGCTGCCTGACTGGAGTTCCTCCAGCACTTTTTTTTATTTATTGCTCCAGATTCCAGCACCTGCAGAATATTTTGTGTCTACACTGTCAGGCACATTGGCAGTCACATGCGAAGTTTAGCTGTGGGGCCAGACCTTGGTTGCAATAGTTTATGCAGGTCAGCTGAAGGTCTTCCACATCAAAAGTTGACAGAATTCGGGATTTGAGTTTTGGATGGGCTTCAAAACTAGCTCTAAACCCTTCAAGAACTTGCATGGATGTTACAAAGATGCCACAGAAGAATTGATGATGGGAACAACAGGAAGGTTTAAAGAATCAATGCTGGAAATTTGAATTTGTATGCCCCCTACTGATGTTACTGAAATGATATGCCATTGCAACCATTTTGCTGGTGATAATAAACTAAACTAGATAGGATTGTGAGTGAGGAGGGGGTTGTAGCGAGGCTCTAAGGGCATATAGACAAGCTGAGTGAGTGGGTCAGAGCATGGCAGATGGAATCCACTTTGGTACACAAATTGGTAAAGAGATTCCTTTGGACATCTACATGATCCAATCTGAGTGTCCTTGTACACGTCATTGAAAGGCAACATGCAAGTAATTAGGAAGGCAAATAGTACAATATGTCTTTTCATTTCGAGAGGATTTGAATGCAGAAGTAAAGAAACGTTACAATATTGTGTCAGGCTCTGGTGAGATTGCACCTGTGGTATTGTGTGCAATTTTGATTGTCTGACCTGAGAGTGGATATATTTGCCATTGGGGGATTGCAGCGAAGATTCATTAGACTGGTTCCAGGGATGGCAGGTTTGTTGTGTGAGAACAGTGTAGTGTAGGCCTGCTTTCTGTGAAGTTTAGGAGATCTAATTGAAACTTTAAAAAAAATCTTAGGATTGGATAGGCTGGGCAGAGGGAGAATATCCTCTGCTGCTGAGGAGTCTGGAACCAGAAGAGAGTCTCAGAATAGACATCTGCTTTGGGTTGTTTAGGACTGAGATGAGGAGACATTTCTTTGTCTGTAAAGAAATCTTGGAATTCTTGACTCTGCAAAGCTGTACGTTGAATTCATCCAAGATGGTTTGATAAATTTCTGGATATCAAGAGATGTGGGGATTGTATAGGAAAATGGTGCTGAGGTAGAAGCTCAGTGAGGAATAGTAAGCCATCAGCCCAAAGGGTTGAACATCTGTTCACTGAGCAAACAGATGGCAAAGGTGCAACCAAGAGGTTTTTCCAAGGCAGTATCTGAAAGTGGAAAGCATTGCAGCATGGCTGAGAGTTCATAAAGGACTGAAGGTATCTGGTAATAAGGAGCTGTGCGGAGAACAAAACGGTGTAAAATCGGAACTGAGATGTAGGCTGCAGGAGGTCGTAAAATAAGGCATGGTTGGTCAAGATTTTGGAATTGATTGGCAAAGTTGAGGTCCCAGCCACCAGATCAATCATCTGCTTTCTAAACTAACCACATATTTTGCAAACACGTGAGGTTAGGAGACCAAGTGAGCATCATAAAGCATTTGTTTATACGTGATTGTATTTTGATTAAATTACAAATAACAGCAATAGGAAAGAAATTTCTGAATTTATTTAGTATTACAGTTGAACTTAATGAGAGAGGATTGAACCCAGGGATGTGAGCAATGCCCTCAACTGAAGAGATTACAGAATACCTTTTAAACAACAAAAATCTCAAGTGTAAATTTTACAGTATAATTTACATGGAGGGATTTTATTTAATTTTGATTTACAGCCAGCCAAAAATATTGACTGGAGTGTGTTTGCAATTTTTGCTTCCATTTCAGTGATGAGGTTGGTCCAAGCTGTTGCCGTCATTTCAGTGATTGTTCCTAGAAGACAAAGCGGGTTCTTTAATTAGATGAAGGTTGTTTTCTTGTTGGGCACCATACCTATGATGGAGTGTGCAGACTATCAAATGATCTTTCTGTGCCTTAAGCTCTGTTTAACAGCCATAAGCAAGAGGACAAATAAGAGATGGCTGCTATGGGACAGATGGTTAGTGCAGTAACCAATAACATTATGGCTATTTATAGCATCCTTCTTGCACATCAGAACCATCGCAGATGCTAGAAGATAGTAGTAGTTGTAGTAGTAGCAGTTTTCTTCTCTGCACAGCATAAGAGAAATTCAAACTAATCTTAATAACTTTTTAAAAATGTAATTTTTAAGTCTGTTGCCATATACAGGTACTAGTGCTCTCTCAAACACAATGTGGTTCTGATTGTAGTATAGTGCATCTCACAGAGGCATTGCCCATTAAGAATGCCTTTGATCTAGTAAGCCATTATGTTTACATTTTATGTGGAAAATGTTTCATTTGTGCATGAGAGAAGGGAAATGACTGCATTACAAAATGGAGAGCAGTACCTGTGTTATATCCTTTGAATCATAGAATGAGACGCCGCAGAAAGAAATCATTGTGTTTGTACCAGTTATTTCACGGTTAGCCAAGTAACCCCAGTTGCCTTTTAATTCTCAGTGTCTATGATGTGTTTTTCTCTTTTTCCAGTATTATTATCCTTTTGAATTTATTCTCAAATCTGTTTCCACCCATCTATTTTGGCAGCGTGTTCAAGAGCAAAACATATTAACGCATAAAAATCCTCTTTCCTCAAGTCGGAAGGAAACATTCTCTTCGGCCTTTGCATAATGTGCATTTAGAACTATAGAACAATACAGCACAGTACAGGCCCTTCGGCCCACCATGTTCTGCCGACCTTCAAACCACTCCTAAGACTATCTAACCCCTTCCTCCCACGTATCCCTCTATCTTAAATTCCTCCATATGCTTATCTAACAATCTCTTGAACTTGCCCAACGTATCAGCCTCGTCCACCACCACCCCAGGCAGTGCATTCCATGCACCAACCACTCTCTGAGTGAAAAACCTCCCTCTTCTCCCACCCCCATTACCTTTGAAGCCATGCCCTCTTGTATTGAGCATTGGTGCCCTGGGAAAGAGGCGCTGGCTGTCCAATCTATCTATTCCTCTTAATATTTTGTATACCTCTATCATGTCTCCCCTCATCCTCCTCCTCTCCAATTTGTGTATTGTCTACAGGATGCATTGCAGCAACTCTCAAAGCTGTGATCTTCAACGAGCAGCTGGCATGTGGGGGTCCCTTCACTTCAGAGTTGGGAACTATCTCAACTTGGGCATGCATCAGCCAGCAGGTCTAAAAACCCTGGAGCTCCCTACTTAAAGGCATGGTAGGAGTGCCTTTTCCTCAAGGAGGTGACACCATCAGTGTCCTCCAGTTACAAATCCTTTTCCCATTGAAAGCACCTTGTTGTTTATGCTTTCAAAATCATTTGTAATTTTGATCTCGCTCATTGTATCTCCTCTTGACCATTACTGAACGAAAGAGAAACAGCCCAGCCTCTTCAGTCTCTCCATAGAACTCTCATCCCTGGGGCCACATTACTTATGCCCAATATTACTTGTCATCCAGAGCTTAAATGCTAGATGTAGAACAATGTTGGAGATTTGACTGAAACCTGACTGTTACTAGTGCCTTGTAAATTAAAATTCTTACCTGCAGGTTTAAATTTCTTAGGACTGTGATCCTGTCTATTTAGAAGATCTGTGAACTGGTATGTATGCGTCTGGTGTTCACCAAGGAGCTGCAGCAGTTTGAACACATTCAGTGTTCACTTGTGAAGCTTTAACAGAAGACGCATACATCCCACTTGATACCCTTTTGATAGCAGCAGAGGTAATGCATTTTTGGTCAGTCACTGTCCAACTGATTTACTAAGTTCGTTCCCACTTTGCTGCTTTTTATCATTGTACCTCTTTTTATCATTGTACCTCTTTTTATGTCACTTTTTAACCACAACAACAATGGCTTTTCAATAATTCCTCTTTATAACCAGCCTCTTGGGGGTGAGGGTATTTTTTCTCTGACTTTGCTGGCCAGATTAGAGTGTGATAAAAGATGCATCCCATTCTCAGCTGCTGTTGACGGCCTTTGCTGGAAGTATATGTGTAGTCATTATTATTTGAAAGCCACATCAGATACTACTGTTGTGCCCATTGCCTCCTGACACTGCTTGTCAAAGCTGAAATGGACCTTTTAAATGAGATATTGGGGTTAACCAGTTCTGTGGAAGTATGTATGGAGTAAAGAGTTGATGTCTTCAGAAGATGAGAGGAATCAAAAGCATGTCAATCCACTGGATTCACAGCTTTATACTGAGATAAAATTCTGTCTTTTCCAGCTGTGGAAGCTTTGTTTGGTTTCAAAAGACCAGTTTGATGCCTTTTGAACTTATGCCTCTTGGTTCCAGGCAAAGTAAAACAAAAACTGTGAAAATTGCAGAGAAAATACCTTTCAACTTATCTTGGTTACTGTATTCCTCTTCTCATAATTTTTATATATATACTCAAACTCCAATGCTCCAACCAAATTAGAAACTGGATCAGCCATGTACATATTATGATTATGAGAACATGTCAACAGTTGGATATTCTGAAGTGACTGCCCAGCTCAATTATATGTTAAAAGCACAAGTCACAAGTGTGATGGAATGTCCACCATTTTCCTGGAGGAGTGCACCTCCAATATCAGTCAGCTTTACAACATGCAAGATGGGCAGTCTGCTTCACAGGTGGCTCATCCACCATCTGAAGGTTCACTCCCTTTACCCCAGTGCACCGTAGCTTTAATGTGTGCCATCAATGGAATGTACTGCAACAGTTAGCCAAGGTTTCTTTGGCAGCACTTCCCAAAGCCCCCAAGCTCAACCACCAAGGAAGGTAGCAGTTGCATGGGAGTAGGCACACTTACCTCTTTCCAGTTTGGAAATATATCTTTGTTCCATCATTCCTGGTGGTCAACTGACAGCACCAGGAAAGTATCATTATCACATAGGCTGCCCCCTTGGGGGCAGTTAGAAATAACAAAATGTCAGCATTGTCAGCAACACCCAATCGACACAGATGAATAAAATTAATAACTGTTAATTCAGTTTTCTAAATGTTAAAATGGAAAATTAACTTCTTTGAAACGTTACTGGGATCATAGTGAAGTCTTGATGACACTGTAATGATGGCTTCTGGGTAAAGGAAAAGTTGTTATTTCTTCATGCAGTAAAGGTCACCATCATCATCCAGTCACCTTAGTGAATGAGATTTAAGTAGCAATGGGAGCAGCTCCAGTGCTAAGAAAATAAATCCGTTACCATTGTAAAGAATTTAGGAAAGGAAATTTTTAATCATCATTTATCTGAACCTTTTCTGTCTTGATTCAGTAATGGTTGTTATTTGCAGGGAAATGCAGCTGCAGTTGAAATTGCTGGTTTGACGGCTGAGGTATTTAGGTGGTACAAGAGAAACAGCTCAGTCATTTTGGAAATAGCTACCTCTGTGCTAAAACAGAACCGTGAGACTCCTTGGCTCCACAATGCAGCAATTTGCATAAATTATTCATGATGCAAGTCAGCGCAGAACAAACCTATGCACTCAATACACCTAACACTGCAAATAGCTTTCTTTCAAACCAGCACTGTTTAGTTTAAAGCTGTACTGTCTTTGTACATTTCACCAAACTGCATTAAATTAAAGGATGGATTACAGTTGTGTGAACTACTGTTCCTTAGAATGCTGAGATTAACCACAGTAAATGGGTGTCTTTTTTATATAAAGCATTCCTGTTTCTAAAAAAAATTTACTGATTAGAACCAAGTTCCTGATCAACCTCCATTGAGTAACTGTCCACAAAATACATTTGCTGTTATCTGAATGTGATGCTTGACCTGTCGAAGAGCAGGACAAAATTCTGTCTTTCCAGCAGCTCCAGTTGTTATTGTCTGCACTTGATGTGAGGTCAATGGATCCCTTTGGGTATTAATAGGGACTTGTTTGCTTTTTGTGCAGCTTTCCAATTGTTGGATGAATTTTGAGATTGTTATGATTGCAATCTAAAGGATGCATTGGGGTTTTCTTTGGTGTATTGGGGCCAATATCTATCCCTTAATCAACATCACTGAAACGCATGATCTGGTTATTATCACTGTTTTTGGGAGCTATGCACTGCTCACAGAGGCTGGCAGATTCTCTCATAACACTAACTCTGTTTCAGAAATACCTCATTGACTGTAAATTGTCCTGGGGTTGAGACAGATTGAAGTCCTTTCTTTTCCCCAGTGCAGCAATTCACCAAGGTTAGACTCCAGGCTCCAATCACTGCTGGTAAACATCAAGAATGCTGTGTAATGAATTGATGCCAAATTGAAAGCACATCCACCTCAAGAGGTTGCTTTCTGTCAATGTTGATTAGCATGCTTGCTGATAGAGGCAGGAGGTGAAGTCATCTCTCAAACAGCCCTCTCATCACCCTGTAGTGTATTGTCAATCCATCAGAGTAGATGCTAAATGATTTTTTTTGCATATTGGGGGCAGGAATCTTTTTGTTCTTGGCTCAGTCCAATTTCCTTGCAGTGTCCTCTATGGGACTCGGCCACATCCAAGTTGTGGTGCTGAAACCTTGTGCTCCATACCAGCCACACCTCCACCTACCTGGCAATGTGAGAAATGGCTCACTTGAAATGGGCAGGGAAAATGCAATCCAACTAGTTACTGCCCAATCAGTCCACTCTCACATCTTCAGCAAAAGTGATGGAAGGTAACATGTATCCAGCAGTAACCTCCTTGCCTATTATTGTTTAGGCTTTTCCAGGTCCACTTTGCTGTAGCACTCATGACCAGGAATTCATGTGGTGAGATGACTGTGACTAAAAAATGCTTGGTAAAATTTTAAACTATTGGGGATCAATGTCTTAGTGGGGTTGTTTGCTCATGCTGTTGGGGCGGGTTTAAACTGTTATGGGGGTGGGGGGGGGGGTGGTGGGAATAGGAATCCATACAGAAAGATGGAGGGAAGCAAAGTAGAGACCAGAGCAAAAGTTAGAAGAGAGAAGTCTTACAGAAAAGTCAAATGCAAAGGACACAAAGGTTACTAGATTCTAAAAAGATAATGAGTGTAAGGGCCACTTTATCTGAATGCCCATAGTATTCGAAACAAGTTCAGTGAACTTGTGGCACAAATCAGCACAAAGGGGTATGATTTAGTGGCCATTACAGAAGTGTGGTTGCAGGGTGGAGATGAGTGGGAATTAAATATTCAAGGGTATCAGGTAATACGGAAGGATAGGCAGGAAGGTAAGGGAGGTGGGGTAGCACTCTGAATTAAGAATGAGATCAGGGCGATAGTGAGAGACGATATAAAATGTAAGGAGCAGAATGTTGAGTCCATCTAGGTAGAGATTAGGAATAGTAAAGGGAAAAAATCCCTGGTGGGAGTTGTCCATGGGCCGCCAAATAATAACATTACAGTGGCATAGGCAATAAACCAGGAAATATTTGATGCATGTAAGAATGGAACAGCAGTTGTCATGGGGGACTTCAACTTCCACATATATTGGGCGAATCAAGTTGGTCAACGCAGTCTTGAGGGGAACTTCATAGAATGAATCTGTAATGGTTTTCTTAAACAGTATGTTAGTGAACCTAGAAGGGAAAATGCTATCTTGGATCTGGTCCTGTGCTATGAGGCAGGTAAAATTAATGATCTTATAGTTAGGGATCCTCTTGGAAAGAGTGATCAAGGTATGATTGAATTTCTCATACAAATAGAGGGTGCAATAGTTCGATCTAAAACCAGTGTATTATGCCTAAACAAGGGAGACTACAACGGGATGAAGGAAGAGTTGGCTGGTGTAGATTGGAAACACAGGCTATATGGAGGGATAGTTGAGGAACAGTGGGAGACTTTAAAAGAAATTTTTCACGGTGCTCAACAAAAGTACATTTCAGTTAAAAGCAAGGACAGTAAGAGTGGGGAGAGACAGCCCTGGATAACTAAGGAAATAAAAGAAGGAATCAAGCTAAAAGCTCTTGCATACAAAGTCACCAAGAGTAGTGGAAAACTGAAGGATTGGGAAAACTTTAAAAAGCAACATAGAACAACTAAGCAAACAATAAGGAAACAGAAGATAGATTATGAAAGTAAACTAGCACAAAATATAAAAACATAGTAATAAGTGGAAAAGGTTGGCTAAAGTGAAGATGAGAAGGGGGAATTAATACTGGGTGAAGGCCTTGAACTATTCTGTGTCACTCTTCACAGTGGAGGACACGTCTAACATGCCAAATAGTGATGTTATGGATGCGATGGGAGGGGAGGACCTCAATACAATCACTGTCACTGAAGAGGTAGTCATGAGCAAACTAGTGGGCCTAAAGGTAGACAAGTCCCCTGGTCCTGATGGAATGCATCCCAGGGTACTGAAAGAAATGGCAGAAGTTATAGTAGAGGTGTTTGTGATAATTTACCAAAATTCTCTGGACTCTGGGTAGGTCCCAGTAGATTGGAAGACAGTGAATGACACGCCACTTTTTTTAAAAAAAGATGTAGGCAAAAGGCAGGTAACTATAGGCTAGTTAGCTTGATGTCTGAGTTAAGGAAAATGCTTGAAGCTATCATTAAGGAAGAAATAGCAAGACATCTGGATAGAAATGGTTCCATCAGGCATGGATTCAGGAAGGGCAGATCTTGTTTGACAAACTTACTGGAGTTCTTTGAGGATATAATGAGCGCAGTGGATAGAGGGGAGCTTTGATTTCCAGAATGTGTTCGATAAGGTGCTGCATAAAAGACATCCATAAGATAAGATGCATGGAGTTGGAGTAAGGTATTGGTATGGATAGAGGATTGGTTAACCAATAGAAGGCAGAGAGTTGGGATAAATGGGTGTTTCTCTGGTTGGCAATCAGTAGTGAGCGAGGTGCCGTAGGGGTTGGTGCTGGGCCTGCAACTGTTCATGATATACATTAATGATTTGAAAGAGGGGACCAAGTGTAGCGTATCTAAGTTTGCTGATGACACTAAAAGCAAATTGTGCAGAGGATGCAGAGAGTCTGCAGAGAGAGAGAGAGGTTAAGTGAGTGGGCAAAGGTCTAGCAGATGGAGTACAATGTTGATATATGTGAGCTCATCCACTTTGGAAGGAAAAATAGAAAATCAGATTATTATTTAAAAGTGTACTGTTGTGCAGAGGGACTTGGGGGTGCTTGTGCATGAGTCGCAAAAGGTTGGTTTGCAAGTGTAACAGGTTATCAAGAAGGCAAATGGAATGTTGGTCTTCATTGCTAGAAGGATTGAATTTAAGAGCAGGGAGGTTATGCTGCAACTGTACAGGGTACTGGTGAGGCCTCAGCTGGAGTACTGTGTGCATTTCCTTACTTGAGGAAGGATATACTGACTTTGGAGCAGTGTAGAGGAGGTTCACTAGGTTGATTCTGGAGATGAGGGGGTTAGCCTATGAGGAGAGTGAGTTGCCTGGGACTATACTCGCTGGAATTCAGAAGAACGAGAAGGGATCTTATAGAAACATATAACATTATGAAAGGGGTAGATAAGATAGAGGCAGGAAGGTTGTTTCCACTGGTAGGTGAGACTAGAACTAGGGGACACAGTCTCAAGGTTTGGGGGAATAGATTTAGGACAGAGGAGAAACTGCTTTTCCCAGAGGGTAGCGAATCTGTGGAATTAGAACCATAGAACAATACAGCACAATACAGGCCCTTCGGCCCACCATGTTGTGCTGACCTTTAAACCACTCCTAAGACTCTCTAACCCCTTCCTCCCACATATCCCTCAAATTCCTCCATATGCTTATCTAACAATCTCTTGAACTTGACCAATGTACCAGCCTCCACCACCACCCCAGGTAGCACATTCCATGCACCAACCACTCTCTGGGTGGAAAAACCTCCCTCTGACGTCTCCCTTGAACTTCCTACCCATTACCTTAAAGCCATGCCCTCTTGTATTGAGCATTGGTGCCCTGGGAAAGAGGTGCTGGCTGTCCACTCTGTCTATTCCTCTTAATATTTTGTATACCTCTATCATGTCTCCCCTCATCCTGCTCCTCTCCAATGAGTAAAGCCCTAGCTCCTTTAGTCTCTCCTTGTAATCCATACTCTCTAATCCAGGCAGCATCCTGGTAAATCCCCTCTGCACCCTTTCTAACACCTCCACATCCTTCCTATAATGAGGCGACCAGAACTGGACACAGTACTCTAAGTGTGGTCTAACCAGAGTTTTGTAAAGCTGCACCATTTACTTTGCAGCTCTTAAACTCGATCCCTTGACTTATGAAAGCTAACATCCCATAAGCTTTATTAACTACCCTATCCACCTGTGTGGCAACTTTCAGTGATCTGTGGATATGAACCCCCAGATCCCTCTGCTCTAAACTGCCCAGAATCCTGCCATTTACTTTGTATTCTGCCTTGGAGTTTGTCCTTTCAAAGTGTACCACCTCACACTTCTCTGGATTGAACTCCATCTGCCACTTATCAGCCCAGCTCTGCATCCTATCAATATCCCTCTGTAAGCTTCGACAGCCCTCCACGCTATCCACAACACCACCGATCTTTGTCATCTGCAAACTTGCTAACCCACCCTTCCACCCCCTCATCTAAGTCATTAATAAATATCACGAAAAGTAGAGGTCCCAGAACCGATCACAGTGGGACACTACTAGTCACAGCCCTCCAATCCGAATGCACTCCCTCCACCACAACCCTCTGCTTTCTACAGGCAAGCCAATTCTGAATCCACACGGCCAAGCCCCCCCTGGATCCCTTGGCCTCTGACCTTCTGAGGAAGCCTACCATGTGGAACCTTGTCAAACGCCTTACTAAAATCCATGTAGACCACATCTACTGCACTAGCCTCATCAATTTTCCTGGTCACCTCCTCAAAGAATCCTATCAGGCTACTGAGGCAAGATCTTCCCTTCACAAATCCATGCTGGCTGTCCCTAATCAGTCCATGATTCTCTAAATGATTATGAATCCTATCTCTTAGAATCCTATCTAGCAGCTTACCCACCACAGACGTAAGGCTCACTGGTCTGTAATTCCCTGGACTATCCACAACGTTTGCCACCTTCCAATCCTCTGGTACCATCCCCGTGGACAACGAGGACTCAAAGATCCTAGCCAAGAGAAGCAGTGGAGGCTACCTCATTTAAATATATTTAAGACACAGATTTTTGCATAGTAGGGGAATTAAGGGTTATGGAGAAAAGGCAGGCAGGTGGATCTGTCCATGGCCAGATCAGCCATGTTCTTCTTGAACAGGCTCGACAGACCAGATGGGCTACTCTCGCTCCTATTTCTTCCGTTCTTGCATACAGCTAGCCCTGGATGACATTCTTGCAGGGATTGATGAGTGGTAAATGACATTTGCACATGGGTGCCAGAGCACTGAACACCTCCCTTGAGGCTTAATATCCTGTGGCCAGTCACTTGCCTCTTCACAATTTGTTGGTACAAACAAAGTCTGGTGTTCTTGTTGGAATCAGTATGCTGGTATGGTGCCAGTACTTTACAAACAATTCAAACAGGGCAGGATTGTAAGTCTCCTGGAAGTAAATTATTATCTGGACCTTATTGGTTAGGTTGCACAGTGAACACCACTCCCTCTTAAAATAATTTGACCTGCTGGTTCTTAGGCTGTGCAGTGTGCTCCTTTGTTCATCCCAGTTGAAGCAGAGGGCACATTGCTTTTGTTATTTTCTCTACTTGTGTCAAACTCCTGTGGGCTTTAATAGAGGCCAGAGTCCTGCTGGCATCTGAGAGTGGCAGAGAATGAAATTCCTCCTATCAGGAATTTTATTGGGTGAACCAAAGTCTTAGTTTTGTAGTTGCTTCAGCTTGTTCCACTAGAAGGTACCGACAGGATAAATTCTGCTTTCTATTTTTGACCTGAAAGAGTAGCAAATGGAGGGGTAATGTGTGGAAGTATTTTACTGACCTTAAACTTGGCCTGTAAGTGCAAAGAACTCATCCAGCTGCATATCTCCTTTCGACCCAACCAGAGCTTTGGATTCTCTTTTCTGTTGGAAAGCATGGTAGTCAATTTGGACAGTTATTACTGCTTGGGGTGGAAGGAGGGAGATCATATGAAATCGTGTTGATGGTCTGAATTGTAAAACACTCAACTGAATTTCTGAGGTGTATGTATCGCTGACATTTTAGCGTTTTTTGAACTCATCAATTAGATGTTGATAAGTTGTTGCAAAACAATGTAAGCACTATTTCTGTGATTGAATATGAACAGGTGCTAAGGTTCCAAACAAAATCCCACACATCATTTTGTACGGCTTCTTTCCCAGGTTTGGAGTGTGGTGGTGTTTATAATGTGCTTTAGGGCGAAATATTATAGTACCTGCCAGTGCTCCAAAATGAACTGTTTGTTTCAGAGGGCAGTCACGCTTTAAGGGTTTAATTTATTTTAGTGGCAAACGCAGATCTGGCACCAAGCCCAGCCTCTTCATGACAGCAGCACCAGTATGCAAATTCGCCTTGAGCTACACATTCCACTGTACTTCCAGTCACTTGCGCGCAGTAAGCAGCTTTGAGCGAGAGCCATGCTCCTCTGTTCGACACACCAGGAAAAAAAAGACATCTCTGTTTTCCTCCATAAATATTTCAACACACATTTGAAACACTGACTCCCGAAAAAGATTACACAATCGAGACCAACACCAGGAAGGCCAGATCAGAACCGAGCTGTTAAATCCCACAGGGAACTATTTTATTTGGGAGGGAAGAAAGATAGAAATAGTTCTGGATCTACCGGCTCAAATAAATCATTGCCGTCGCACCTTTTAAATTTTTTTTTCTTTTCCTTCCCCCTACCAAAATAAAATCTCCTTTTAATAATGATTAGAATTTGCAAGTCTGACTCTAAATTTAATTGTGCAGCTGAATGGTGAATGGATGCCGAGCTAGTGTTAAGGTTTAATCCTAATTCCTATATCTTGGAATTTATCACTGGATCAGACTTGTGCACCGATCAGGTATGCATTCATTTGGATTTGATTGTGTACAATTTGCCTTGCTCGATGGTGAATCTTGGTGGCCTGAAGTATTGCTCGCTTGCTAAATTGCTGTATGTGAGTTGAACAGTAAAAAGCTAAGCAAGGGAATTAATGGAATTTGTGGCAACCCAATTGAAATGTCTTTTGTCAGATAAAATTGAATGAAGGTAAACCTAGTGGGATGTTGCAATATGTGCTCTTTCACACACACAAAAAAAATGAACACTTGCAGTACAGTGGTACCAGGCTTGGAATTTTAAAGAGGTTTTGATGAGTTAATTTTGATGTCTGGGCCTGTCTGCTGGGAGTAGATGAATTGGAGCCCAAATATTTTAAGGAAGTGAATACCAGATTTGTATGTGGTTTGTGCAGGAGCTTAATTTAGCTCTCTGAAAGGAGATTATGGGAGCTATTGCTTCTAAATTGAGAGCAATTAGATTTGTAGGCATCTCCTAATTTCAATTTGTGGGTGGCACAACATTAATCATTGAATCCTCATTACACCAAACCACCCATGGTCAAATTAAAATCTTTTAGTTGTTCTAACATCCTTGCCATGGTTGTGATGTTACTCAATTATTGTAATGAGTGTAAAATCTCCGGTGTTCCAGCACAGGTTCATGTGGTACTGCTCAGGCCTTTGGTGTTGTCATGTTCCTGTATTGGTTGAAGTGAGTCATTCAGACATCCAGTGGACCTCCTGTGTGGAGGCATTGTCAGGAGATGGATGATGTAGGTCAAAAGTTGACTGACTGTCTTAACATGGGAATGTTGCAATGTCCAGACAGCAGTAAATTTTTCACATTGATTTTCCAGAGTTGTCTGGTTAATCATTGTAACTTGGAAGAAACAGCCAACTGTCATTACATTTGAATTGGTTTTGTGTTAGTTTGTACAATTTTTTTCCACAGATCCTACACATTTGTAGTTCTCCAGCACATCTCTTTACATCCCAAAGCATTTCATATCAAATGAATTGTTTCTGAATTGACACTGTTGCAGGTGCAGCAAAATTCCACAAACCACATGTGAGGTGAGGGACATTAATCTTTGTTTGATGATGCTGCAAGTGATTGTGGCCAGGACTGAGGAGAATCTTGTATGTGTTTCTGTATCCACAGGGGCTTCAGGAACATGCACAATGTGTGGCATAGCATTTCTTCTTCAATGTCCTGAGGCGACCTTATACTATAAAGTTTGGGACAATAACAGAATTCAAAGTCCTTTTTATGAAGTTAGGAGGGTCATTGAGGAACCTTCAGAAGAAATTAATTAAAGAAAATCTGATGAATAACCTGGGCATTTGACATAGTCACACAGCATGGAAACGGGCTCTTCTTTCTACTGAGTTCACGCTGACCATAGAGTGCCATTTATACTAATCCTACACACTCCATAACTCCCCCCAGATTCTACCACACAGCTGAACACGAGAGCCAATTCACATGGCTAATTAATCTACCAACCCGCACACCTCTGGGTTGTGGGAGGAAACTGGAGCATCCAGAAAAAACCCACGAGTTCTCAATGTACAAACTCCACACATAGAGCAACCAATGTCATACTTGCTGGGCAACCCAGAAGAAATCGAGTGGAGAATCTCTAATAAATCAGCAGCCTTTCATACTTGTTTATATGACTTGGTTGGAAAAATGTGTATGTCACAAGTTGGTGAATTCATCTCTCAGATCTGATGAAATTCAGAAGCCGGTGGTCAGCATTGCAGAATCTTTGCACAAAGTCATTTTCAGATCGGAAAGTTGTATGGATGGGAATAATGGGGAAAGCAGTCATACTCTATTAATAGGGTCTTGTCCAATTTTAGCCTGGGAAGTGAAAGCCCAGATTGTCAAGATGCCTGATTTAAAACTTGAAGTCAACTCTTTAGTTACTGTGACAGTTGAGGCCTGCCTTTGTGTGCTTTCATAATAAATCTAAGTGTTGTCAGTGACGTGCGCTTTGTTTGACTGAACTTATTGATAATAGTATCACATTTGGTGTATTTCTGATACTACTTCACACATTCACAAAGCAAAGGATGTGGAACAATTCTAACATAATCTATTTTAAAACAAAGTATCATCACTAAAATATCAAATCATATCTTTCTGAGAGATTAGCACAGCTGCACTTTTTTTCTCTCTTCTACTACCACCACCCCCTGCTCCCAAACTGAAATAGATTTGGTAATACTAGGCATGTGAGATTTTCACACTTGTGTCTGCTTCAACTGTGAGAAACACCCCAGCAGTGCAATTAGGTCACAGATTTTGCCTTGTGGAAACGCAGTTGCACAGCTGCATAACAACTGGGTGAAATGCCAGTGATTGCATTCATAAAAGCAATTTGAAGTGATCAAGTATACATAAAATTACATTGGCTGAATTGCATAGTGACCCCTTGCAACGCACAATATCAGAACAAAATTGATGTTGGAACCAATATTGAAGAAATTTTATTTTCCTTTGCACCACATTAAAAGTGCACTTTGTCCTTCTAGTACATTGCCTCTACAAATTGTATATTGTCCCTCTACTGCTCTACAGTTTGGTGTTAGTGTTGCTACACGGTAAACAATATGTCTGACCAGGGGTATCTGGGTTGACATCAAATTCAGCGAGCTCATCACCAGTGGCAAGGTCAGTCATCGAACAAATGTGCATAGTTAGTGACTGAAACGGTCAGGATTGGGAGACTTTGCATTGTTAGACATATTGTCTAGGTGGGCACTTTGACTAGTCATTACCAGAGTTCAGCATGGTCATTGTCTGTGGCCTACTGTGGAGCTAGAGTCGGCCCCGGGCAGACCAATGATTGAGGATGACCTCAAACATCATGTCTGTGGACTCTGTTCGGTGTGGCAGCATGTGCAGTATCATGACGTGGTGGCTGTCAGGACTGCCACCCTGACAAAAGGCAAGCAACTGAAGGAAGAAGGCAGCAACAAAAAGATGTATTGTTAGTGTAAAGTGGTTCCTTAGGTATCTGGCTTCGTTTCGAGGCAAATTTCTCAACTTTCCTATTGATTTTCCCTTGACCTTTGAAACTGAGCAATCAAGGAGACCAGTTATTTTCCAGTGTTTGAGCATATAATATTCCTTCCCCAGTATTTGCATAGTCCAGGCTACAGGGTATCTTTCTGAAGTGGAACTGAATTTATTGGTCTATTCCTTTAAGGTCACTTCTCAGGTACTCCCAATGAATACATGACACACAAAGGCTTACCTTGACATCACTTAAAGACACTTTTTTTTGGAAAATGGTCACAGTCTGCAAGTTCTCTAACCCTACCCTCAGAAGATATCAAGAAGCTAACTCAGGGTCAGGTGAATAAAACAAAGACATGTCTTGGAGACCTGAAAGGGACTAGACATCTCAAAGTGCTTTTCAATTGCTAAATGTTTTGTGAATAATGAAGTACTCATTTGCTCCCACACTATTTCAAACAATTTGTGTACAGCCAACCTTCACAAACAACAAAGTAAGAACTTAAGAAATAGGAGGCAGAGTTGGCCATTCAGTTCCTTGGGTTGTATTTGTCATTCAGTAAGATCATCTTTCATCTGATCTCGGCCTTTGCTCCAGTTTCCTGCCTCACACTCTTATAGTCCAAAAACCTGTCCATTCCAGCCTTTTATATATATATATATATATATATATTCAGTTACTTGGCATCTATAGCTGTCTGATTAGAGATTTCAGAAAAAAATAATGACCTCTACAAGAAGAAATCCTTCTTTATCTCTGTCCTCTTTGGATAATCCATTGTTATGAAACTATGCCCTCCTACATCTTGATTTTTCCCTTACAAGAGGAAGTATCCTCAGTGCATTGACCCTAAGGTCACCTCATTCATCTAAACTCCCAAGAAGAGTAGGTTCAACTTTTTGACCTTCCTTCACAAGACAGCCCCTTCATTTCGAGAATCAAACTAGTGAATCTTCTCTGAACTGCCCCTGAAACAAGTATACATCTGTGTATCTCAGAGCCAAACTGTACGATTGCATCAGTGCCTTATCCAGTTGTAACAAAACTTGAATCCCCTGAGCATTAAAGACAACAATTCCACTTCCCTTTCACTCGCTACATGTATATGCTAAGTGTGTTTTATTAATGACCAGATCTCGCTGTATAGTGGCATTCGATAACCTTCCAATTTAAGCAATATTGGTGTGGACCAGGAACAGGCCACTTGCCTCTTTCAGTCTGCTCCACCGTTCAATGGGACCATGACTGATCTGATTGTCACCTGAACTCTATATTCCTACTTACCCCTGGCAGCTTTTCATCCTGCTGCTTATTAAGAATCTATGTATCTCTGCCTTAAAATTATTCAAAGTCTCTCCTTGCCACTGCCCTATTGACGAAGAGATTTCCAAGGACTCTCAATCCACTGAGAAGAGAGTTTTCCTCTTCTCTAACTCAAGGTATTTCTGATTTATTTTTAACCAGTGAACCCTATTTCTAGATTCTCCCACAACACATTCTCTCCAAATCTACCCTGTAAAGACAACTCAGGATCTTGTCTCTTAATCAAGTCCCCTCTCATTCTTCTGATCTCCAGCAGGGACAAGCCTAATACTGTATGTTCAACCCTTCCTCAGAAAACAAGAGGCCCAGTCTGTATTATAATCAATTAAACTTTATCTGAACTGCTTCCAAAGCATTTACATCCATCCTTGCATAAGGAGACCTATGCTATGCCTTATAACAATATTGTGTAATATTGCTATTCCTTAATTTAAGGAAGGGATGCATTTGTTTAGTGAAATTTCATAAATCACAAGTTGGGTTAATTGCATTTATGGTTATTTTGGTACAATGCTTCTATGGGCTGATTCATTGCAGTGAAAAATGGATTTGTTAATTGAGGATGTACCTCAAAGAGTTTGATGCTATTGCAGAAATTCATAACATGAGGATTGCCTGTACTCAATGTCTCCCAATGCCCTATGTAATGGAAGCTTAACCTTGCTACTTCTATATTCACTTCCTTGAATAATAAGTGTTGATTGTCAATTAGCTCTTCAAATCAGATTTATTATCACTGACTTGGATGATGTGAAATGTGTTGTTTTGCGGCAGCAGTACAGTGCAAAGACACAAAATTACTACAAGTTACAAAAATAAATAGTGCAACAAAAAAAGGAATAATGATGTAGTGTTCGTGGACCATTCAGGAATCTACTGGCAGAGGGGAAGAAGCTGTTCCTGAATCATTGAGCGTGGGTCTTCAGGCTCCTGTACTTTCTCCGCGATTAGTAGTAAAGAGAAGGGAGCATGTCCCGGAAGGCAAGGGTCCTTTAGTGATGGATCCCACCTTCTTGAGGCACCACCTCTTGAAGATGTCCTTGATGGTGGGGAGGGTTGTGCCCATGATGGAGCTGGCTGAGTCTACAACCCTCTGCAGTCTCTTGCAATCCTGTGCATTGGAACCTCTATACCAGCCTGTGATGCAACCAGTCGGAATGCTCTCCACCATACATCTATAGAAATACTTAAATAAATTTCTTAAATACTTGTGCTGCCTCCATGCTTGCCTTCTGTGAATCATGCACCAGGACACCCAGATCCCTCTGCATTTCAGAGCTCTGCAATTTCTCACTTTTTCTTTTTTTTTTCTCTGCTAAAGTGGATAGTTTCACATTTTCCCTCCATTGTCCTCCACTTGTCAGATCTTTCCCACTCGTATAACCTGTCTAGGTCCCTTTTATGACTCCTTCCGTTCCCTTTGATCTTTTTGTATCATCAGCAAGTTTAACAACTATACCTTTTTGGTACCTCCAACCAAGTAATTTATATTCTTTCTCCTCCCTCTCATTGGGGAGAAGATACAAAAGCTTGAGAACACATACCACCAGTTCAAGGGCAGCTTCTATCCCATTGTTATGAGACTCTTGAACAGACCTCTGTACAATAAAGATGAACTCTTGATCTCCCAGTCTACTTCATCATGGCCCTTGTGCTTTATTTGTCTACCCTGCACTACACTTACTTTGCAACTGTAACTGCATTCTTTTTGTACTACCTTCAGGTACTTGTGCATGGAATGATCTGTTTGGATGGCACACAAACAAAAGCTTTTCACTATATCTTGGTGCATGTGACAATAATAAACCAATTAGCCATTATATAAATTATAAAAAGTTGAGACTCTGTAACACACCACTCAATACATAGAAAACCTACAGCACAATGCAGGCCCTTTGGCCCACAAAGCTGTGCTGAACATCTTAGAACATAGAATGGTACAGCACAGGAACAGACCCTTCGGCCCACGATATTGTGCCAAACTAATTAAGCTAATGATACCTAATCCTTTCTGCCTGCATTGGGTCCATATTCCTCCATTCTTTGCATTTCCATGTGCCTGTCTAAGAGCTCTTAAACGTATCTGCCTCCACCACCACCATCCCAGGCAGCTCATTCAAGGCACCTACCACTCTCACTGTATAAAAGAAAACTTGCCCTGCACATCTCCTTTGAACTTTCCCCCTCTCACCTTAAATACATCTCCTCTAGCATTCAACATTTCAATCCTGGGAAAAGGATACTGGCTCTCTATGTATGCCTCTCCATTATTTTACAAACTTCTATCAGGTCTCCTCTCAGCCTCCCTGCTCCAGAGAAAACAACCCAAGTTTGTCCAACCTCTCCGTATAGCTCATGCCCTCTAATTCAGGTATCATTCTGGTAAACCTCTCTTGCACCTCTCCATAGCCTCCACATCCTTTAATGGGGCAACCAAACTTGAATACAATACTGCAGATGTAGCCTAACCAGAGTTTTATAAAGCTGCAACATAACTTCCTGACTCTTGAACTTAATACCTCGACTAATAAAGGCAAGCATGCCCTGCACCTTCTTACTGCCCTTTTAATCTTGCCAACCAGAAAAGAATTCATTCATGCCTATTGTCTGTCTCACGTTAGCCAGACTTTACCCACTCCAATATGTTGCCTCAGTCATATTTTTCCACCTCTTCCTCCCAGAGGGGATAACCTCACATTTTTCTGCATTACACTTCATCTCCCACCCCTTCTACCTACCTATATCCCTTCTGCAGTGTCTGACAGCTTGCTTTCCCACCCATCTTTGTATTGCCAGCAAATTTAGCTTCAGTAAGCCCCTGATAATATGAGAATCACTGTGTCCCTGTTTATGTGGTGTTTGTATGAAGGTGATTTTTGAATGGGTGAGGGGGAGAAGGAAATGGGGGAAGCACATTGCTTATAAAAATGGAGCTTTTGTTACACGTTGTAAGCTGCTTGTAAAATTCTAATTTTGTGCTTTTAAAAAAAAATTCCTTGTTGATTTCCTGCACATTCCAGTATTCAAGGGCCAACTGCTGTTGCTAAATGTGCTCAATGAGCCATTGTTTTTGTGGGAGGAGCAGTAAGGTTTGCAACAGGTGTTGGGAAACTGGATGCACAGTGCAGCTTTCTTTTGCCTGATTTGCCACCTGGTGCTTTACATGTGCATTATTGTTCCGTTGTAATTCCAAACCTCCAGATATTTAGGGTTAGTCCACATTTGCAAGCAGTAACGATTTAGCGTAAGTAAAACAAAAAAAAGGAAGACAATACTTCCCAAGTGTCTTTGGGAATCGAAAGTCAAAAAAACTGCAGATGCTGTAAATCTCGAAAGAAAGGCAGGAAAAGCCATAAACACTCAGATGTCAGGCAGCATCTGCAAAAAGAGAAATGCTTAATAGATCTTTCATCATCCAATCTATGTCAGACCTCACTTGGAGTACTGTGCTCAGTTCTGATCACCTCACTACAGGAAGGATGTGGAAGCCATAGAAAGGGTGCAGAGGAGATTTACAAGGATGCTGCCTGGATTGGGGAGCATGCCTTATGAAAACAGGTTGAGTGAGCTTGGATGACAGAGGATGATTGGGGGACCTGATAGAGGTGTATAAGATGATGAGAGGCATTGATCATGTGGATAGTCAGAGGCTTTTTCCCAGGTCTGAAATGGTTGCCACAAGAGGACACAGGTTTAAGGTGCTGGGGAGTAGGTATGGAGGAGATGCTGGGTAAGTTTTCTACTCAGAGTGGTGAGTGCGTGGAATGGGCTACTGGCAACGGTGGTGGAGGCAGATACGATAAGGTCTTTTAAGAGACTTTTGGATAGGTACATGGAGCTTAGAAAAATAGAGGGCTGTGGGTAAACCTAGTAATTTCTAAGGTAGGGACACATTCAGCACAGCTTTTTGGGCCGAAGGGCCTGAATTGTGCTGTAGGTTTTCTATGTTGTAATCCTCTTCCTTATAAGGTCAGTTTCTGCTGTAATTGGAATGGGTTTACTCAAATAAACTTGAGGACTGAAGCTGGTAATCCTAATCATTAGGCCAAGAACAGTCCTGCATGAGAGATCATTTACACCAGAATTACTCATTGTCTGTAGGAAATATAGAAAAATAGGAGTAGGCATACGCCATTCTTCAGCCATTTTGAGCATGCTGTACTATTCAGTACCATCGTGGCTGATCCTCCGCCCCAATGCCATATTCCTGTTCTCTTCTCATGCTCCTTGATGCCTTTTGGTCAGTAATGTACCCACCTCTTTCTTAACTACATTCAGCAACTCTGACTGAATGAAATTCTCCTCATCTCAGTCCTAAATGTCTTACTACATATCCTGAGATTGTAACCCCTGATTCAGGGCCCCCCAAGCTAGGAGTGGTGATGGTGAAGAAGGTTATTGTACATTACAAGGGGATCTTGATCAGTTCAGAAAGTGGGCCAAAATGTGGCAAATGGATTTCAATACAGATAAGTGTGAGATGATGCATTTAGAAAAGTCAAACCAGCGGAGAACATTGAATGGTCGGGCACTAGGGAGTGTAATGGAACAGAGGGACCTAGGAGTATAAGTGCATAGTTCATTGAAAGTGGTGACACAAGTAGACAGGGTGCTGAAAAAGACGTTTAGCACGCTGGCCTTTATCACTTAGGGCATTGAGTATAGGAGTTAGGATATTATGTTGCAGTTGTATAAGTCGTTGGTGAGGCAGCATTTGAAT
Organism: Pristis pectinata; assembly: GCF_009764475.1. Lineage (NCBI taxonomy): Eukaryota > Metazoa > Chordata > Chondrichthyes > Rhinopristiformes > Pristidae > Pristis > Pristis pectinata. The sequence goes on along the minus strand of NC_067443.1, from coordinate 6,851,720 downwards.
ACTGTGTACAGTTGTGGTCACCCTGTTGTAGGAAAAACGTGGTTAAACTAGAAAGAGCGCAGAGAAGATTTACGAGGATGTTGCCAGGACTAGAGGCCTGAGTTATAAGGAGAGGTCAGCCAGGTTAGGTCTTTATTCCTTGGAAGGTAGAAGAATGAGGGGCAACCTTATAGAAATGTTTAAAATTATGAGGCATAGATAAGGTGGACAGTAACAGTCTCTTCCCTAGGGTAGGGGAGCCAAAACTAGGGGGCACAGATTTGGGGTGAGGGGGGAAGATTTAAAAGGGACGTGAGAGGCAACCTTTCACGCAGAGGGTGGTGAGTAAATGGAACGAGCTGCCAGAGGAAGTAGTTGAGGCAGGTACAATAGAGTCATTAAAGAAGCACTTGGATAGGTACATGGAGGGGCAGAGCTTTAAGAGATAGGGGCTGAACGCAGGAAATTGGGACTAGCTGGGTGGGCACCATGGTCAGCATGGACTGGTTGGGCTGAAGGGCCTGTATCCATGTGGTATTGCTCTATAACACTATGAGCGCCCTCCCTGCATCTATAAAGAACCAACTTGCAAGTCTGGAAACAAATGAGGAATAGTGAATTTGCAAACTCCTTGAAATTCACCTTGTTTATTGCCAATGGAAATAAATGTTCTAATCCCAGTCAATGTCATTGCCTTGTCTAAAAATTCAAAATGAGCAATCGTGATAATTATTTCCCTCGGTTATCCTTTGCCTTGTATAATTATGTCCATATAACCTTTCCATGATTGTTTTGGTCATGCGGACTTGAGAATTAGGAGCAGGAATTGGCCCCTCAGGCCCTTGAGCCTGCTTTGCTTTTTGATAAGATAGCGGCTCACCAAATTTGTAACTTCAATTTTGCATTCCCATCTACCCACTGTAACCTTTCACCTGCCTGCTTATCAGGAGCCAATCTACTCCTCAAAAATATTCAAGGCTTTGCTTCCACTGCTCTTTGATGAAGAGAGTTCCAAAGACTCTCAACCTTTTAACTGGGGGGGGGGGGGGGGAAGAAAATCACCCCCACTGTCTTAAAATGGGTGAGCCCTTATATCTAACCAGTGACTCCAAAAAGTGAAGTTTAGCTACCTGTTTCTTTACCCCTTTCATTTGGCAGAACATGTTGGCCCTTTAATTCAATAGGCATGGAAAAAAAGCAGCGTTTTCAGATGTGAAGCTTCATTGCCATCCCAGTCAAGTTGTTGAATCTCTGCTTCAATGACAAGTGATTGCCAGAATGAAATCATGCCTGGCATTCAGGCAGGAGGTTTAAACAGCTAAAATTGTTAGCTTTCGAGGGTGGTGAAACACACAAAGCCTGGTCACACCTTGAAATTACTTAGAAAACAATGAACACTTTACTGTGATTAGTGAGATTATCGGGCACTGATGGAATTTCATAAGCTGTCACGGGGGGAGAGTTCACATCGCAATGAAACGGGACAGGGGTTTTACACAGTGACAAACCCAATCAGCAAGGAGCATATGCTGAGTTTTATAGTTGACTGATTTTACTCCTCCAGGCACCATGAACTTGGCTTTCAGTGCCTTGTAAAAATCCTTGCGCACCAAGTTGCCTCTCCCTCGTGCTCTGTCTCTTGCTTGTTATTAGCATTGAGGGCTACAACTCGAGACTTGTTGAGCACATGAAACACTTTTTTTAAATAAGTGCTGTGCTTAACAGTCCCCAGCATGAGGTTGAACTTTGTTCTCTCCTGAAGGTCTGCATGTTCACTGGAAAATGATTAGTTGGATGTTGGCAGCCTTTCCCAAATATCTTTGCTCTGTATTCTTAAAAAGGCTTACTGGATATTTGTGGGACCTTATATTGTGTAAAAATGTATTTTTGCACAGATTTGCTTATCAGAACAGAAAAGACCATGGTGCTCCATTTAGAGTTGTAGAGCACAGAAGTAGGCCTTTCAGCCCAACCAGTCCCTGATAACCAAGATGCCCATATCCCTCTAAACCTTTCCTATCCATGTACCTGTCCAAGTGTCTTTTAAATGTACCTGCCTCAACTACTTCCTCTGACAGCTCATTCCATATGCAGACTACCCGCTGGGTGGAAAAAGTTGCCCGTTGGGTTCCTATTAAATCTTTCCCCTCTCACCCTAAGCCCATGTCCTCTATTTCTTGACTCCCGAACACTGGGGGGAAAAAAAACTGTGTGTGCATTCACTCTATCTATACCCCTCCTGATGTTATATACCTCTATAAGATCATCCTTCATTCTCCTACACTCCTAGCATGCTCAACCTCTCTCCATAACTCAGTCCCTTGAGTTCTGGCAACATCTTCGTAAATCTTGTCTGCACTCTATCCAACTTAATGGCATCTTTCCTATAACAGGGCGACCAAAGCTGAACACAATATTCCAAATGTGGCCTTAGCAACCTCTTGTACAACTGCAACATAACTTCCCAACTTCTATACTCAATGCTCTGATTGATGAAGACCAGCGTGCCAAATTTGCCTGATTCTTGTGTCTGTGAAATCACCCACAGTTCCTTTTAAGGCCATTCTCCATTTGTCTTTTCAGATAATCATTTTAATTTGCTGATTTACAAGGATTTTGCCAGGACCTGAGGGACTAAGTTATAGGGAGAGGTTAGACATGCTGGGCTTTCACTCCATGGAGGGTAGGAGAGCAAGGGGTGATCTCATAGAGGGATATAAAATCATGAGGGGTGTAGATACTGGAGCGGTCTTTTTTCCAGGGTTGGGGAATTGAAAAGTAGAGAATATAGTTTTAAGGTTAGTGGTCAAAGGTTTAATAAGAACCTGAGGGAATTTTTTTTTTACACACAGCAGGTGGTAGATATATGGACCCAGCTGCCAGAGGAAGTGGTTGAGGCTGGTACATTTAGCTACGTGTATGTGGGCGGGTATATCACAAGATCACAAGACAAAGGAGCAGAAGTAGGTCATTCGGCCCATCCAGTCTGCTCCATGAGCTAAACTAAAACTATTCCTATCTAGCCCCAATTTCTGGCCTTATCCCCATATCCCTTGATACCTTGACTAATTAGGTACCTATCAACCTCCTCCTTAAACGCCCCCAATGATTGGGCCTCTGCAGCTGTACGTAGCAAAGAATTCCATAATTTCACTACCCTCTGGCTAAAGAAATTTCTCCTTATTTCTGTTTTAAACCAGTACCCTCTAATCCTAAGATTGTGTCCTCTGGTCCTGGACTCACCCACCAAGGGAAACAGCTTAACCACGTCTACTCTGTCCAGTCCTTTCAACATTCTAAATGTTTCTGTGAGGTCCCCTCTCATATAGATGACAAGAGTGTAGAGGGATATGGGCCAAGTGCTGGGAAATAGGATTAGCTTGAGTATACATCTTAGTCAGCATGGACACATATGGGCCGAAGGGCCTTTTACCATGCTGCATGACTCTCTGTCTCAATTATTCGTGTTTGTATTGTTAGCCGGATTTGTGCAGTGCAGTACCCACCCTCTGGGTAAAGTGCTTACCACTGACCTGCTACTTAATCTCTCATGTTATTTAGAGCAGGTGGAAGAACAAAGGGAAGGCTCCGAGTCAGAGGTTATGTGGGCGGTGGTGAAGTGGATCCTTCTCCAAACTACTACACTTCTCAGCTGAAGGCACCATACAAGCTCACTGGTGTGAGCTGGCACGGCAACTTTCCTGGCCTATTGCCAGACGTTCACTTCCCACCCACTTAACTTTTCTAATTGGACTGTAGCCTGACACCTTTATGGAGACAACAGTCCCTTGTCAGGATGAGTAATACAGAACAATTAAGGGTTCCAATGCATTGAAGCCTCCAAGCTCAATCAATCTGAAGCATATTTGAATGTTTACTGGTTGACACAGTTACTTGGAGTATGCTTAGTTGTAAAGGTTAAAGAGCCTTGGCTGCCTTGTTGCTGTTTCAAGCCATAGTGATGTATAGCAATGGAATGCTCCTTTGATAGTTGCTGATATAGAATGAGGTGCCTAACACTAGCCAGATGAAATGATGTTACACAGGAAGAAATGGGGATCTTTTGAAATGGTTGGCACGTGGCCCAGGAGACGAGGAGAATAGAAAGATAATTACAGGCCTTTTTATCCTCAGATTTAAGAGGAAGCTTAAATGCACTATGGACCAGGAATGCTGTTTGTGTCTAAGTGGAGTGTACTTGATGTGCAAAGTGTTAGAGCCGGGCCTTGATGCTGTAGCCCGGAGATGTGATAACTGCTACTGATGACTCTGGATGGTGATTTGGTCAGTAAACTTAAAGGGTCAGACACACACCACTGCTTATTGATATTTTGGGCTTTGTACCAAGTTGTCCTGTCTGTCTTCTCCAGACTGTCTATGTAAATATAAATGTCTGTTTCCCACAAAGTAATCTTGCGGTCTTCCAAAGTGTGCTTGCCAGTTAGTACTGGATTGCTGACACGCTTCATCCTAAGATCCAATACCTAATGAGAAATAGATTTAGATTTCAACAGAAGTTAGTGGCAGCTGATAAAATTCTTTAGTATTAAAAGATTATTTCTATAAATGTTCCTCATCAACCTTATTGGTTAAAATGTGCTCCTCTGGGGGCTCTTCCAGTACTGTTGCTAAACCCTAATTTGGGAACATTGGGTAATTTTTATGCAGGTATTTCCAGCACAGAAGGACAGGGCTTTTCAGCCCAAGTTATCCGTCATGCTGGTGTTTATGGTCCACACGTCACCTTCTACGCCTCTTCACAATGCCCTGTCATTTTATTTCTTTCACCCCTGGCGTTTATCCAGCTCCTCCTAAAATCCATCTCTGCTGTGGGAGAAAATTCCATATTCTCACAGTCGGGTGAGTTCTCCTGAATTCCCTTGTGGACTTATTACCAGCTGATGTATAGACATTTAATAGTGGAAATATTTCTACACCTACCCTATCAAAGCAATGCCTATTTCAGGCCTTTACCTGAGGGCATCTGTCTTTTCTTTTCCAGGGAAAAGAGCTCAAGACTGTCCATTTTTGAAGATAAATTTCTGTTTTTCACATCAAGGAATTTTGTCAGCTTCCTGACAAAGCTTGCCAGTTGGTGCTGGATTACAGACGCACTTTACGTTACAAACCAACACATAATTAAGCACTGGATTCATATTTCACTGGAACTTTTTTACCCAGGAAAGAGAAGTTTCTGTTCTACCGGTCTGCCTGGTTTTCATTCCAAGTGCCAGATTTGAAGATCAGATTCTGTTTGTGGGTGGTGTGATTCCTGGTGCCCCAAACCTCTCCCTCCCCCAAAAAGGAAAGTGAACTGTTTGGAACTACTCCCATTTCCTGACTTCATCCTCCATTCCAGTGCACAATGGCAAATGCATGCTTAATGCACATACATTGAATCTTCTCCACTAGAAGCTGTAGTGTTGGTGACTGTGGCTTGTGAATGTGCCGTGGACTAGCCGTATTTCTATAGGCTCCAGGACCCAAGGGTACTCTCTTCCGCTTCACTCTAGTATACTTTGTAGTGTTTTGTGAATTTGCATTTTCTTTAATACAAATATGGTGTCAATTAACTGCATGGGTCAGCATGATCGTGGGAACTGTAGAACTAACTTAGCACTGACGTCTTGAAGTGGCACTTTTCCACTTAGGTTGTCTGCACTTCATAACTGACCTTTGTGACGACTGTAATCTTTATTGCTTCCTTTTTGGCCCTCATTTCCCTCTCCCCTCCACTTCCTATAAATTTCATTCTTTTACCTGGTACTCAGTGTTTTCACAATCCTCTTGCCTTTCAAGAGAGGACCATGGCTGGACTTACACTCATTATTGACTGAGTTTAACTTTGTTTTGGCTGGGTGAGTGCAGCTCCAGGATAGCTGGAACACAGCTAAATCTGATTTAGTTTGGCACTTCTCATTCCTGGGGATCCAGGCTTGCGCTGGAGTACAGATCTACAGAGAGTGGGACAACTCCAGCTACCTCTGCTTAGGACGCTCTGTCTATGTGAGTACAGCAAGCTCTTGAGTTGTGAGGTTATCTAGTCTAATCTTTTCTTACGGCCTGTCCTTCAAAGGTAGGTGATTGAGGAGTTTGCCTGTTATCAAAGGGTACTCATTGATCTTTGGGGGAGTATGAGGCAGCATGGAGCAAGGTTTGAATCTCTGGTCTTTTGTATGAACCTCAAAAAGTTAGCAGGCAGGTGTAGCAAGTAGTTAAGGAGGCAAATGGCATAATGGCTTTTATTGCTCAGGGGTTGGAGCCTAGAATTAGGGAAGCTGGGATGAGAAGGTTGTCCTGTCAAGAAAGGCTGGACAGTTTAGATCTGTATTCTTGGAGTTTAAAAAAAAATAAGGATGATCCGAGAAACATAGAAAATCCTAAGGGGGTATGGCAGTGTGGATGTTGACGTTTTCACTAGTAATAGTGTCTCAAATGAGGGTATATGGTTTCACGATAAGGCCTGATTTTTTTAAAACCAAATTACGTAGAATTTTTTTCTTGAATTGTCTCCCCCAGAGACTAGATCTTTAGAAGTATTTAGAGTGGAGGTAGGTACATTTTTGAAAGTTATAAGATTGAGGGCTATGGGGATCTGGCACAGAGGAGGAATTGTGGCCTGGGGTAGATCAGCCACAATCATATTGAACAGTGGGGCAGGCTTGAAGAACCTGATGGCCTAACCCTGGTCCTAATGTGTTCTTTCAATCAGTGGAAAACTGGCCATCTTAAGTGTCATTGAGAAGAGCAAGATTGTTGGAGGATCAAATCCCCTTGTACCTGTAGGCAAGAGGAGAAATTGACAGAAGGAGGCCAAAGAGAGCATGATGTGCTTTATGGTGGCAAATTAAGTTGCTTGCATAGAAGGGTAAGCTTTTTGCAGCTATTCCCAGCATCAGTTCACCAAATTTCACTCTGTTTCTGTTAATGAACTATTCTTGACAAAAGTTTAAAGCTATATGGTGCCTTTTAAAAGGACTTGAAAGGGTGGGTACTGGGGAGGTATGTAGAATTAGGGGGATAATCTCAGGAGAAGGCAGTGGCCATATAAGAGGGAGGGCGGTGGGATTTCTTGAAGCTTCTGAGACTTGGCAACTTTTATTTTTTGGTATCTGGGTATCACTAACAAGAACAATATTTATTCTCCATTCCCAACTGCCCTTGGGAAGGTGGGTGTTGAGCTACCATCTAGAACCACTACTGTTCTGGTGAAGGTACTCGCACAATGCTATTGGCAAAGGAGTTCAAGAACTTAGACCCAGCAACAATGGCAATGTACTTCCAGATCAGGGTGGTGTGCAGCATTGAAGGGAACCTGCAAGTGGTGGTGTTCCTATGGGCATGCTGCTGCCTTGGTGGTAGAAGTTAATGGTTTGGAAGGTATTGTTGAAGTAGCCGAGACATTATGAAGATGGTACACACAGCGGCCATGGAGGTAGTGGAGGGTACTTTTGAGAGATTGCTTTAGCCTGGGTAGTGTTGGGCTTTCTGAGAATTGTTGAAGCTGCATTTGTCCAGTTAAATGGAAAGTATGCCATGGCACTTCCATCCTGTGTGTTGCAGATCGTAGAAAGAGTTTAGGATGAAAGGAGGTGAGAGAGTTACTGCAGGAACCCCAGCCTCAGACCTGTTCATGTCTCTGTCTCTACTGTAGACCTGTGGATGCTGAGTCCTTGTTATTCAAGGCTGAGATGGATTTCAATGGTACGGAGGAGTAGAGGGTTAGACAGAACAAGCTGGACATTGGAGTTGAGGCCAAAGATCAGAGAGCCATTATCTTAATGAATGGTCAAGCAGTCTCAAGGGAGCACATGATCTTCTCCTACTTCTGGTTATGTTATGATGGAGTTCAAAGTGAGTTGATCCCTCTCTGATCACACCCAGTTTATGCTAGTAGGTGCTCTGATGTAATTCATGCTTTTGCTAGTGTAAAAATGCATGCACAATCAAAGAGTAAAGTGAATTCAGGTACCAGAATAGATCAGTGACTGTGCAGTCCATAAACTGAATCATTAATATATTCCAAGGTCAACTTGTACACACTCTATTTTTAAAACAAATCATCTCCTTTTGCTACTAGTGTATTTTCAATTGGTGGACGAAATAGTATTGTAGCATACAGGTTTAATTTATTTAACAAGTGAAAATAAAAAAACTGCAGGTGCTGGAAATCTAAAACAAAAACAGAAAATGCTGGAAATATTTCTCACTCCCACTCTTGACTGAGTGGTCTGTGGCCTCCAGTACTGTCACAGTGAGGCCCAATGCAAGCTTAAGGAACAGCACCTCATCTTCCATCTGCCTTCTGAACTTGGTGTTGAACTCTACAACTTCAGGTAACTTAATTTATCGGTCCGTATCAGTCATCCATCTGCAATATTATCTCAGCTTGAGTTTTTTTTACCCTTTTCCCTTCCCTTTTTTTTCCCCTCTGGGAGTGGTGGACGTGCCCAGCCTGGCCTGCTGGGCTTGTCCTCCTGCTCTGCATTTCACGGCTCTCACATTCTTTTGTACAGGTTCTGTGGTCTATGTTCTCACTCTCTAACTGCTCCCATTCACTCATTAACCAGTTAGCCTTGTTTACAGCTTATCTGCCATGGTCACCCTGGTCTTACCCTATTGTACCCTTCCCGACCATCCCTGCAGCTTTACAAGCTTCCTCTGTTACTCTTCCCACAGATTCAGCCTGACCTGCTGAGTACTTCCAGCATTTTCAGTTTTTATTTTAATTTACATAAATGTTGATCCTTGTTAGCCGTGATCCTGCTAGCTTTAGTTTTGCGCCCTGCACTGTATCAGAATCACATTTATTATCACTGACTTGTATGATGTAAGATGTGTTGTTTTGTGGCAGCAGTACAGTGAAAAGACATAAAATTACTATAACTTACAACAAAAAATAAATAGTGCAAAGAAAATGAATAACGAGGTAGTATTCATGGACTGTTCAGAAATCTGATGGCGGAGGGGAAGAAGCTGTTCCTGAATTGTTGAGTGTGGGTCTTCAGGCTCCTGTACCTCCTTCCTGATGGTAGTAATGAGAAGAGGGCGTGCCCCACATGGTGAGGAAGAAGCTACAGTCTTGACCAGGCCTTTATGCTTGTCACTGCCTTGGATCTAACTCCAGCTAAAGGACCTGCTTTGAATGGGATAGCTGCATAGTTGGGCAATTTATCATCACCAATCAGCTACAAATTCTCAAAATGAACTTTGTTCAACTATAACACAGCAATCCTTTTTAAAAATGCTAAACTGTGCATTTGAATCCATGTTCATCGAAGGGAGCAGGAGGAAAAAGTTAATTTGCTTTTATTGGACTTTATAAGATATTCATTGCTTTTATTTTTCTTCATCTCAAATAAGATTATGCCTCTCAATATTGTCCATCCAGTCCTCTTGAAGCTTCCTGCCAATGGGTTGTAAATCCCTTGTTCCTTGATGACCATTACCACCCCTGACGCTCCTTGCCTCTTTCTCATTTACAGCATCTACACTGGCTTGTGAGCTTTTAATTGTATTATTGACAGATAGTACCCCTAAACCCTGCCACATCATTGAGTGCCACAATCACAACTCTTCCCCCTCCTCCTCCCACCCACAGCTTTGGCTCTTTATCCCTCTATACCTCTTCCACTGAATCCTGACTGAGCACTTATTGTGCAGAACCCACCTTGCTTCCTCAATACGTTGGTTATTCAAACCTTGTCTACATTTCCTTGCCCACTGCTCGTGGTTAATAACTACCGCCTGTTCTCAATTCAGCGTTTGATCCTTTCTTGCGCTAAATAGTGCTTCCATTTCAAGTCATTGAAATGAAGAACAATACGGTGGTACAGCAGTTAGAGCTGCTACCTGCAGCTCCAGGGATCTGGGTTCAATGCTGACTTCAGGTGGTACTTGGGTGGAGTTGCATGTTCTATCTGTGACCACGTAGGTTTTCCCTGAATGCTCTGGTTTCCTCCCTCATCCCAAAGGCGTCTGTAAGTTAATTGGCTATTATAATTTCCCCTCCGTGTAGGTTAATGGCAAAAAGAACCAAAGGCATATGTGTGAGAGAAAATAAGCTGCAGGGGTGAGGGTGATAAGATTGCTCAGCTGGGAGCCAGCATAGATCTGATGGGCCAAATGGTCTCCTCCTGTGGCACTTGCTCTTGAAGCCCGAGTGGGGTTTTCCCATCCCTCTAACTTTCTCTGCTATATAACTCTGGCCTCAGTCCAGGAACGTATCCTCCCTCCATCTGCTGTATCAAGCCTTTCTGGATGAAAAACTGGAAATGCACGAGTTCATCAGCATCCAGCAATGAAAAAAGGCAGGTTAGCATGGCAGATAGAAGTTCTTAAGCATTGCTGAAGGCATTCATACAAAGAACAAAAAAAAGCCCAAATTGCTTCAAGCCAAAGAAGCGGATGTTGGGACAGAATACCATCAGCCAGTTTGATTAGCTAGCCAGCCAGTCTGAGTCCCCTCCCGGACCACTGACACTTAGCCATGCAATCGCAGGAGGTGCAACCCATTTTTCTTACACCACCTACCTCACCACCATCCAAGGACCTAAACAGTGCATCCAGGTGAGGCAAAGATTCACATGCACCTCCTCCAACCTTGTCTACTGCATTTGGTGCTCTTGATGTGGCCTCCTCTACACTGACAAGACCATTTGGAATCTAGGTGACTGATTTGCAAAGCACATGCACTCTGTATTGGCCATCCCGAGCACCCTGTTGTATGCCTCTTTCAACTCCTCTTCCCATTCCCACACCAACCTGTCTGTCCTTGGCCTTCTCCGTTGCCAGAGTGAGGCTTATCACAAACTGGAGGAAAAACACCTTTTATTCCACCTGAGTAGTCTACGACCCAGTGTTATGAACATTGAATTTTCTACTTTCAGGTACCCCTTATCTCCTGTCTTTTCTCCCCCACCCCTGCCAATCCACCTCCAGTCTTCCCATTTTTGTCCCCTTTTCCTATACCCCCTCCAGCCACCCCCCCCCCCCCATTTTCATCCTCCTTCCCCTCCTGGTTTCATCCGCCTACTACCCACACATTTCTCCCACCCGATCACCCTCCCCTTCTGGTTCCATCTGCCCTTCACCTCTCCCTGAATGGTTCGCATTATTATTTTCCTTCTCAGATTCCAGCACTGGTAGCTCTTTGTGTTCCTGCTTCTCACCCTCCAGCAGCTGTCTCCACCTCATCCTCCCCTACCTGGCTCCATCTGCCCATCATCCTTCATTCCTTGGTCCACCAGTCATCTACTGGCCCCTGTCTCACGCCCCCCCCCCCCCCCCCCCCCCCCCCCCCCCCCCCCTTTTATACTGGCTATCTTCATTCTCCACTCTGTCCTGGTGCAGGGCCTCGACTCAAAACATAGATAAATCACGCCCATCCCTCCCCCCCACCACCAGATGCTGCTCGACCTGCTGAGTTCCTCCAACAGATTTTTTTGTTGCTCCAGGTTCCAGCATCTGCAGTCTCTTGTGTCTCCATTAGCCAGTAGGGAGTTGGTCAGAAAACCAGAGATAAGTATAAAAAAAAGTTGCTACTGGTTGTAGGTTTGTAGTAAATTCCAAAAGAAGGGATGGGGCAACACACTGAGGGATTTGAATGTGATAATAAACACAATGTCACCCTTTTCTTTTGTCTCCTCCTGGTTCTAGAACTATTTTGTTTGGCTGTACATGAGTAGAAGCCAGTTGGTAAATGCACAGCTGTGTGGACTAAATTGAAATGTGGCAATCCTAATTAGTGGACAAGTGCTCTGTGATTGTGAATACTCAACAACCCCTTCAAAATTGCTTGAAGATAGGAACACCTTTCAAACAAAGAGAAAATCTACTTCCTCTGGATCTACCAAGGAAATGCACAGTTATAAAATCACAAAGCGTTATAAAGCATGCTTTTCTATCTTTGTTGAAACAAAATAAGATGAAACTGATAGCTAAGCACTGAATGTGTGAAATGCTGCTTGCTACAGAAAGATAATTTTAGTCTGTAAATTGAAAGTCTACCTGCCCCAGACATTTGTCTAGTATGTTATTGGATTGCTGCCAACATCATGGTGGGTCGTAAGCTCTTCTTGCAACAATTGCTTGTTCAGCAAATGTTTCTCTTTTAAGCCATTTGGGTTCTGTGGAATATGTTGTGGCAGTATTTACTGTTGCACAGAAATCTTGTTGAGAAACCTTGAGATAAAGCACATACATGCATTTGAAAAGCAAATTAATCAGCTAAGTGGATGTTTGTGTGTGCTCTTCACCAGAAGAATTACTGAGAGCAGGAGGCTGGTTTTGGAGGAATGCAGAGCATGGGATTGGGTTTTGGATCTGGAGGAGATTACAGAGGTTAGCAGCGGTATGTTGAAATATATTAACAGGTAGGAGGAGGATGTGAAGTACTAGCAAGCAGCATAGTTGAAACAGGTAGTAAGTCAATTGGAGTTGCTTTGGTGTAGAAAGTAGCCAGCACACTACCCAAGTTCACATGAGTTTGGGGAGTGAGCAGCCAGCAGGACACATCTGGTGGCAGCATGGAAATGAATGAGGGCTGTGCGTTGTCGGGGGTAGAGGCAGCGTGTAATATGGAATTGGATGTTGGTGGTCTTTGTGATGGACAGGATACAAGGTTAGAAGCACAGCTCGGCTTCACGAGGGCTCAAAGGTTATGAACTGTCTGGGTCAGCCTTGTCCATTGGCTGAAGGGGGGATGGGGATGAAGTGGAGTTGATGGCAAGGAGACCAGGGCGTTAGCTGTGATCTTCCCAGTTTTAACTTGGTACTAATTTATGATTTGCAGATTTCAGCTTAAAAACTCTCCACACTCAGGAATGTTAGCTGTTAATTGTTCTCTATGAAAATTCTATTTTGAGCATGGTGTTTCCATTATCACTTAGACCTTTAAATTTATTATCTAGTGTTGCCTTGGGTTCCACCTGAGCTCATAGTTGTCTCTCATCCATTCATTCCTGTATGTGCTACTTACAAATGTTGCTGTGGATCACTCTTCGGTGCTAATATTTTCAGAGGAGTTCTTGATGTCGTTCCAGAAGTATGGGAAATTAAAAACTTAACATTTTTTTAGAAAATACTGAGTTATAGAAAATAGAGTAAAGAAACAAACTGTTGGAGGAACTTGGCGGATCAGGCAGCATCTGTGGAGGGAAATGGACAGTTGACGTTTCAGTTTGAGACCCTTCATCTGGACTGGACCCGAAACATCAACTGTCCATTTCCCTCCACAGATGCTGCCTGACCAGGTGAATTCCTCTAGCAGTTTGTTTCCTTTTCTCCAGATTCCAGTATCTGCAATCTCTAGTGTCTCTGAGTTACAGAAAATGCCTCACTGGTGACATTTCAGAATGTACTGAACAGGTGAACAAAATGTATCTTTTTTAATCTTTATAACTCAGTTAAGACCTTTGACATTTTCTTTTGTTTCCTCCGCAAAATATGCAGGGTTCCCTGAAGTTGCACAACAAGAGTGAGGAAATGAAGACAGTTGAATCATCTATAGAGGAGAGTCGCTACCCACAGACAGGAGGAGAGCCGAAGAAACCACCGCCACCACCTCCACCACCACCACCTCCAACTCCTCCACCTCCTCCTCCTCCTCCAAGTTTGGAACAGTCTGAATGTAGTAAAGCTGCTGTGTGTAGCACGGCAAGCAGCAGAAACACTGACACAAAAGAACAAGTAAACGGTGAGGCGTCTTTGATTGAAAAATCTTCAATGCTGAAAAGCAACTGCCCTGCATCAAAGTTTTCCAGAACGAAGTTTAGGAAGCCAACAACTGGCAATGGGATGGTGATGAACAAAGACTTGAGCCAGCTGAAAGCTGGTCTTGCTGCTGCCAGCTCGGTTAAAGAGCACTTGAGCACTCCAAGTTATGTAGATTACAAGAATGTGAACTCAACGGAACAGGAAGCTACACAATCTGGGAAAGACGCCACCAGCGGTAAAGTCTGTGGCAAAACCGTTCTAACCCAACTGACCAAGGAGACCCTGCTGGTAAAATCATCGGTAAGGCAAGAGTCTCTGGTGGGTGACGCAGCACTGTGCAACGAAGAAGTCTCACCGCGCCACGATCAGCTGGCCTCCACGGAGAAGGTAGAGCACACAATCCCAAAGCTAGATAAGCAACCTACAACAAATTGCACTTCAGCAGACCATCGAGCTGCGACTAGCACTGACGTCTATGGGAGGAGGTCCACCAGTAGTGCAGGGGTGGAAGGGGCCATTTCTGCACCCTCACCAGCAGGACCCACGGTTTCATTAAACAGGAATGCTGCTTTTCCTCCTCCTCTTCCTCCTCCTCCTCAGCCCACTTCCACCCAGGTAGAAACCGACCAGGTGTTGGTAATTTCAGATATGGATATCAAGCCAGCAGTCGAAAGTCAGCCCGTGTCGAGCAACCTACCCCTCCACTTCGGCTTCAAGCTCCACGCTCACAATTTCAATGCGGAGTCTGCGAACACCGAACGCACAAATGAAAGCAGCTTGCAGCCCCCGCGCCTGGACAGCATGAAGACTTTCACTCAACTAACCGAGAGGAGCCGCGAGTTGCCGTGCCCTCCAGTGCCTAAGACTGATTCGCCCAGTTCAGCCAGCAGCACGGTGGCTAGCTTTAAAAGCCTCCTAAACAGCAAACCCTCGCTCAAGCCCAGCACCCTGAAAGTGGCGCATCAGCAGCTACAAAAAACCTACCAGAACTGCTCGGTCCCCAATACTACTCTCCAACCAAAACTCATAAACAAAAGGAAGGGGAAGAGCCCCCGAATGAAAGTGGTTGCGAGCAGTACTGTTAGCGCTTTTGGTGAGTGTTTGGCTTCATCAGTAGCATCATCAGGACTACTGAAAACTGCCACATACAGAACAGAGCAAAAAATTCACTCTGATCATCCTCCAATGATAAGGAGCCCAGGCTTTTCCTCAGTTTTAAGTGAGTCTAAAATCATTAAGCCCCGCCTGCCAAAGTTGACCAAGGCTTGCATTTCCCCGCCTCTGCCCCAGAAACCGGAGGGGGGGAGACGTTTTATATCTCAGCAAGGTCACCACGAAGAGAGAGTCTCTAAAAATGGTCTGCAAGACTCTCCGTCATTAAGTGGCACCTCAAATGTTCACAAACCTAAAAGAGCCCGAGCGAAACTTGATCCCATGCCTCAACTTGAAGAGCCACCACGTAGGACTTTAAAGATCCCCCCTTCCAAAGTACTTTCGGTGATGTCAAAGTCCAAGGAATTTATCAGGGAGAAAGAGCCTCCTATACTTCAGCCGGAAACCGAAATTGTGCCCAGCAAAACTTTTGTAGCCTCTCTTCCTGGAAAGCGGAGGCGGGGCAGGCCGAAAAAGCAGCTGATGCCCGTAGCCAAAGCCATGGCACCAGCCGCATTACTCACTGCGCCATTGGCAGTCACAGATAGCACGGGCGAGCCCGAGGAGGAAACCACGCACCACAGGAGTCTCGAACCAAGCGAGCTGAAGAATAAGCCAGTGGAGTATGCACAGAAAATGACTGGTGGTGATGACTTTGAAATGGGGAGCGAAACCGACTCGAAATCAGCCAAGAAGGGGAAGAGGCAATTGATGAAAACACTTTTGGATAAAAAATTTATCAAAAAGATCAACAAGATGAAAACGCTGAAAAGGAAAAAGCTTTTGAACCAAATCCTTTTGAGTGCTGGTGGCTCTAGTAATAAAGGGAAAGTGCAATCGAAGCTGAGTAGTAATGTCTCGACTTTCACTGCCACCTTTGGCTCCAAGGTGGGCCAGCAAATTAACGTTAGTAAAAAAGGAACTATTTACATAGGAAAGAAAAGGGGCCGAAAGCCCAAAATGTCATTAGATGGTCCGTATATAAGTAGCATGCTGTCTATCGATAATAAGCCATCGCCACCAGCATTCACCACAACACTAGGGCAAGTGCTGCCAAACTTCACGCAGTCATCAAACTCGAATGTACCGGATATCCTGCCTTCGCCGACTTACTCCCAGTCGTCAGGAGTGAGTGGAAGTCAGAGTCCTGCCAGCAGCGATGCAGGGTTTATTGAACCCACCCCAGTGCCAAACTTGCACTTGCACGGCAGCAGAGGCAACGCGGTGCAGACGCTCGTGACGCGGAAAGCCTCCAAAGGCCGCCGGAAGCTTTCGCCTCCAACGTTGCTGCCAAACTCGCCGTCTCACCTGTGTGAGCTGACGTCGCTGAAGGAGGCCACGCCTTCGCCCATCAGCGAGTCACACAGTGAGGAGACCATCCCGAGCGACAGTGGCATCGGGACAGACAACAACAGCACGTCGGACCGGGCTGAGAAGTTTTGCGGGCCAAGGAAGCGACGGTACTCCTTTGACCATGTCTCCGTCATGCCTCCTGAGAGCGCAGCGGTCTTGTCCGGACTGAAAGAGAAACATAAGCACAAGTGCAAACGCAGAGCCCACGATTATCTTAGCTATGACAAACTTAAGCGGCAGAAGAGGAAACGGAAGAAGAAGTACTTACAGCTGCGGAACAAACAAGACCCCAATTTTTTGGCTGAATTGGAGGAACTGATAACTAGATTGAGTGAGTTGAGAATAACTCACAGAAGTCATCACTACATCCCGAGAGACATTCTTCCTTCAATCTTTCGGATCAATTTTGGCAGCTTCTACACGCACCCGCCTTTCCCTTTTGACCCTATGCACTATGTCCGAAAGCCTGAACTGAAGAAAAAAAGGGGCAGGCCTCCGAAAATGCGAGATGCCATGGCTGAAGTCCCCTTTGTCCACAGCCTGGGGTTCCCCCTAGCAAATGGTGGTTTCTTCCCTTCCTACAGTATGCCTTACTCTCCAACCCCAGTCTCAGCAGGCCCGCTGGGATTGGGTTATTATGCACGGTATCCTCCAACGCTCTACCCACCTCCCCCTCCCCCTCCTCCCCCCTCCTTAAGTAGTACAATGCCCCCTCCCTCGTACATGCATACTGGCCACCTGCTCCTAAACCCCAACAAGTACCACAAAAAGAAACACAGACTTCTCAGACCAGAGGCCTTCTTAGCTGGCAGTCGGACCTCGCTGCTGTCCATGGGCACTTATGCCAGCATCCCAGCAGAAATGGCTTACAGTTGGATGCACGAGCACAAACACAAGCACCGACACAAGCACCGAGAGCATCGCTCCTCCGAGCAAAATGCATCATCTGTGGACGGGTTAACAGTTAATCCCTCACTGTTGCGGCGGTATGCGTATGGAAAGGAAGCAATCTCGGAAAGGCACAAACATAAAGACAAACACAGATGCCATATGCCATTCAGCCACATGACCTCATCGAAAGGTTTACTAGGTAGGGGAGATCAGTGGACTCGAAGGGACTCCACGGAGCATGGTTCCATATCAGTAGGATTGCAAACTCCTCTCCAAATAGACTGTACGGATGGGTCAGCGGGCTCGTGTTCGGGACGATATATGTCTAGCTCAGAGTCGAGCGTCAGTGAAGAACATACCAATCTGTTTACAAGTGCAATAGGAAGCTACAAGCCTAGCAAACCCTCGAATGGTATGGGGCGAAAGAAGTCGTCTGATAGTCCGGAACTTCTTGCCACCCAGGATAGTTTGCCGAGCAGGTTAATAAGGAGGGACAGGCCCCCTTCCGGAGAAAGAACCAACCTGACACCAGCAGGTAGGAATAACTATATGGAGAAAATATTGGGCGGCCTTCAGATTAATGGTGCCCTGAAACAGTGGTGCTTGTGCTGGATTTTGAACTTGCTAATTTTGGGATGGAGCCTATTTAAGTGCACATATTACTCAAGACGATTAGTGTTTTACTCCAGTAGCTTCTGGCAGCCTCAGAGTTGGTCTGAATGGTGCTGTTGTGAGGCACGGAGACGTTGCACAGCAATGACATGGAGTCCACCTTCAGTTGTAACTTAAGACAGGTTTGTGAAGGAAGGACTGAAGATGTGGTTAATACTGATGCACCTCCACTCCCTTTCATCTGCTACTTCATACAAAATTCTTCACTTTCTTTACAAATAAAACACTTCATGGATATAGTAATCTCCCAAGTTATTCTGTTCAAGTCCCACTAAATTTGAAGTTTTCCAATGTAACCAAAGAATATTTTTCACTGATGACTTAGTCATGCAGCTTGGACACAAGCCCTATTGCCCAAATCATCCATGCCAACAGTGGTGCCCAGCAAGCTAGTCCTATTTGGCCCATATCCCTCCAAACCCCTCCTATGCATGTACTTATCCAAATGTCTTTTTAATTCAAGAGACTGCAGATGCTGGAATCTGGAGCGAAAAACAACTCTGCCTGTTAATTTTTAAACTGAAATTTCTGAGTAACAAAAGTCCTGAAATCATTTTGTCTACATATGTTTTGTCAACATTTAAAAGCCATCTAGATAAGTACATAGCTAGGAGAGGTTTAGAGGACTATGCGCCAAACACAGGTAGCTCACTGGGCAACACATTCAGCATGGACGAGTTGGGCTGAAGGGCCTGTTTCCATGCTGTATGACTAGTTGGCAGAAGGCTTTAAAAAAAATTCTTTATGCTTGAAGGCTCTGCTCCAAAGTGGTTAGATTTTTGACTTTGCAATGTGGGGATTCCTACATATTTTGAATGTGATCTACTAATGTACATTGTGACACTCCCATCCTGGGCAATAGCTTGGAACAGGGGCATGGTATAACTTCAGAGGCCAACTCTACATTAACTAATGGGGTATAAGGCTGGAAGTTTTGTTGCAGAACTATCCTTCAGAACCTGTTCAGGTACACGGTTCCATATAAGTAGGATTGCACACTCCTCTCCAAATGGGTCAGTATGTTTGTGCTCAGAAACGCTGTGTTCGGTTTAGCTACTGCATCTCTGTGTTAGCTTTTGAGGTGTTGCAGTATGAATGTTCCAGACTGATACCGAAAGTTAAGGGATTCAGTTGTGATGATGGGCTATATAAGAGTAGAGTTCCGAAAATCAGAAACGTGCTCTCCTATTTAAGCCCCCCCCACCATCCCCGAGGTATTTAAAATGTTAAAGGGCGCATGACAAGGAATGTATTTCTTTTAGGTGGGCAGGCAGAAAAAGGCATCTAAAACTCTGGTTAGGCCACATTTGGAGTGTTCAGTTGTGGTCACCCCATTGCAGGAAGGATGTAGAGGCTTTGGAGAGGGTGCAGAGGAAGTTCACCAGGATGCTGCTTGGATTAGAGGGCATGTGCTATAAGCAGAAGTTGGATGAATGGATTGTTTTCTCTGGAGCATCGGAGGCTGAGGGGAGACCTGATAGAAGTTTAGATAAGATAAGATATCTTAGTCACATATACATCGAAACACACAGTGAAATGCATCTTTTGCGTAGAGTGTTCTGGGGGCAGCCCGCAAGTGTTGCCACTCTTCTGGTGCCAACATAGCATGCCCACAACTTCCTAACCTGTACGTCTTTAGAATGTGGGAGGAAACCGGAGCACCCGGAGGAAACCCACGCAGACACGGGGACAACGTACAAACTCCTTACAGACAGTGACCAGAATTGAACCCAGGTCGCTGGCGCTGTAAAGTGTTACTCTAACCGCTACACTGAGAGGCACAGATAGGGTAGACGGTCAGACTCTCTTTCCCAGGGTAGAAATGTCAAATACTAGAAGACATAGATTTAAGGCGAGGGGGGGGATGTTTAAAGGGGATGTGTGGAGCAAGTTTTTTTTTTACACAGAGTAGTAGGTCCCTGGAATGTGCTGCCAGGGGTGGTGGTGGAAACGAACACGATAGTTGCGCTTAAGAGGCATTTAGACGGATGTGAACATGAAGGGAATCGAGGGATGTGGATCATGTGTAGGCAGGTGGGATTAGTCTCATTTGGCAGCGTGGTTGGCACAGAGGTGGGCTGAAGGACCTATTCTTGTTCTGTACTGTTCTATGTTCTTGACATGTTCTTAAAACTAGCCCTGCTGTTTGGCACTCTGGAATTCTTCACCTAATGGCCTGTGGATGCTCAAACAATTGAAACTTCCATTCTGAGATTGCTAGTCTTCTGTTAGAAACTGATATCAGGTCCATGGAGTTAAGCCACAGAAGCACAATATAAGCATGAGCATTATTGGGATGAATGGTGACCACAGGTTTAAGGACCTGATTGGTGCCCTTGTCCCTCATCTTCTACAACTCAGGACATTTGTTTACACCATGTTTTATTTCCCTTTTTCCAAAAATTCATTCGTTCAGTCACCGTATTCTAATTATTTCCTCACTTTCATACAGGGCTGTTCAGCAGCCCATGTCTGCTCTCCAGATTCTCCACTGCCACCTTTCTTTTCATGCAAACAGCATTATCGAGAGGGTATTTGAAGATATGAACATGTTCTTACATAATTCGGACATGATAATTGAGTGTTACGGGATAAGAGTTTTGTTTTAAGCTAGTCAAGATTCCCCAGTCATCTGAAGTTGTTTTACAATATATTTCAATGTGGATCAGGCGGGAAAAAAAATTGCATATTCAGTCACAACTTGTACAACGTTTTCAATTGCAATTAATATAGTGTGTTCCTTTTACTTAAAAACTGTTATGTTTCTGTGCATTAACTTTAATGAAGATGAGCAGCTTTTGAATCATGGATATCTGTTTACAAGATTGTCAAAATCACTTCCAAAACTGTTTCCAAACTATCACTGTTTTGGAAATGATCTTAGCAATTACACATTGATGTTGTTTCAAGGCAGTGCAGCGTGTTGTGCAGGTAAAAATTCTACTTCCATGGCACGGCAAACATTTAGATATTTTGGTCAAAGTCAAATTTGAGTTTATTGTCATATGCACAAGTATGCACAGATGCAACGAAGAACTTACTTGCAGCAGCATCACAGGCACAGAGCATCATATAAGCAGCATTCACAAGAAATACATAAATCAAACACAATTTTTACAAGACAGAACACAATTAGAGCAATTGCGAAGTGATCAAAAGTAGTCATAGTGTTGCTAAACTCTGGTGATTAGGTGCTATGCTTGATCCTGATGGCGTTACACAGGGCTTCTGTACCCAGTGTTGACCTGTTTCGCACTGTAGTTCCTTTCATGCCAAAATCTCTTGAAAGGAAGGCCACTTTACCTGCCAAATATGAAGACCAGAACTTGGATTGTGGGTTAGTTGCGTCTGACCCAGTAGGTGATACGAGTCATTTGTCTGTGGTGGAGAAACAAAACATCATGCCCCACCACTACAGTGGAAGTGTAAATTATCTGTGGTACCATCTGTTGTATGAAGGGAATCTGTGTTAAATCCTGCATAGGAAACTTTCAGTACTTGAGAGTGCCATGACGACAGTCTGTGTTAACCTTTACATTGGTTAAACAAAGCGTAGATTAGGCAAACATTTTGCGCAGCACCTGCGCTCAGTCCGCATCAACTACCTCAAGCTTTTGGTTGCATATCATTTTATCTCTCCTTCCCACTCCCACGCCAACCTGCCCTCTGCCTTCTCCATTGCTACGGAGAGGCCAACAACATCTCATGTTACACTTGGGTAGCTTACAACTTAATGGTATAAATGTTGAATTTTCCAATTTCAAGTAACCCACATCCCCAGTGCTCTCTTCCCACATGACTCACCTGCCCACCAACTTTACTTCTCCCTTTGTTCATTCCTCCCATCCTCTTCCCCTCCTTCCCCACCACCCCCCCCCCCCCCCCCAAACTGGTTCCATGTGCCTATCATCACTTACCCCATTGGTTCCACCTATTACCTACTATTATCTATCCCATTGCCATTGTAGTGTTATGTATTGGTGATCTTTCCTGTTCACCCTCAGCCCTGATTCAGAGTCCTGAACTGAAATGTTAACTTGTACCTTTTGCCTCCACAGATGCTGATTGACCCACTAAGTTTTATTAGCATTCTGTATTTGTTCTAGATTCGGGCATCTACAGTATCTTTTGTAACCTGTGTTAATGTTAGTTCACTAGGCCAACAGAATTTTTCTATTGCTCACACAGTCATCAGGTTTGGCACATCACTGTACAAGTGAAGTTGTGTACAACAGGGATAAGTTTTTTTAAAATTCGTTCAAGGGTTGTGGGCTTCGCAGGCTCAGCCGCACTTAATTGCCCATTCCTAATTGCCTTTGAGGAGGTGGTTATGGTGAGCTGCCTTTTTGAACTGCTGCAGTCCTTGAGGTGTGGGTTTACCCATGATGGGGTTCCAGAATTTTGACCCAGTGACAATGAAGGGACGGTCATTATATTCCCAAGTCAGGATGGTGTGTGACTTGGAGGGCAACTTCCAAATGCTGGCGCTCCCATGCTTTAGCTGCCCTTGTTCTTCTAGCTGGTAGTGATCACGGGCTTGGAAAGGTGCTGTCTAAGGAGACTTGATGAGTTACTGCATTGCCTCCTATAGATAGTGCAAACTGCTGCTACTGTGCATCGGCGGTAGAGTGAGTGGATGGGGTGCCTACCAAGTGGGCTGTTATATCCTGTATGGTGTGAAGCTTCTCAAGTGTTGTTGAAGCTGCACTCGTTCAGGCAAGTGGAGAATATTCCATCACAGATGATGGGCAGGCTTTGGGAAGTTAGGAGGTGAGTTACTCACTACAGAATTCCTAGCCTCTGACCTGTTCTTCTAGCCATATTGTGTATATGGCTATTCCAGTTCAGTTTCTAGTCAATGGTAACCCCCCCCCCAGAATATTGATAGTGGATTCGGTGATGGTAATGCCATTGAATGTCAGGGGGGTGATAACTGGATTTTCTCTTGCTGGATATCATCATTGCCTGGCACTTGTGTGGCACAAAGGTTACTTGCCTTCTATCAGCCCAGGCAGGGATATTGTCCAGGTTTTGCTGCATTTGGTTGTGGACTGTTTCATTACCTGAGGAGTCACAAATAGTGTTGAACATTGTGCAATCATCAGTGAGGATCCCTACTTCTGAAATTGCGATTGAAGATTCATTGATGAAGCAGCTGAAGATGGTTGGGCCTAGGACACTACCTAAGGAACTCTAGAACTAAGGAATCCTGGGCTGGGGATATGGAGAAGACAGATAAGGAGCAGTGAACCTGTGGAATCCTCTACAACAGAAGGCAGTTGAGGCAAAAATCATTAAATATATTCACAAAGGAGGTAGATATAGTACCAATGGCTAAAGGGATCAACGGATATATGGAAAAAGCAGGAACAGAGTGTGGAACTTGATGATCAGTCACAATTATATTGTCTGGTGAGCAGGCAAGGTGGTCTAAGTGGTATACTTGGACTCTTTCTGTTTCTCCATGTTTCTGTTCTGTTGTTACAGGTTCTCCACTATTATATTTTGGTCGATCTCAAATGTGGTGTTCTAACGGGAAGAATCTTTAAGACTGTTTGTGGACTTTTGTGCAATTTTAATTTGGGGGAAAAAAGAACGTACTTTGCAGTGATAGTTTATGGTAAATCTGAGTAATTAATTGATTTGCAGATTTTATTCTTCGGCGATACGGCTGCTTGGATCCCCACTTCCCTGCTGAGGTATCTCAAGGCTATAGGTTATGGAAGATGTTGATGTGTATTTGGAAATGGAGTCATAGGGCACTTGGAAATTTCCATTGACTTTAATGGTGCTTTATACTGGTTGTATCTGGAGCTGGACAATCTGGTTAGTGCTTGAGAGTGAGGAGGGCATATGTCTGGGTAGTGATTAATTGCTGCTACTCAGTACTACTGTACTGGTTGGTCGAGAAGTATCTGAGGCTTATGTGGCGTCAATCCTGGTGCACAAACCCTTCTGAAGTAACAGTTCAGCTTGAAGTCAATGGAGATTCTGTGGGCCCTGTGCTACCACCTGTGTTGCCAAGTAACTAAATAAGTTGTGGCTTATTTGCACCTGCAGTGGAAGAGATTTCTGCGTAGATTATAAATGTGGGAATGCAGCAGTCTCCTATAAGTCCTGAGCATCTGATATGATTTTTGGATGACACAGTGACCCAGCTAGTAGAGCTGCTGCCTCACAGTTCCGGTGACCTAGGTTCAATCCTGACTTCTGGTGCTGTCTGTGTAGAGTTTGCACATTTTCCCTGTGACTGTATGGGTTTTTAACCGGGTGCTCCGGTTTCCTCTCCCGTCCCAAGGACTTGCAAGTTGATAGCTTAATTGGCCACTGTAAATTTCTAGGTGAGTGGTAGAATCTGGGGGGATTGATGGGAACGTGGGAAGAATAAAAGGAGATTAGTGCAAATGTATGGTTGGTGGTCCGAAGGCCTGTTTCGATTGCTGTGACTCGTATTTGCTGTGACTTTCAGCTAGTCAATAGCTTTGAGCTAAGGTTAGGGGTTTTTAATGCTGTAACAAGGAAGCTGTGAATTGTTGATCACTTCCACTGATCAGAAACTTTAGAGGCGGGGTGGTGAAATCTGTTTCACTGGCACCCAGTGCTTCAGCATTTTGGATCTGACATGATCAGGCCAGTGCTACGTTATTCAGGCCAACACCGGTCACAAAATTCCACATGTCAAAGGAGTACCAGGTGGCAGGAAGCATTTCCAGGTTAGGGCTACAGCTTTCAGCAGAAACTCATCATCTGTCTGTCAGGCGGGCAAGGCTATAGGTAATGACTCAAAGTAGAATCAGTTGATGGTCCTTTTTTATTCTGTTTGGGAATGATTACAGGTTTAGCAGGATGAGAAAGATGATTTATTACATCCAACAGTCATATGAAAAGTCTGTAATTTCCCTGTGGGCACAAGAATGGTATGATTCATTCATTTGCTTATCTGGCATTAAGCAGACCAACATCAGGTTTCTCATCTTTGCATCAAGGCCTCCAAGCTGATATCAAATTACACTCAGTTTCCCATGCAATAGCTGTTTTGTCGTCTTTTGCTGTCTCTCACAGTCAGGACAGTCACGTTCTCGCTCATTTCAACAGAATCTCTTCACGCAGTTTGGTCATCCGCACATCCCTTGAATAAAAAGGGAAACTTGTTTCTCTGTAGCCCTTCCCCAGCCTTGCACTGTCACAAAATGTTTTCAGCCTACCTTTTATGTGTGCTCACTGTTGTAATGTAGAGAAAATGGAAAAACACGGAATAAAAGACTTTTTTGCTGCTACCCCCCACACCCCCCATATCCATTGGGTCAGATCCAAAACTTTGGGAAAAATCAGTGAAGTTGGATCACTGTTGTGCCTTCAGTAATTGCTCTGTATGTCCATGGACATTCCTTGTGGAACCACTTTGATGATGTCTTGAAGACAGAAGGACCTTGTATGCTGGCTAATGCCTACTAAATCACAGCCAGGTAACTGGATTGATGCAGCAGTGTAAAGTTTAAATGCAGCTGTGACCTTAACAGCCGCAGGCAGAGTGGTTTTTGTCAGAGACCTTTTCAAGTGATTAGCTAGCAATGGACACGGTCCAGTAATTGCCTCCCCTGATACAGCTGCTCAGATAGTGTATGGTACAACATTCTGGCCCTGCAGATCCTTCTCCTATGGTTTTCTCTCCTTGGTCGTGTACATCAGCTACCAGTTTATCCTGCTCTTTATGCAGTGACAGAATACCTTGTCGTCACTCCCATTAGCAGTGGTTCTGCACAGGCGTGTGAAGGGATCAGAATTCTGATCGTGGCCATGTGTACCATTGTACCCATCCATTGGAATTCTGAATGAATCTATTTTTCTTTTTGTGAGTTGCATGTATCTTTCTGACACCACAAATCTTTAATATGTAGTAATTGCTTCCCACAAAAGGCCTACAGATGGTGTGTCCATGGCACTGCTGTTTCTAAGTGGGAATATAAGCAGCTGAGCAATGCAGCTGTATAATTCATAGATCAAAACAAAGCTGTCAGAAAAATTGGATTATCAAGTCATATTTGATAGGTCAAAACAGTGGTTTGAGCTGTGTCAAAGTTGTATCCCTTTTCAACCCTTCTGCTGTGTTAATGTTATGGTCCACAACAAGCCTCCTCCCACCCTCATTTCCCCCCACTATCCTATCCTTCTATTCCTTTGTCCACCATGCGTTTATCCAACTTCCTCTAAGTGCATTTTATTTGCCTCAACTGCTTAATGTGGTAGTGAAATCTGCATTCTCTCTATTCAGTGGGATGTTTTATACTTCTCCCCCATAAATGCTTCTTGTTGCAAGATGTCATCCCTGAGCTTCCCGTTGGATTTGTTATTGAGCCAAAAACTAGCTACTAGAGGAATTCAGCGGGTCAGGAGGCAAAGGGACAGACACGCTCACACATGCGCGCCTGTTCACGCACGCAACCTTCCCCAGTCCCCTATCACACCCAATTTCTTTTCACTCCCCTACGTACTGCCTCTGCTATCACCCACACACTCTTCCCACTGGGTTCCCTATCCATCTGCCCACCATCCCTCCCTCATGTGGTTCCACTCTTCATCTTCCTTTCTCATCAGATTCCATAATCTGCAGTCCTTTGTTGTCTTCACTTATCACCTTCCAGCCTCTGTCACTATCTCCACCCTTCCCTCCCTCACCTGACTCCATCTGCCAATCAACCCCTCCTCACCTGGATCCACCTATCGCTTGCCAGCTCTTTCTCCACCCTTCCCCTCACCTCCTTACACTGGCTGTCTTCCCTCTACTTTCAGTCCGGGTGAAGGTCTCGACCCAACACATCGACTGTCCATCTCCCTCCACAGATGCTGCCTGACCCACTGAGTTCCTCCAGCAGCTCAGTTTTTGCTCCAGATTCCAATAGCTTGCAGTCCCTTGTGTCTCCAATGTTCAGTTTTTGGCAGCAATCACTGAACATTGTCAAATAGCAGCGAATGTGCGTTTTTTCCCAAACAGAACCACTGTGGGTGAGGGGCTGCACTATGTGGAAAGACTAGGGATTGTTCCCTTACAGCAGAGCAGTGCAAATGAAGCCTTTTGTCTTTTTCAAAGGTGAGCTATTTATAATCACCCACTATTCACTCTGCTCCATTACAGAAGTTAAATTGTCAAGCTCATTTCCCCTTCCTGCATTTGGAAGAATAACAATATTCTAGCTGAAAGCTGCTTTATGGAATCTTTCCCTGTATGTTATTTTTAAATTCTAGTCAAGCTGTTGACTGTAGCTCAGGAATTGATGCACTTGTCATGATGGATAGATTTTAATAACAGCAAGCTACCAGGTAGGAGATGAGGACGGTGGATAGTTCTTGACATGTCATTGCGTTAACTTTAAGACTATGTATACATGGATCAGTATTTGGAAAGCGAAAGAGAAAACCCTACAGATGCCGAATATCTGAAATGAGAACAAAATGGTGTAAATACCCAACAGGGCATGCAATGTCTGTGCAGAGAGGAACAGCATTAATACTGACACAAGAGACAACAGATGCTGGAATCTGGAGCAAAACAGCAAACTGCTGGAGGAACTCAGTGGGTCGAGCAGCATCTGTGGAGGCAAAAGGATGGTTGACATTTTGGCTCCTGATGTAGCATCTCGTGCTGAATCGTTGACTATATGTTTGGCTGCACAGATGTTGCTCAACCCACAGCATTAATACTTCAGGTTGATGGTCTTTCATTCAAAAAGTTATGAAAAACAGCAATATTTTAAGATCCAGGGAAAGGGCAGGAGTGGAGAGAACAAAGGAACTGTCTCTGGTGGTTGAGAGGGAATGAAGGATACAAGTGGTGGTGCCAGCTGAGAGAGGGTGGTGAAGGCTTGTTGATCTGAGAGAAGATAAAAATAGACGGATGAGATCAAAAGGGGTGGGGGGAGAGAGAGAAAAGCAAGGCTGGAATACTGAAATGAAACCACTGCAGTTGCTGGAAATCTGAAATAAAAGGGAATGCTAGAAATGCTTAGCTGGTCATGCAGCATCTGTGGAGAGGGAAACAAAACTAATATTTCAGGTCCATAACCTCTCATCAGAATCTCCTATTTGAATAAAAGCTAACTTTTTGGGTGGGTGAATGAGGTTGAAAGTGCTCTCAAGAGGACTGGCATTATTCCTCTAATTAACCTCTGTGATTCTTTCTAAACTGTGATCATTGAGTGTAAAGTGTTCCTTTGTACTGTCATTGCTTGTACACATCAACACAGTCATCAGAAGTTTTTCCCATGTTTTCTGATGAAAGGTCATGGACAGGACAATAAATGTCTCTCACCCTCCCTCCCTCGCCCTCTCGCCCCCCCCCCATCCCTCCCCTCTCTCTCTTCCCCCCTCCCTTTCCCCTCCGCCCTTTATCCTACATTTACTAGCTGACCTGCTGACTTGTTTCCAACATTTTTCTACTAAGCATGGGTGCTGGTGCCCAGAATTCAAAGTGTGACCACACAGGGAGGAGCTATAACAGTTGGTCACCCCAGCTGTTGCCGATCCTTCTCACAGTTGTTTGCAGATCAGAGTAGATATCTTGGCTCTAATCCATTGCCTCAGGAAAGATGTGTGGAATGAGATTCTGAAAAAGAGGTTAAAAAATAACAGGACAGGGAACAACCAAGCCATGCCACAACCTACAGAAAACAGTTGGGACTGATTCTTTCCTTGTGTTCTTTAAGCAACAGTGTTTGTTGCCCATCCTAATCTTGAAAATAGTCATGGCTAAGGTATGATTATTCATGAAGTGTTGGCTGTACATTCTTGTAATTATTACCATGCTGAGACAGCTTGTGGTAAATGATCAGAACCGGACAGAACCACAGCTGAGTCATTGTGGTCAACAGAAACAACCAGAGCAGCACTTATGACAGTTTGACAAGATGGACTAGTGCATTGACTGGCAAAGGAAAGCTTGGCGATGCTTTCCACCTGCAGCAGACTTTATATTGGGATGCTCACTCACCAGGGTTATGTTCTTCTGTTCATATAGGGGTCTTTTAACATTTCCCCTCTCCACTTCCCATCCAAAGCTTTGGAATCAATTTCAGACTCTGCTGCTGGCAGTAAAAGTGTATCTCACTTCAATATCCTACTGCTGAAAGCAGTGAGGTTCACCATTCACAGATGCACTTACTTTAAGGTTGCTTTATTTTAATTTGCATATTTGTTCTTATTTGTATTATCTATTGTTTTCAATTGATGGAAGAATATGCCCCAATACAAATAAGTTGTTTTTGAGGAAAATCAAATCCATTGTAAGGAATTCCCATTTATCATTAGGTTTTAAGGAATGATGTCACACACACACATGTTGTGGGCTGGCAGTGAGCTATTCAATACTGAAACAAAAAAAAGCAAATATTGGAAATACTCAATTGGTCAGGTAGCATCTGTGGGTAAAAGAAACAGGGTTTTAACCTGAAATGTTAACTCTATTAGCTCTGTTTCTCTTTCTATAGAGGCTGCCTGACCAATTGAGTGTTTCCACCATTTTCTGTTTTGTTTCAGATTTCCACCTCCAGTTCTTTTGTTTATTTTCATAAACTGATGAAAGAGATTTAAAAGGGACATCAGGGGCAGTTCCTTCATGCAAAGTGTGGTGCATATTTGGAATGAGCTGCCAGAAATAGTGGTTGAGACGGGCACATTAGCAACATTTTAAAGGCTATCTAAAGTACATGGATAGGAGAGGTTTAGAGGATTTTGAGCCAAACACAGGCAGCTGAGAACAAGCTTGCTGGGCAATACAGTCAGCATGGAAGATTTGGGCCAAGAGGCCTGTCTCCAAGCTGTGTGACTCTGACTCTAATCTTGTCTGATCTTCATTTTAAATCCAAATTCAATAGATGTCAGCTTGTAAATACAACATTACCAAATTTTTGAAGATTAATCTGATAGCCTGTAGTTCCAAATCATAATGACAGCTCTGATCTATTATTGTGCTTTGCCATTGTGATGTCTACCCTGTCTAGTTTTGATTGGGGTAGAAGTAATATTGAAGTAGCTGCTGGTTAATTTGAGAATGGAAATCAGATGTTTGGAGAACACACACCAGTCTTCATTGAGGGGACAGCGGTGGAAAGGGTGAGCAGCTTCAATTTCCTGGGCATCAACGTCGCAGAGGATCTACTTTGGGTCCAACACAGTGCTGCAGTCACGAAGAAGGCAGGCCAGCGGCTCTACTTCTTTAGGAGTTTGAGGAGATTTGGTAGGTCACCAAAGACTCTTGCAAATTTCTGCAGATGTACAGTGGAGATCATTCTGACTGGTTGCATCACTGCCTGGTATGGAGGCTCCAATGTGCAGGATCGCAAGAGGCTACAGAGGATTGTAGACTCAGCCAGATCCATCATGGGCATAACCATGCCCCCCCCCCCCCCCCCCCCGGCCATCCAGGACATCTTCAAGAGACAGTGCCTCAAGAAGGTGGTGTCCATCATTAAGGACTCTCACCATCCGGGACATGCCGTCTTCATGTTACAACCATCGGGGAGGAGGTACAAGAGCCTGAAGACTCACACTCAGTGTTTCAGGAACAGCTTCTTTCCCTCTGCCATCTCTTGCACTGTACTGCTGCTGCAAAACAAGAAATTTCACATCATTTGTCAGTGATAATAAACCTGATTCTGATTCTTCTGGATTTTGTCTGTCGCATGGTGAGCTCTGGGAGAAAGCACACTCAGTCAATGGGTTCAATGTTTAAAAAAGCATTGTCCTTCTTGACTAGGCCAGATTTAAAAAACACACCACGTTTTTGGTACCAGCTGTAATACATTCATTTCCAGAGTATTCTGGAAAAATCTACCGAGTTCATAGGGTCCAAAATGAGCCCAACCCCTAAATTGATTTGCTAATTGTGATGGCTAAAGTGAAATGTAATCTCAGTAAACTGTAGTTTGTTCAGCTAGGGTGGCCATATATAGCCATGCCAAGCACTGAGATATTAACCAGGAAATGATACAATCCTTATGTTGGTTCAGTTGATCTAAATCCTCTTTAATCTTTACGTTATTTGCTAGACAAACTGATACTGACAAAAGTTGGCATAATCTGTGGCGTTCCAACTGCCAGTGACTGGTGGTTATTGAGAGGTGGCTGTGAGTTTCCTCTATTTTCTGCTTTGTCTGCCTGTTAACTTGGAAGGCGGAAGTCTGTTTATTCTGGGAACCTCTTCTACTGAAATGAGGCTCTCTTTTCAATAGGAATCTGCCTCACTGTTCCTGAACCGTCAAGAACATTAACCCAGTAAAGTAATTTGAATATGCTGGTTCCAGATTGGTTACTAACTTTGTCTTTCCATTGGACTGTAACCTCAAAACCTTGATTATCCAACCAAGGGCAAGATTCCCCTCCTCCAGCAGCTGTTCATATCATCAGTTCCTGGCAGTTCATTTAAACCCATACAAATTAACAGGATTGAAATATTATTGCTGGACTGAAAGAGGGTTACCGATGTGTAATACACACATTTGAGCACTATTTGCTACCCTCTGTCTTTCAGAGAGAAGGGGATCTTATAAAAAAATGAAAATATTGTAAGAAGTAAATTGGGGTTTTAAATCATTCTTTCAGTAACTGTGCTGAAACCTGATTCTCGATCAGCACCCATCTGAACAGTGCTTTCAGATTTGACACAACACTTGATGCATAATGGGCAGTTACTGCTTTTATGTATGAGAGATTAATGGCCAAGGCTTAGTGCTGTTATTCTGCTTGCTCTTACTCTCCTGTAATTGAAGGCAAAATCATGGACATTATGAAATCCTCGCAAGTTGAATGCATTTTAGTCAACTTATTACTTGCCCAGAACAAATCAACATTCATTGTTTGCACAACTGAAATTTGTCACTGATTTCACCCGTTATATCCCAAAGACCTAACAACAGTCAAAGTAGAGTTTATTGTCATATGTACAATACATGTGTGCACAGGTGCAGTGAAAAACTTACTTGCAGCAGCCTCACAGGCACTTAGCATCAGATCAGCAGCATTCACAAGGAAAACATAAATTAAACATAAATTATGCATATCATGAGAAATTTATATAAAATGTAGTTCCATGTCATCACCCTCAACTATGATTAAACTCCAATAATTCGGTATCCATTGTTCATAAATATGGTTTGCTTGTTAGTCTTGCTTGATGAGCTGAAACTTACCAGGCTCTATTTCCCAAGTTCCAACTGTTGAGCCAGATGGCAAATCATTGGAAATGTCCAACCATTCAGTTAGCAGGTTATCCGAGTTTACTGTCCAGAGGTCGTGGTTCAGCCTCAGTGAGTGCTGGGGAGCGGCTTATAGCAAACACTCCCAACAATGGTCTTGGCCTTTCCAAAGTTCAGCTGAAGGAACTTGCTTCTTAACCAAGGCATAATGTCAGATTGTATGTCAGACATGTGTTTTCTTTGTAAAAAGCTACTCAAATATTCTGGCCATTCAGCTTTTAAAAGTCTATATTTTGTGTTTCTGATTACAGAGTTGAATATTAACTTGCACTGGTGGACAGGTGGGTTCTTTTGTTCATTGTTGTACATTAGCAGTTTCATTCATGACAAGCCATATTGTATCCACTCCCTGCTTTTACAAAAGCTGCAGGATTGGTATGTTTATGCAGTGCAGTTTTATGAAACGTTCAGTGGCCCATGGTTCTCATTATAAGGTGCAGTACTTCTGGTTCCCAGGGCTGTTTACAACAGTTACAAACACTGCACCCTCATTATGACGACTCAAATTTTTAAGATGAACAGGCTGTTTTGATCAAAATTGTCCTGGCATTATTTACTCAGCTTCTTAAAAGAAAGAGCATTGAGTTTCTGTTATTCACCCTTAGTATTGTAATTCCGTGGCTCCAGTGGTTAAGCAATGATTATGTTCAAAGAAATATTCCTCCGTTCTTATTCTTTATAACTTGCCATACAATTCTTAATCAGGTACTTACTGAACAGTATTACAGTATTACTGTACAGTGGCCATTTAGTCACTGTTCACATTTTCCTTCTCCCAGCTTTTGGGTGTGTAAAATTGTTTTTACTACATGAGCAGTAATGAGTTATGTTCACCAGTCTATGCAAGAACAGGCTGTTTAGCAGGCATTAAACATGCTGGGAACTTCCGTGGGGTTTTCGATTCAGTTAAGTAATCTTGGCCAGTTTGATGAAAAGCTTGTGTGAAAATGTGAAGCCAGAAATGGTGGTGCAGGGGAGGTGGCTCACAAGCCCTCTGGTGTGCTTGAATTGTGATACATATTCCTTTCAGTCAGCCTGTGTGTGAGGCTCCATTAAAACCATGTGTGCCTGTGGTTTAACTGACATAGGAAGCTTTAGGCCCAGAAAATAATGCAGCTTAACTTTTTAACTCTATCTGTCATGTTTAGAACATTTGTAGTATCTGCTGATGAGACTTTGCTTCCTCTTCCCACCTGATTTATGTTCATATTCTTCCAGGGTCTAACAGCTGAGCAAATTGGTTGAATACACAGTCTTTTTTTGAAAAGGGTGGACTGCCCCATTTAATTTTTTTTTGAGTTCCTGGTTTTGACTGTTCAACTGTTAGAGAGAGTCCATTCAAAGACACTAAGTCCCTGCCAGAGAGCGTAGAAGTTCTGGCGAGGTTACAGGCAACGTGTGTGTATTTCCTTTGGCAATGACCCAATCAAAAAAGGAGAGATTGATAAGACATGGGAATAGGAGGAGACCATGTCTCCTTGATGCACTGTTCAATCGGATGATGGCTGATGTACATCTTAATTCAATATACCAG
This sequence comes from Pristis pectinata, assembly GCF_009764475.1. NCBI lineage: Eukaryota > Metazoa > Chordata > Chondrichthyes > Rhinopristiformes > Pristidae > Pristis > Pristis pectinata. The sequence continues at coordinate 6,818,177 of NC_067443.1, read as the reverse complement.
TCTTTGCCTTGTATCCCTTAGTACCTTGAGAAATCTATCAATCTGTAAATTTTAATGTCAGCAATCGACAGGGCATCAATACCCTTCATGGAAGGGGGTACCACATATCTACTAACCTCTGTGTTTCATAATTTCATCCCTGAAAAGTCTGCCTCACCTAGACTCCCAAATCAGCATAATATCTGCCATATCAGTTCCCATTTGATATCTTCAAAATCAGTCAAAGCAGTCCTACATCCTCAAAATTCCTGAGGATACAGACCTAGTTTGTGTTATCTTTCCTGCCACTGTAACCCTCGAATTCCAAGTGTCACTCTGGTAAATCTGCACTGTGTTACATCCACCACTCTGCCCCATTCCCCACCCAGATATCGTGCCTAAAACTGCTCGTAGAAGGCCCAGTGTGCAGCTGCAGCATAACTTTAGTCCTTGGAATATAAAGGACGGCATTTTATTTGCTGCTTCAATTATTGCCTTGCCTGCCTTTGATGCTTTGATGCATGTATTTTTTTTACTCATTAACTGGGTGAGGACATTACTGACAAGGTCAGTATTTATTGCCTGTTCCTAAATTCTCCTTGCGAAGGAGTTGGTGAGCTGCTTCCTTGAATCACAACAGTACATGTGGCAAGGTGCTCCTATGTGGCTGTTCGATTCTGAGTTCCAGAATTTTGACCCAGAATTGATGGACGGACAGTGGTTCATTCCCAAGTCAGGAAACTTTGTGACTTGGAAGGAAACTTGAAATTGGTTGGGTTTCCCTGTGCCTGCTGCCCTTATCCTACTGGGTAATAGACATTGTAGGGTAAGAGGGTTGTGCTTGTTGGCTGGTCCACTGAAGGCTGCCAGTACATTGTTGTTGCAGGAGATAGTGGTGACATTTCCCACCATGCCGTAGAATAAAAGTCCTGTGTTCAGTTCCAGGTCCCCTAGATTCTGTTAATTTCATGAAGTAAAAGACTTGATTGCCTCTTTAAGTACCTCAGCTGAATGAACAGTGTGGTTTGAATGCTCTTTTAAAATGCTGCATGTTTATGCTGGTCTTTCATCACTGCCATTGTTCGGTTCCAGTGTGTGGATTGTTCACACTTGGGTCTCCGAGTGTATATCAGAACAGATCAAAGCCTTATAACAAGATTTTTAGTTACAGATGAGGTTCCAGTTGCATCTAATTTTCTGCAAAAAAAACACAAATGTGAACTACACCTTAAAGGCACAACGTCCAGGGGAGATTTGGAGTAGAATTAAATTTAAACAATTGGTTGTATAAAATGTTGACTTCAAATCAATCTTCAGAGCAAACAGAAATGCAAAGGGGTACATAAAGTACCTCTCAGGCTTGTGATTATTTGAATAGGGAGTGTCTTTGTTCTTTTGACATCCTGATGGTCATCGTACGTCACCAATTTCAGGCATGGAGTAAGGCTGTTATGCAGGTTACAGTGTTAATTTTCCATTGGGTTGCATGTATCAGTTAAGCTGTAATTTGTGTGTTTTCTATTTTCTCCATTGGCTGGAAGTGGTCCAAACTCACCCCTAGGTGGAAAGATACTTTATTGGCCTGTGCAGATGCCCGGACCTGACCAGTGAGAAATGACAACTGTCTTTGCCAGTTGTCCTCTCGTTCTTGGCAGTTCCTCGGGATCCGGGATCACTTGTTTGCACTTCGGTTCTGTGGCTTCTGAGGTGGCCAGTGTTGGAGCTGCAGACTGCATCACAGATGGGCAGCAAGTGCTTGATGGGACAGAAAGGTGGGTAGTTTGTGATGTGGTGCACTCCTTAAACTTTTGACTGGGCTTCTGTGTGCTCCCAGCGCATAGATCCAAGGTTCTCGATGCCTTTCTGAATACTCCACTTTGAGCAGCCAGTGGCCAGAGAGTCCCAGGTGTCAGTGAGGCATTGGGAACACCTTTAAATCACTTCTACCTGTCTGGCTGGTAATCTCTTCCAGTAACAGAGTGGGAGTAGTGTGTCTGTTTCAGGAGTCTGGTGTCAGGCTTGTGACTGACATAGCCTGCCCAAAGTAGTTGACTGTGTAATATGGGCCTCAAATACTGAGAGTAAGACCATAAAATATTGGATATTGGATTAGACCATTTGGCCCATCAAGTCTGCTCTGCCATTCAGTTGTGGCTGATTTTTTGATTTCTTTTTTCAACCCCATTCTCCCGCCTTCTCCTGGTAACCCTTAATCCCCTTACCAATCAAGAACCTATCAATTTCTACCTTAAGTACACCCAGTGACTTGGCCTCCACAGCCCTCTGTGGCAACAAATTCAACAGATTTCATCACCCACCTCGCCTCAGTTCTAAAGGAACTTCCCTTTATCCTGACCTGTGCCCATGGATCCTAGACTCTCCTACTAATAGAAACATCCCCTCCGTCCACTCTATCCAGGCTTTTCAGTCTTTGGTACATTTCAATGAGATCCCCCCCTCATCCTTCTGCATCGAGTTCAGGCCCAGAGCCATCAAAAGCTCCTTGTACGTTAAGCTTAACATTGGCGTCTGCGTTCCAGAACTGAGATCGACCCAACCACAGGTGTCAAGTTGAGCTGCTCAAACAGTGCTTGTGTTTGTGCAAGTTTGGGGGTCGAGTCTCCATTGTTGACTTGAAGCATTCTAGGGCATGGGTTTTACTCTCCATATCTGCAAGACAAAGGTCCTCTACCACGTGCTCCTGCTGTGCATTACCATCTGCTAACAATAAAGTTTCTCACCAAGACCTTGGAAGAAGTGTCTCATTTCTAATATCTTTGGAGTCATTTCTCAATGAAGTGAAAAATTCAACATTGTCTTCAGTACAGCAGCATAGCTGTAGGCTAAATGGGCATTTTGAAGATCAAGACATCGGGTGCTAGAAATCTGAAGTAGAAAATACTAAAGGCACTCAGCAGGTCAGGCAGCATCTTTGGGAAGAGAAACAGAGTTAACATTTCATTTCAAAGACACTTCATTAAAACTGAGAAAGAGAAAATGTAAAATGATTAGGTGTTAATCCTCATTAAACATAGAGCCTGGCACTGGACCAAAGTCCTTTTGCATGAATGAAGTACTGGATTTTTATTTGCTGTGCTACAGTTTTCTTGCAGTACTCTAAATAGCACTTGATTATAAAACTGTTGCTAAAGTTCTGCCAAAAGTTAAATCTATCTTCTTTATAATGTATGGCTCGCCTCCCAAATTGATCATGTACCGCATAGAAGAGTTATTAGATACCAGATTCATTCTGGCAATATGGATGCCATGCTTGGCTGCAGTCCCCTTGAGCAAGAAAGAGCAAGAATATGGGCATGAATCAGTATTTGCACTTCTGATTAAATTGTTTGGTGATACCTCTTTCACTTTCAACTTGTCTACTAGGTTCTAGGCATGCCTAGTCAAAATAGGGCACAGTCAGGGTTGACTGTACTGTCTGCTCATGTTTGCATCTCGAGTCCCAGTTCCAGAGGCCGCACTTAATGTGCGGTCACTTGGTTGATAGGTTAATAATTGCCTGGTGTCGACACCATGGAAGGATTGGGGAGGGGCAAAAGTTGAGACGTGAGACTGCAGATGCAGGAAACTGGAGCAAGACACAAGATGCTGGAGGAACTCAGTTGGTCAGGCAACATCTGAGTCCAGATGAAGAGTCTCAACTCAAAATGTCGACTGTCCATTTACCTCCATAGATGCTGCCTGACTCGCTGAGTTCCTCTAGCATCTTGCGTGTTGATTGCAAGGGGGAAAGTTAATTGTATATATTTTTAAAAATTAGTTATCTATTCCATCATGTTGAATTTAAATGGAATAATTGGAAACCTCTGAATGGTATGGATCAGTAGAACAACAGATTAAGAGCTCAACCTGTAAAAGTTATGAGTTAGCGCATGAATGTGGGTCAGTTAAGTAACGAAGTAAGTGTGGAAGCAGTTGTCCGAGATGTATCTTTCTCTGACACTCTCCAGATGAGGTGGGGAAGTCAAGTAATAAGAATTTTTAAGAGTAAGTTTATTGTAGCAGGAAATATTGAAAACACTCTGCAGGTCAGGCAGCATCTGTGGACAGTGAAGCAGATTAAACTCACTTCATCAGCACTGATAATATAGGAAACATTTCTGTTTCTCTTTCTACAGACCTGCTGAGTGTTTCCTGCATTTTTTGTTTTTATATCAGATGACCAGAATCTGGATGTTAAGTTTAATGTATCCGTGGCAATTGTGCCTCATTTGGTGTTTTGAAGTGCAGTAATTCTCCAGTAGCAACATCTCTAACCCACAAACAGCAGTGATGTTGGGGAAAGATGTATTGATTATTTGACCTTGTCTTTGAACCGTCAAAACATATTTCAGTATAGGGAAAGACCTCTGTAAATGCAGCACTCCCTCAGTCCTGCACTGGATTGTTGGCCTGTGGTGGTGCCTGAACCAACAAACTTGTATTTGGGGAACAGTATCACAAGAAAATAGGAGCCACCAGGCCCTTCAAGCCTGCCCTGCCATTCAACATGATCTACACTGGCCTCAATTCGCCTTCTGAGCCAGTTCTCCATAGCCCTCAATGTCTCGACCTTTCAAATATTTATCTAGTCTGCACACATTAATTTTGCCTCAGACAGTGAAAAGTTTTTAATCAATCGAGCTGTTGCATGTTGGTGCTGGTACACTTGTTCTCCTGAATTATTTTTATTGACCCTGTTTAATACAATTGCAGGCATGCAACCAGCACAGGACAAACACGCGTCACAGAGGCATCAGGACGGTGCTTGTTGCAGCCCCAGCAGGAGGAGGACTCCATCAGAAAGTGCAACTTTACCTGGTAAGTTTTAGAATTCGTCTTTTGTTACTTTGTTTTCCTTTCTTAACTTCAAAAAAAAAATGCCAAAATGTCCCTTTAACAGCAGAATCGGACTTTATCATATGAGGAGAGATTGGGAAGATTTGCCAATGTTCAATAAAAATTTAGAATAACCAAAGGCCATCTTATAGCCACGTGCAAAGTTCTGCCAGGGATTGATGTGGTAGGTGCTGAGAGGCCGTTTGCAATGGCTGGCAAGCCTAGAACAACAGAGTATACACTCAGGATAAGGAGTTGGCCATTGCCGACTGAGATGAGGACGTACAGGGTGATGATTCTGGAGGATTCGTAGAGTCTTACAGCATGGAAACAGGCCCTTTGGCCCAACTCGTCCATGCCGACTGCGTTGCCCAGCAAGCTGGTCCTATCTGCCCGCATTTGGCTCATACCCTTGAAACCTCTCCTTTCTAGATGGCTTTTAAATGTCGCTCGTGTGTCCGCCTCAATCACTGTTTCTGGTAGTTCATTCCAAATACACATTAACCTTTGTGTGAAGAAGCTGCCCCTGATGTCCTTTTTAAATCTGTCTCTAATCTTAAACCTATGCCCTCTTGTTTTTAGCGCCCCCTCCCTAGGGAAAAAGACGATGTGCTTTCACTCAGTCTCTGCCCTTCGTATACCTCTATCAGGTCACCCCTCATTCTCCTAAATTCCAGGGAATAAAGTCCTAGTCTATGCAACCTCTCCTTGTAACTCAGGCCCCCAAGTCCATGCAACATCCTGGTAAATCTTTTCTGCACTCTTAATAACATATTCCCTTTAATAGGGTGACAAAAATTGTACACAGTACTCCAAGTGCAGCCTCATCAACGTCTTATATAACTTCCCAACTAATATATTCAGTGCCCTGACCGATGAAGGCCAGTGTGCCAAACTCCTTCTTCACTATTCTATCTACCTGAGATACCTACCTGGATATTCTCCACATAGAACATAGAACAGTACAGCACAGAACAGGCCTTTCGGCCCACGATATTGTGCTGATATAGCTAATCCCTCCTACCTACAGAATGCCCATTTTCCTCTATCTTCCTCTTATTCATGTGCCCATCCAAGCCCTTCTTAAAAGCCCCTAATGAATTTGCCTCCACCACCCTATCAGGCAATGCATTTCAGGCATCCACCACTCTCTCAGTAAAAAAAAACATACCCCTCACGTCTGTTCTGAACCTACTGCCTCTCACCTTATATGCATGCCCTCTGCTTTTGGATCACTCAATAATGGGAAACAGATATGCTTATCCACCCTATCTATGCCCCTCATAATTTTATGCACTTCCATCAAATCACCCTTCAGCCTCCGTCACTCCAGAGGAAAGAGCCCAAGTTTGTCCAGCCTCTCCTGATAGCACATGCCCTCTAATCCAGGCAGCATCCTAGTAAACCTCCTCTGCACCCTCTCTAAAGCCTCAACATTTTTCCTATAGTGAGGTGACAGAATTGCACGCAATACTCTAAATGCAGCCTAACTAGAGTTCTATAGAGATGCATCATAACTTCTTGACACACCTGGAGAGGGTTGGGATTGGTGAATACATTCAAAGCTGAGATCTGCAGACTTATAGGACATACAGGGGGAATCAAGGAATTTGAGGAATGGTGAGGGAAGTGGATCAGCCTTGATCTTATTGAATGGAGGAAATGGGCTAATGGGCCAAATGGTTGATTGACGATTTTAATATTTTGATGTGTCCTCATTGACTGAATTGCAAACTTGATGTAAAACATATTGGAGATCAATCTTGGCAGGTGCAAGAGCAAATGGAATTAATGGGTGATTGATTTAGCAGTTTAGGGCAGAAATTAACTCTTATAAACCTTCAGCTTAGTCCTTGATCTCTCTTGTGAGCAGCTACCTTTCTGGAAAATCTGTAGGAAACATGCTTCTGTTATTAAGGATGGCACCTTTTTTCAAGTGTAATGCTTCATCAACCAATTTTTGTAGTATAGAGTCATTAGAGTTGAATCACGCAGAAGTGGGTCTTTTGGCCCAGCAAGTCCATGCTGATCTTTCTGCCCATCTACACTAATCCCATTTGCCCGTTTTAAGTCCATATCCTACTATGCCTTGCCTATTTAAGTGTCTGCCTAAATGTCTCTTCAACGTTGTGGTTGTATCGTATTCCACCACCTATGGCAGCAAGTTCCGGATATCTTTGTCTCACAAACCTATAGCCCTACCAGACTCTGACTACTTACCCTATCTTATAATTTTTATATACCTCTGTCAAGCCACTCCTCAGGCTCCAGGGAAAACAAACCCAACCTATCCAATCTCTCCCCATGACTAAAGTGTTCCAATTCAGGCAACGTCCTGGTGAACCTCTACTGCACTCTCTCCAGCACAATCACACCCTTCCTATAGTGCGGCAACTGGAACTGTACACAATGCTCCAAGTGCAGTCTAATCAACATCTTGTAAAGTTGCAACATATCTATTCTACTAAAGCCTTATAGTCTCGCATGGAACAGTACAAATCTCAGTTCACTAGATCAACTCTAGTTACTTTTGATCTCTTGTAAAGCTGCCAGAGTAATTGTTCTTCTGCCTTTCACTTTGTCAATTTTCTAGTGAGCACCTTTCTTTCCTCCCACTTTATAATTTTTTATTAACTCCGAAATCTTCAACCTACTGTGTATAACACACTAAATGTTGCATTTACTGTGATTCAACCTCACTTTATTTGAATTATACTTAATTACTTCACGTAGCTAGTACATTGTGTCATCCGTCTAGCTAATAAACAGTATTGAAGTGAGTTTTTCACTAATACACTTCTTTTGTATGCTTGAGCAACATTGTACTTCTTGCCCCGAGCAGAGTGAATGAACAGAGTTAATAGATGTGTGCTTGAGCATTGTGAAGATCTATTGTTGTGGCAAGCAACAGAAGGGAGAATTGGTACCACGTCTGTTGTAAACCTTTTTCAAAGGATCACGCAGTTTCCAGTTTGCGCACTGAATTGCATACCTTCCTGCTCCATCGTGTTTGTCATGCAGAACAAAAAAAAGGTTACCTGCTATATGAAAGTCTAAAGCCTTTCTGAATGCAGGAATTATAGTGTCTGTGTAAACCAAATGGTATCAGTTAGATAGAGCAATCTCATTCCTGGCTCATAACTGTTCCCAGAGGCAGATTAGGTACTGAACAGTCTATTGCCTGCATTTCGTGCTGTGTTGGTCAAATGTGGTATCCATGGTTACATTATCTGGACTTTGCTGGTTGGGATGGTCCCGCCTCAAACACCTGTGATTTCTGGTGAGAGTTCTGGCAGTAACGCGTGGAGTTATTGCTGGTGACTAGTTATCTCTCACTCCCTGCTGCGGCCTCTGACCTGGCCCATGACACTGCACTCTTCTCCACTTCTGTGCTTCATACCATAAGCCTGGGTAACTCACCTCATGGTTTCTAACACAGTGCAGTTGTCTCAGTGACCACATGATGCGGTTTTTGCTGTGCTATCTCCTACTTATCTCAGATAAAAGAAGAAATTTGTAAAGGTTTTACTCGGGCTGATCGCAACCTTTGAAGTAACCGACTTTGTTTATGACTATCACTGACACAGTAACCACATAACACACCCTTCACTCCTCTGTGACCTAATACATCACAAGCTGATAATACCTGTTTAGAACTCCCTCTTTGAAGTGAAAGCCACAACCTCCTTTTGTATTCCCTGAAGTACGATCCCGCATGTCTTCTGACATTACACGTGGCCTCCGTGACCCCCTCTACTAATTAATCATTTGTTCTAATAACTCAACAAAAACACTGGATCTGAATGACTCAGTTGTCCATTGAACTAGTTGTTTCATTGTTCATGGTTGACGTAAGCCGTGGCTGTCTGCACGATTGGGAAATGCTAATTTTTCTGCAAAGACTTAAGATCGGTGAGTGGCTGCAATCACAGCTGTGAAAAAAAGTTGTTCTCCTCTTGCTCCTATGCTGCTTTATTAGGGCGAGTCCGACAAATCAGATCCTTGTCAATCCCTTTGAAAAGAAAGCTAATCAAGTCTCGATAGTGCAGCCTTTTCTCAGTGTGTTCATGGTGATTTAAATTAAAAAATCTGATGGTGAAATTGAGCTTGCTCATAAATCCCATTTGGGTCTTTCTTTCCATTGAGAATCAAATGACCTTCTGTGAATTTGAACTTTTAACATTCCACTCCCTCATGTGTAAGGATGGCCAGTACAGGGCAGAAGTCAAAGGTTACCTTCCAGTCTATATGAGTTGGCTTACTTCAGTCAGGGTACCTTTTCCAGACAGACCCCACAGCTGTGTACAGGTCCTACTCGGGTTACAAGCACCCAACTCATGGGCACCCTGTACATAACGGACGAATGATTAATTAGTTTGGGAGACCAGCGGGATGGATGGGGGTAACTTGCCAGCTGCCATGGGGTGGGAATGGAACGGGGTGTTTCCGCTTGCCTTCTCTCCCCACCCAGCTCCACCACCATCCCCATCCCATCCTGAACTGGAACAATCGGCCAAGCCGAGCAGAGCTGGGAGCAAAGATCTCGCTCACTCACTGGGTCAGTGAGGCTGGCTTGCTACTGCTCTCCTCATGCCTACTCGCTCTCCCATCACAGATGTTTCATGATCCTCTCCCACACACGGTTTTTGTTGATTTCCAAATTGCGAACCGTTCGGGTTACGAACCATTCTCAGGAATGGAACCCTGTCATAACCCAGGGACTGCCTGTGCTTGGGGCAATGGCAGGGAGGGTTGGGTATTGCTGAGGCGTAAGAGTGACTTTTTGCTTATGCTGCAATGGTGGAAGTATCTGTAAAGGTCAGATTAGGCCTGGGTTGGGCTCAAGTGTAATGTTGCTCATGCTGCAAAAGCACATATCTGCTCACCTACAAACATGAGATAACAGCTGCCTCTAAGCTGTAGAACTGACCTATCAGTAGAAGAGATAAAATGATTGTTAATTCTGGATTCACTGTGAGCTTTTCCCTTCCGCTTTCCAGTTGTGGGTTGAAAGACATCTTCCAATTGTTGTAGTTTTCAAGTTTTTAGGTGTTTCTAAAAAAAAAAAAAAATAATTTTTAGGTTTCCAGCTGCTGGGTGTTAGCTGCTGTGAGGGTTTTAGCTTTCTTAACTTTCTGAATCTTAAAAATAATTTTTCTACTGATTTAAAAACAATTTTAAACTCCCAGGCATCAAGATGATTGTGGTTTGCTCCAGACTCCACCTACTTTTGCCATCTTTTTCCTTGGTTTAATTGGGATCTTAGGTGGCAACCTGCCTGGCAGCAGGACTGTGTTGATGAATTCTCTTGAACCGAGTCAGTTTGCTTTCTGCCTCAAGACCATTGTGCAGCTTCTGTGGTGCCAGGTCAGGGAGTTAATAAGGACTCCTCTCTGACAATGAGTCCACTCAACACATTTACTTCTCTTTGCAGAAGCTAAGCAAACTACTGTGCACATACACCAACTTTATTCTCCTTTTATCTAACATTCCTGGCATTTGCAGGTCACTCTCAACACTCAGATCAAAAAATCTGCAGATGCTAGAAATCTGAAATGAAAGCAGAAGCTGCTGCAGAAAACTCAACAGGCCAGGCAGCATCTGTGGAGTGAGGAGTAGAGTTAGCGTTTCAGGTAGAAGACCCTTCATCAGGACTGAAAGAATTGAGAAAATCCTTTCAGTTCTAATGAAGGGTGTTTAAACTGAAACGGTAACTGTTTCCCTTTTCACAAATGCTGCCTCACCTGCTTTTTCCAGCATTTTCTGTTTTTATTTCCTTTATACAGCTTAAGAATGAGAGGTATTCAAAGCCAAGGTCTATCTGCTGTTTTTGTACCTCCGCACTTTATTTACATTAGTAGAATGTCAGTGCTTTACAGGCCCTCCCTGGGTTAGGAACACCCGACTTCTGGAACCTGTGCATTGAAATGATCTCCCATAAATATTATTAAGTTCAAGCAAGAACTAGTCTTGGGGGGAAAAGAACATGTTTACATGTTGACACAAGAAGGCTGCAGATGCAGGAATCTCGGAGCAAAAATCAAGCTGCTGGAGGAACTCATCAGGTCAAGCAGCATCTGTAGAGAGAAATAGACAATCGACGTTTTGGGTTGAGACCCTTCATTTAGTTGAGATCTTCCACCTTCATTTTTAGCCCAGATGAAGGGTCTCGGCCCATAACATCGACTGTCCATTTCCCTCATTAGATGCTGCCTGACCTGCTGAGTTCCTCCAGCAGCTTGTTTCTCGCTCTGTTGACATGTAACCTCCCCACAATAATCAGACACCATTGTTTCTTAAGAACACAGGCTGCCAGTTTCACCACCGGAGGCCACTTAAGGGAGTTGCTTTGGAAATTGACAAGCAATCTCTTCTATTGATACTTGTACAATGATACTCTATTGAACAATGTAACATCCACTGATACTTCAAACCTATTGAAACCAGCCATTGAGCATGGGGCATCCTGATTCTGTACCATTGTAACTAGGCAGGGGAAGACAATAAATATTCATGTTAATTGTCCCTCATCAACACCATTCATTACAATACTGCAGACATATGGTTACCACATTGAGTGATTTTGTGTATTTTCCAACTTATCATTCATAGTCATACAGCATGGAAACAGCCCCCCCACCGCCCCCCATGTCCAAACTGACCATCAAGCTCTTATTTTACACCAATGCTACACTAATCCCATTTTTACCTATTAATTCACCCAAGATTCCATCACTCACCTACACACAAAGGCAATTTATAGTGACCACTTAACATACTGACCTGCATGTCTTTGGGCTCCAGGAGGAAACTGGAGCACCCGGGGGAAACCCATGCGGTCACAGGGAGAATATACAAGCTCCATGCATTCAGCACCCTAGGTCTCCAGAGCTGTGAGGCAATACTCGACCAGCTGCACCACTGTGCCACCCATGTTAGAGGGTTCAGAATAAACATCCAGTTTCCCATAAAGATGATGTATGTTATTGATGTTGCAGTTATGCTTAGTTTATGATCAGGATCCTAGGGCTATTTTAGTGTGGCTAGGGTGTTTGGGGGACTTAAGTTGTGAGGCAGTGGTAAATTATGGTTCAGGAATAGGTGCCTTCGGAGTTCAGAATCTGGGGTTTGTTTAAGTGATATGTACATTTTTTAATCTTCTGGACAAAATTGACATGGGCATCTATAAAAATAGAACCTGTTTGTAACCCAGGGCAGCCCTAATGAGCGTAGAACATTACAGCACACTGCAGGCCCTTCAGCCCACGATGTAGTACCGACATTTTATCCTTTCTAACCCTTCCCTCCCACACAGCCCTCCATTTTTCTATCATTCATGTGCCTATCTGAGTGTCTCTTAAATGTCCCTAATGTATCTGCCCCACAACCTCTGCTGGCAGTGCGTTCCACACACCCACCACTCTTGTGAGCAAAAAAAAGCTTACCTCTGACATCCCCACTATACCTTCCTCCAATCACCTTAAAATTATGCCCCCTCGTTCTAGCCATTTTTGCCCTGGGAAAATGTCTCTGACTGTCCACTCGATCTATGCTTCTTATCATCTTGTACACCTCTATCAAGTCACCTCTCATCCTCCTCCTCTCCAAAGAGAAATGCCCTAGCTTGCTCAACCTATCCTCATAGGACATGCTCTCCAATCCAAGCAACATCGTGGTAAATCTCCTCTGCACCCTCTCTAAAGCTTCCACATCCTTCCTGTAATGAGGCGACCAGAACTGAACACAATACTCCACAAGTGTGGTCTAACCAGAGTTTTATAGAGCTGCAACATTACTTGGCGGCTCTTGAACTCAGTACCCCGACTAATGAAGGCCAACGCACTGTACGCTGCCTTAACAACCCTATCAACCTGCATGGCAACCTTGAGGGATCGATGGACGTGGACCCCAAGATCCCTCTGTTCCTCCACACTGCTAAGAGTCCTGCCATTAACCTTGCATTCTGCCTTCAAATTTGATCTTCCAAAGTAATGGATGTTACAAAGCTTACTTCTCTAGCAGTGCAGCACTCCCTTAGTACTGCACTGAAGCGTTGTCCGGGTTAATGAAGTGGGATACAGACCACAGCCTTGTGACTCCCCAAAAGGCTGTTACCACTGAAACAGTATCACGGATACTGTAATGTAGGAAGCAGCCATCAGCCTCCGAGCTTGATCCACAATCCCTTAAATCCTGCCTTGGTTTCGTCCTGGGAGAAGGCAGCTCAATAAACAAACAAGCAGTCAGTATTATTTTTCTATAATGGGAAGCAGGCATCACAGGCTAGGACAACATTTACTGTCGTTATTTCCCCCCCCCCCCCCCCCAAGCAGTGTGGCTCGGTGGGTCATTTTATGCGGTAGTTAAGGGTTGAGCATGTTGCTAGAGGTCTGAATTCACATTAGTTAAGATGACAGATTTTCATTCTTGAAGAGCATTAATGAGCCAAATGTGTTTTTTTTCAAACAACATATTGATAACTTCATGGCAGGTTAACTAGCCACTGTAAGTTGTCCTTAGTGTACAAGTGAGTGGTAGAATTTAGGTGGAGTTGATTGGAATGTGGGGAGAATAAATTGGCTTACTGTAGGATTAATGTGAATAGGTGCTTGATGGTCAGTATGGGTGGTGGGCTGAAGGGCCAGTGGCTCTCCGGTCATCATTACTGACTGCAATTTTTTATTCCAGATATACTTAATTAACTAAATTGAGCTCCCAAGGTGGGGTTTGAACTCTTGTCTTCACATTGATGGCCCAGACCTCTGAACACCAGTCCAGTAAAAATCATGTGCCTGCATGCCTGATCTCTCACTGTCCCCCATCAGCTGTGCTTTCACTGTGTCCAATTGGCCCATGATAAAGCAAAAATAAAATCCTAAATAAACGGACTACACAAGGCAAAGATTAACAACTGTCTTGCCACGAGTCTGTGGCAGTCCCTGAACTTTGCTGACGTTTGCCTACGCAGTTCATGACATCACCAGAGGTGTCTGCCTGAATTCCAGCCTTGTTACACACTAAGCTCTAAATATCTTGCGTTTATAACCGATGTGGTATGAGAAGTACGAAGAGTTTCCATTTCAGGGGAACACAAAGGTTCAGTACTGATCCATATCAACCTTGTGTACCTATGGCCTTGGTTGGTGATTTTCATCACTGCAATTCAAGCATTGAAATCACATATTTAGAAGAATTTGAACAAATCTGCACTGATTGTACCTGGAACACTGCCTGAAATAAGTCAGCATAAACCTGTGATTATAGTAATGGCAGGTTCATAAATGGTAATTGGTTGATGATAATGTTTTAAGTACTTTCATTACTGAAGTGCCATCTGTGCAGTAAACATCCTTTGAGCTACAAACTATAAGTGTCTTTTCATGTCAGTCATATCCAAAGGCCAGTGTTAATTGGACATTGCTCAGGATAACAGGAAACAGTCGGCATTCTTCCTACTTGTTCTGTTGCAAAGCTTCTGTGCCCCTCCATTGATAACGCCATGAGGCCAGTAACGGCAACTTGGCCATCAGAACGCCTGCTGCAGTCACTTTCTGAGCTTCCCTGTGGTGTAGAACTTGGAGGGAAGCACCTGAAACCAGTTCAATCCCTTTGGGGACTATATCCCAGCAAGAATCAAGAGTAAATGCCTGAGAAAGAGAGAGAGGTGATAAAAGCTAAGGCTTTTACATATGTGTAACGGATGGGATTTGTGTTGACAGTGGAAATGGGAATTTCACATGAAGATGAATTCTTTGGTTGCGCTGGTCTGACACTGACGCAAGTATTTGTCAAAACTAGAATACAAGGTCATACATAGTGAAATCAAAGCAACCAGTACTTTTGTAAAATAATTCCATCTGTCATGTGCTCGTGAAATGTTGCAGTCTTCTTGATTACTCGCCATTGGAGAGGCAAAGTTAGACAATAGATCAAGTGGGCTGGAATCGTGATCAGTGTGAAACCCAGTGAAGGACTTCGTGGTTTTGCAAGCTGCACAAACTTTTTTTTTGCTATTTATAACCTGGTCTGTGTACTTAATATAGATTGTAAATACTTGAAAGTCCAGCACTGATCCTTATGGCAACCCCTCCCTTTTTCTGCCCTTTACCTGATCCTCTCTCTTTGTTAGTATACTACCCCAACCCTGAGAGCCCTTATTTTATGGGACAGTTTTTCATGCTTCACCTTATCGTGCACCTCTGCTAGTTCTTCTCAACCTTCCCTGCCATTTTCATCCTCAAAAACAGTTTGTTTCATAAAGCATGTTGACTCTGTTGAATCATCTGATTTTCTAAGTGTTTTGTGTCCTTATATAGCAATGGTGTCATTATTTTCCCAGCAACTGAACTATTTTCTAGTTTGCTTTCTACTTCCTGTCCCTCCTTTTGTAGAAGAGCAACTACCTTGTACCTTGCAATCCACTGAGACAGTTCCAGGCTCTAGGGATTTTTGGAGATCATCAATAATGCATCCACTACCTCTTAAGGCCCTGAAAGCCTTTTTTTCTTAGCAACAAGCAATCTGCTGGAAGAACTCAGCGGGTCAAGCAGCATCTGTGGGAGGGAAGGAATTGTCGACGTTTCAGGTCGAAACCCTGCACCAGGACTGATGCATTGGTCCTGATGCAGGGCTTCGAACCGAAACGTCGACAATGCTGCCCGACCAACTGAGTTCTTCCAGCTCCAGTTCCACTCTCTGCAGTCTCTTGTGTCTCCTCTGTTTTTATTTTAATCTACTAGGGTTTATTAACATTTTAGTTAGCTACGATAGGTCACTTTTCTCATGCATTTCTTTTGCAGTGGAATGTATATTTGTTGAAAATTGTGAGATCTTAAGTTTTTCCAGTGGATAAATATTTAGTTCAAGTATTGCCAACTACCTTGGCCAACTCAATTCTCATTCCTATGTAACTGACTGTATCTGAGTCAGGACTTTAGGTTCTGACTTGTGTGTCATTCTCAAACTAAAATTGAAAAATATCATATTGTGATCACTTTTCCTACAGTATCCTTTGTGGTAGGATTACTAATTTGCCTTTCTCATTGCACAGTTTGCAAACTAGTTCATTTCCTTGCTGTTCCCATGGCATCTTGCCCCAGAAAATTATCATGAATACATTCTGTAAACTTGTCCGCCAAGAACTGGTAATCTGATTTGCCCTGTTTCAGTGATCATTGTGTTAGCTTTTGCAACATGATCCTTTTATTCCTTGGAGACACAAGAGACTGCAGATGCTAGAATCTGGAGCAAAAAACAAACTGCTGGAAAAAGTCAGTGGGTCGAGCAGCATCTGTAGAGGCAAAGGGATAGTAATATTCCCTGATTAGTGCATTTTCCAACAGCACAGCCACTGATAGGGACGTATAAACTCCTGCACCAAATGTTTTGTATACCATCTTGGCTCATCTGCAGCCACACTGTAATGGTTTCTTGTTCTACTAATCAAACGTAAATCCTCACAATCACCATTTATCTGGCTCCAACCTCCCCACTCCCTCTTCCATGCTGCTTTCCAAAGTGTCAAATAGTCGCAATGTCATTTCCCAGTCTTGGTCACTGCAACCAGATCTCTGCAAGAGATATTAGCTCACCGTCATTTTTGTCCGTTCGTGCCATCAATCTTGCCATCCTATTACAAGTGCGTCATGAGTTACAACGTCTTTATATCTTTCTTGATTTTGTTCGCTGGATTGGTTTTAGATGCTCTGTCCATTTCTGTCCCATTCTTCTTTTCTTGACCAAATAAATACTTTGCTGTGTGCACTTGATTTTTCTCTTCCCATTAAATCCCTAACTTCCCCTCACCTGAACCCTTGACACTCTTTCTAGCTTAAAACCCTACCTACAGCCACAGTTGTCCAATGCCCTCGTGAACTGGGTTTTAATATGAGCCCATCCTAATGGAATAACTCTTTCCTTTCTCCTCCCCACAAACTCATGAGTCTTGTCTTTTCATATACTTCCAAAGACACGGAGAGAGGCCCTTGGCTCCCAGGGAGCAATCCCATGAGTCCTGTGTCTCTTCTCCTTATTTCCCTGTGCCCCACAACTTATTCTCTCTCACACATGCTCATCAATTGGTGGTCTTTCCTTCACCTCCCCACCCAAACACAATGGGGAAAAGAGTGGAGAGAAAACAATTGAAGGCACAAGAGACTGCAGGTATTGTAATCTGGAACAAAAGGCAAACTGATAGAAGAGCTCAAAGGAAAATAATTGGAAGATTCATCTTACATTTGTAAATTATTGCCATTGTGGTTTCATTACTTTTTGCCATGCAGTGTGGAACTATTTAACCAAATTGTCCCCATTGATTAAGTAAGTATCTAGGTTAACTGCCAGGATTAACTGCAACATGATATGGAGCACATGAACTCACCATTGAAGTGAGACGCAGCATAGAATGATTACATATGAACAGGGCATGTACAGAAGTGGGGCAGTTTACTGGGAGGAAAGTGGAGCATTGGGGGGAAATCTATGCAGTCACAGACTCCACAAGGGCACCATGCCAGGTTCGGATTGAGTTCGAGTTCCTGGAGCAGTCCGTCACTTCTTGTGGCGAGGCTCTGTCTCTCTGATCCGGTCAACCATACATTCAGATGTGGCACAGTGACAGTCCAGAGGTTATTGCCTTTGAGGACATTTTAATTTTGACCCTCAGCACGACCTTGTTCTTGGTTATATACCAATGTTGTCGATTCCTATGTGGACCTCACCCAGCCACAAACAGATATATGCCCCTGGCAGTCAACACAGCTCCCAACTGAGGCAACGGGGAGCTGACCCTCCACAACACTGCTGTGTACTGCATTACTACAGCACTACATCTCTCCCCACCCCCCCCCCCACAAGTGGCTTGCAGCGTTGAGCTGTGGATGGATTACACACGCTCCCACAAAATCTTTGTTCTCAACTCCTTGTACCTTCAGCTAAAAAAGTTAACTATTGTCCCTCTGCACATGGACAGAAAGATGATTAGAATTTCTTTCTGTTCTGAATGCTGGTCAGTCCCTGTTTTCGTTCTAACATACTTGTTTATTCAGATGCTGCAAACCCAGAGCTGCTGCACTCTTGTGTAAGTCCTGCCCGTGTGTCTCACTTTAATGATAAGTTTGTGTGGTCTGTACCATGTCGACAGTTATTAATCCTGGCAGGTATCCAAGATATTTATTTGACCATAGGATAATTTGGTTCAATGGTTCCTTTCTGTATGGCAAAATGTAATGAAGCCACATTGGTGGTAATGTACAACTGTAAAATGAATTTTCAATCACTTTCTTTCCACCGTCTTCCTTGTTGTATTTTTTATGTGTGGAGATGTTTATTGTTATTTATTGGGTTATTGATTTTTTTTTAATTGCCACATGTACCAAGATACAGTGAAAAGCTTTGTTTGTGTGACATCTAGACAGATCATTCCATACATAAGTACATTGAGGTAGTACGAAAGGATTAAAAAAAATGCCAAATATCATGTTACAGAGAGTGCAGGTAGTCAAATAAGGTGCAAGGGCCATGATGAGGTAGATGGAGAGATCAGGAGTTCGTACAAGAGGTCCATCAAAGACACACAACGAGGAGAGAGGTGGAGTGGAAAAGAGAGGGAGGGAGTCAGAGATATCGATGCTAACATGAACCCAAATAGGAAGAGAACAGACTGGTCAGACTAGGTCACATTCTGCACATGCAGTGTGAAAGAACATGAGCACTAGGGTTGGCTGAAAACAGAATGTAGGGTCATTTAGTGTCTCTGTGTGTCATGAGCCTCATCTGCTATTCCCTCCCATTCTTGGTCTCTATCTGCGAAAGGGTGCATAGTCCTTTGGGATAGATATTCTGTTCTTTCTTGCATACCGTATTCTGTGTGTACCGTTTTTTGCACTATTTGTACATGCACAATTTTTTTGTCTGTGTTTATTGTATGTCCTCTGTTTTATGTATGTCCTCTGTTATGTGAGTCTGGGGGAAACGACATTTCGTTCTTCCATGTGGTTTTATAGCATCTGGGTGAATGACAATAAAGTAACTTCAACTTAATCAACCTATCAGGATTGTCCAGTAGTGGAAGTGCTCGAATTCCCTTATCACAGTTGGCAGGACTCCTGGTTTGCTGAATCGCTCCAGCGTTCCCAGCTGGAGTAGGCCGGAAAATTACTGCTGTTCAGGGAGCTTAGTGAGAGTTGCACCTTCTCAGCACACATTGCTCGGTGATCTTGTCAAGTTCAGCAGGCACTTTCCCAACTTGTCGCCTTGAGTATTTCTAGCAGCTGGAATGTGTATAAAAGAGGGAGTAATGAGGGAGCCCAGGCGTCTTGCCTCTGTCATCTGGCCTTTGTGCTGCTGTAGCCCAGCTGATCACATCCTGGGAAACCGGAGATCACAGGCCTGAGAGGGTGGATGCTACACAGTTCATGCTTGTGTTACAGCAAGGTTGTGTGTTCTGGTTGGGATGACAGAGTGGTCAACAGGTAAGTGCTGCTGCCTCACTGCCCCCAGAGACCCTGGTTCGATCTGTTGTGTAAAATTAGCACGTTCTCCCTGTGACTGTGTGAATTCCCCCCTCAGTGTTCAGGTTTCCTCCCACATCCCAAAGACGTACTCCTTGGCTAATTGGTTACTCTGGGTTGCCCTTGGTGTAGGTGGATGGCAAGAGCAATGGAGGTTACGAGGAATATGGGAGAGAAACGGTTACATGGAAATATGGGGGAATGGTATTGATGCGAATGCTCTGAAAGCTGGAATAAATGCTGCGTTGTAAGAAAACGTGCAAATTTGATGGTATAAATTTCTTATAGAGAAGTACAAGGGGCAGAATTTTTTCAGAGATGTATGCAACACCCACTTTTCTAATCAAATTTTATTCCTCTTTCAGGCACAGGATCGACATCCCGAGGTACAAAACTAGGAAGTCCAGTAGAGGAAGCTATTGAGAATGTCATCCAGCGCGTGACACAAGATGGGTCCCAGCAAATGGCCATAGAGAAGACAATAGAAGATGTTATAGCCAGCGTAACGGTTACTCGCCCCAACAGTCCCCTAACCCCTGTCTCGGGCAAAAGCTACAGTCAAGAAAGGTGTCAGAGCAAACGAGCAGAAACCCCTCCTGCCCAGACTGTGGGGACAAACGACTTCCCAGAGAACAACCAGTTATCTGCAGATAAACAGACTATAACAGCCAGCCACCGACTCAAGAAGGATCGAATCGAAGCCATGCAGTGTCAGGCAAGGAGAATGTGCAATTTTGACAAAATCTTAGCCACCAAGAAGAACCTGGACCACGTCAACAAGATTCTGAAAGCCAAAAAGCTGCAGAGGCAGTCACGGACAGGTAACAACATCGTCAAGCGTAAGCGAGGGAGGCCCCGGAAGAGGGAGCTGTGCCTCCCTCAGCCCATCACAGCCCCTCCCACTCCTCCGGAAGTGGACAGGTTTTCCAAGGAGCAGAGCGAGAGCGCAGAGAAGGCCAGAGAGTCTGACACAATCATGGACGTTATTGAATCGGTGCTGCAAAGCGTGAATCAGCAGCAGTCGGAGCACAGGAAGGGGGTGAAGCGGAAAAGGCACTTTGAGGATGAGTAAGTCCTGTATCCTGCTGCAATTTTTGGGCCATTGAAAGGTTAGATACGAGTGTTTACGTCCAGTAAGCACAAGGGTTCTGGGACACATTGCCTGAAAGAGTACCCCTTGATGTGCCCCAGAGTTGTGGGCCACGTGCTGGAAGGTGGAATTAACCTGAAGGTTTCTTTGGGCCAATGTGGACCCAATGTGGCTTTGTGTCCTGTAAAATTCTGTGATTTTCCACCTGGAGAAGATGTTGACTTCTTGTGGGACCTTCTACGTGGGAATTGGGCAGTACAGTACCAGTTGAGCTGCTGCCTTAACAACTCCAGCCACCTGGATTTAATCCTGACCTCCAGTGCTGTCTCTGTGGAGACACAAGAGACTGCAGATGCTGGAATCTGGAGCAACAAACAATCTGCTGGAGGAACTCAATGGGTCAGGTGGCATCTGTGGGGGGAAATGGACATTTGACTGGATCAGTCCTGATGCAAGGTCTAAACCTGAAACATCAACTATCCCTTTGCCTCTGTAGATGCTGCCTGACCCGCTGAGTTCCTCCATCATTTTGTTTCTTGCTGTCTCTGTGGAGTTCTCCGTATAATTGCATGGGTTTCCTCCAGGTCCTCTAATTTCTTCCCACGTCCTAAAGAGGTGCCAGTTGGTAGGTTAATTGGCTGCTGTAAGTTGTGACCAAGTGATAGAATCTGTGGAGGGAAGTTGATGGGAATGTGGGGAGGAGAATTTACAGGGAAAATTAGTGTGGGAAAACATGATGGGATGAAGTGGCTTTCTTCCATGTCATAAGGAAAATGGAATTGAGAGAAGGTGAGGATCTGGGCTGGGATTCGTATCATCCTCCGTCTTGGAGGCACAAGAGCTTGAAAATGCTGGGATCTGCAGCGAAAAACAAGTTGCTGGAGAAACTCAGCGGGTCAGGCAGCACCTGTGGAGGCAGAGGGATAGTTAACATTTTGGGTCAAGACCCTGCATCAGGACTGGTTCTCCTCTTTGGTCTTGCTGCACTCATTGTTGGAGCAAACAGTTGTTGGAGGTTCCCATCATTTTACACTGGGGACTGCAACCACTTGACAGTCAAGACTGTGGGTGACTGCTTTAGTACATAATCATAGCAATGAATGTTTAATAACATTAAAAGAAACATTCCTTTGCCCTCAATTCTGTGTCTTGCACTTTGGGGTTCGTGGGTAACGTGGGTCTGTGGTTTATGCCAGCAATGCTGCTTCAGATCACAAAGGAACTCGCCTCTCTCTCGCTCTCGCTCTCTCTCGCTCTCTCCCAAAATGAGTTGCCCTGCCATTTTTCAGAACTCTTCTTCAATTGGCCCAGGAGCTAGCAAAGCTTTCCAAAATCGACCAGCCAAGTTAGAATATCAGTCAAGGGTGAGATTTGAAACCAATTCAAGTTCTCTGGGTAACTGGCATAACAAACTCCATTTAGTGAACAGCAAGTGCAAGCTGGCCCTCAACCAGGAATGTGTGGACTGCGGGCCCTCAAGCTCTGACAGTCTGTCCCTTTTCAGCTTTGAGCCCATTTGCATTTGTGCTTTCTGCGTTGTCCCTTTTGAATCTTGGAAGTCTAGACATAAAGACAAGGCTGCTTTTGGCATTGTGGCTTTGTTGGTGGTTGAATCCAAAATCAAAGCGCCTGAGATCTGTTAGTGTTTGCATTCTGAACTATCTGAAAATGAATGTAGATTTAAATTTCAGAAGAGAACCCCTCCCCCAAGGCTTAGGATCTGTTCTTTTAAAAATAATTTTTGGATTCCCCTGCCCCAGATTTGAAATCCAGTATCTTAAGGTCAAAGGCAGGCAGATGTTCATTTTAAAGGAATTTGCCGGGGAAGCTCCATTTAATTGCTCTTTTAGTTGTTAATAGGTGTAACGTTAAATATTCCATGATAGATGTGCGAATACCCTGTCGCGGCAGATATTAATATTAAAATTTGCTGCTTTGTTCACTGTAACCAGCTCCCCTGAGTTGTCCTCCGAAGCAGCTGCCCCAGCAGAGACTACAGAGAAGACAGCGTCACCGGAATCTTCAACGCCGCATCCTCAACCACCCGTCCAGAGGGAAAAGAAGGCCCCTCGTCCTCCAAAGAAAAAATACCAGAAGGCAGGACTGTACTCTGATGTCTACAAGGTCCCTGAGTAAGTGTACTCAGAGAAATGTTACCATTGCTAACTTCAGCTTTTAAAAAATGTCCCAGTTTCATTGCTTCTGGAAAAATCGTATCCCTTGACCATCTCAGATAATATGCTAGAATCTCCGTGAAGTGCATGTGTGCTATACGGTACGACAGGAGCTATTACTAATTAAAAATAAAATCATGCAAATGGGTTATACAGCTCAGGCATTTGTGGGTCAAGATCTTTGGTTGGAACTGTCCCCAGGATAGGTCTCTGAATCATGAACCTTTCATTCTGTTGCTGCTAACAGGAATCTTTAGGGTCTTGCTTTTCTATTTTATACAGTGACAGTTTCCCTACTCATCTCTGCCCCAGATCTGTTAACTCCAGCCCAGGAGTTAAGGAGGTGGGACCTTTATTGTTGAAGGGTCATCTCTGATTTCCCTGCCTGGTTATTCCCCAGCTGAGAGGCTGCTGCAGCTGTGTACTTTAAGGAATCTGGCTACCAACTGGGGATACCCAAGGGGTCCGTGAGCACAGCTGCAGCTAAACCATTGGTGATGCCACCCTGCTTTCCTTGTCTCTTGAGGAAAGCAGCTGGATTCCCAGCCTGCTGCATATCTCCCTGAACTGGAACAAGACACTGTCCTGGCAGATGTATGCTGTGCTGCAGGGCCACACCAGTGTCGTTTATTCTCCATGTCGAAAGCATTTCATGGTTTCCTCTGTTTTCCATGGGTGAGCTCATCTGTAACTTGGACTGAGAAGCCTGCCTTCTGCTCTTCTCAGAGTTCTCAGTGGAGTTTGGTATATACTGTACGTGCGTGCACACATACACGCACACACATACAAGCACACACGCATGCACGCATAAACGCACATGCATACACAAGCGCACATACAAACACACACACACCTGTCCAATTCATTTCCGACACTAGCTGCAGGTGAGAAGCAGAGAGCTGAAGATTTCTTGCTTCTCCCTCCTTTTACGAGCCCACTTATGACTTGCAATTGCATTTATGACTTGGGCCTCAGTTCATTGTCAGTTGAGCTGATAATGCAGAATAAAATATGTTCTTTCCCTCCCATTGAGGTCCTGTAGGATCAAGCTGGTCTAATGTACCCCAGGTGTGTTTACTGTGGACCCACCGTGTTCCTGCTGCTTCAGTGCTACAAAACGGGTGGGTCAGAGGCCGACATGTCACTGACTTCAAGCTGAATGACATAGTGCAGTCTCCAGCTGCCCTTTGCCTGCCCTTGCTCTAACTGGCCTTGATTACACGAACAGCTGGGCAAGAGAGTAAGACCAACTGATTCTCCTTTTCATTTCTGTCTGCAGACGTAATAAACCCAAAATTGGTTTCTTTCTCCTTAATGCTAAAACGGCGGGTTTTCTGTAACTTTGGCTGTACCGAACAATTCCAATAATCTGGCATCCTTTTGTCCAGCAACCCTGATGCCCCGCCTCTGGCTCACTTGCCACATGAGCCAGGGGTTCAGAGTGCGGCTGGGGCCGGGTTCCAGGCTGTTGGCTGGGTGTGTGGTTGCAGCTGGGAAGACCATGGGTCAGGAATGTGGGTGGGTTTGGTATTGGTATTGGTTGGTTCATTACACAATGCAGTTACATTGAGTTAGTACAGAGTGCATTGATGTAGTACAGGTAAAAACAATAACAGTACAGAGTAAAGTGTCACAGCTACAGAGAAAGTGCAGTGCAATAAGGTGCAAGGTCCCAGCAAGGTAGATCGTGAGGTCAGAGTCCATCTCATTTTATAAAGGAACTGTTCAATAGCCTTATCATAGTGAGATAGAAGCTGTCCTTAAGTCTGGTGGTACGTGCCCTCAGGCTCCTGTATCTTCTACCCGATGGAAGAGGAGAGAAGAGAGAATGTCCCGGGTGGGTGGGGTCTTTGATTAATGTGGCTGCTTCACCAAGACAACGAGAGGTAAAGACAGTCCAAGGAGGGGAGGCTGGTGTCCGTGATGCGCTGGGCTGTGTCCGCAACTCTCTGCAGCTTCTTGCGGTCCTGGGCAGAGCAGTTGCCGTACCTAACCGTGATACATCCAGATAGGATGCTTTCTGTGGTGCATCGGTAAAAGTTGGTGAGAGTCAAAGGGGATAAATCAAATTTCTTTAGCCTCCTGAGGAAGTAGAGTGTTTGCAGCCGGAGACTGGGTCTGGAGTGCACGTGTATCCCCCACTTCCTTTAATTGACTGCAGAGTTTATTTTATAACTCTGTAACATGCAAGTAAAAGTATGTTTGGGCTGATGCTGACTAGGAGTGACATCTAGTAGTCTGGAAGATCTACTAATCCAGCACAGCCAAGGGTGCCGGATAATCGGAGTTTTGGACTGCAGAGGGATTATTACTCCTGCCACCAGGGGCTGCCATTGCTGCTTCTAAATCTGTCCGTTCTGGCACCCGTGACCCCTCAGTGTGGGCAGTGCTGTGGACTTGCACTGTTATTCTTGAGAACAGGATTCAAAAATTATTTGTGTGGCATGTTTGTCAAGAACACTTGGAACCAGCAACCGCATCCCTGCGGCTGTGGAAGGTGGTGTTATAAAAGCTTCCCTAGTGAGCAGTGCTGTTCTTGAACCGCACATTTACCAATGTCACGCTCCCACGTGGCACCATAGAAGAAACCATTGGCATGCAAAATCATTGCTTCTGCAGCTACATGCTTTGCACTGACACTGCGTAGTGGCACATTAGTGCTGCTGCCTCAGAGCTCCAATGACCAGGGTTCAATCCTGACATCCGGTGCTGTTTGTGTGTAGAGTTTTCACGCTCTTCCTATGACTGCGTGGGTTCCCCCCAAGTGCTCTGGTTGCCTCCCACGTACCAGTGACATACGGATTGGCAAGTTAATTGGCCACTGAAAATTGTCCGTAGTTAGGTAAATATGAGAATCTGGTGGCGGGGGGAGTTGATGGGAATGTGGGGTTATAAAACAGATCAGTGTAAGTGGCTGCTTGAAGACTCGAGGCTAAAGGACTGCTCACATGCTGTATGATGCTGTAATTCTTATTGTTCTGCTGCATGCTTCCCTGTCACTAGGGCTTAACTCTTACCGTCAGCAGCTGAAGGCAAAGTTCAGGATGCATCTGAAGTTTTGTGTCCAATTCTGGTCACTACACTTCAGGAAGAATATGAAAGTCAGAGAGAGGGAAAAGAACAGATTTGGGAGAATAGTTCTGGGGTGAGGGATTTCGACTACAAGGTTAGACCGGAGAAGTTGGGGTTGTCCTCCCTGAAGCCCAAAAGCTTGAGAAGAGATTTGTTAGACGTGGACCAGATCATGACTGGTTTGGACAGGGTAGCCAGTGGGAAGCTGCAATCGTACAGGACAGAAACACACCCTCTCAGCCCATCCTGTCCATTCCAACCATGATGCCCATCTATGCTAACCACATTTGCCTGCATTAGGCCGGTAACCCTCTACTCCTTTCCTACCCGAGTACCTTTCCAATTGCCTTTTAAATGTTGCAATTATATCTGCCTCTAACACCTCCTCTGGCAACTCATTTCATATAACCACCACCTTCTATGTGGGAAAGCTTACCCCTCAGATATCCTTTAAATGTCTCCCCTCTCACCTTAAACCTTTGCCCTCTAGTTTGAGACTCCCCTGCCCTGGAAAAAGGATTTTGACCATCTATCCTATCTATGCCCCTCATAATTTTATAAACATCTATCAGGTCACTCTTCAGCCTCCTGTATTCCATTGAGAATAAAACCACCCTATCCAATATCGCCTTATCAGTAAAGCCCTCCATTGCAGGGAGCATCCTGGTGAATCTCTTCTGCACTCTCTCTACTGCTACCATATCTTTCCTGTAGTGTAGAGACCAAGCTGCAACGTGACGTCCCAACCCATACTCAGTGCCTCGGCCAAATGCCGTTTTTCATCATCTTTACCACCTCTGCCATCACTTTCAGGGAGCTGTGGACGTTCCAGAAGAGATGTGAATGGATAGTGGAAGTAGACCAGTAAGTGAAAATCAAAAACCTGCAGATGCTGGAAATCTGAGATAAAAACCGAAAGCACTGGAAACACCCAGCAGGTCAGGCAGCATCTGTGGAAAGAGAAGAAAGGTAACGTTTTAGGTTGAAGACCCTTTGCCAGGACCGGAGTTCAGACCTGAAGCACTTATCTCTCCATGGATGCTACCTGGCCGGCTGAGTATTTCCCGCATTTTCTGCTTTCATTAAGGTGGAAATACATTGTGTCTTGCAGCAGTTCTATGTTGCATGGTGTTGGCAGCATCTGAAGATATCAGGACAGCTGGATGAGTAATGTTATATTGTCCTGCTGTTTCGAAGGATATTTTGGCACTTAAATCCAGCAACTTATGAATTTTTTCCAAAGGGTCTGCAAATCATCAACCTTCATTAAGGAGCACCTTATCCCTCCCGTGACTGAGAATGGTCACAATGGAAATTGTGGCCATTCTAAGTTATAATTACAATCCTTCAGGTAGTTCCAGGCACTCAGAAGTTGACTAATCATTGAAACACTTGA
Source organism: Pristis pectinata (assembly GCF_009764475.1). Lineage (NCBI taxonomy): Eukaryota > Metazoa > Chordata > Chondrichthyes > Rhinopristiformes > Pristidae > Pristis > Pristis pectinata. Next base: position 6,791,120 of record NC_067443.1, on the reverse strand, counting down.
TGACCAAACTGCTCATTTCTTGTATGGCCAGCGTAAGACCTGTTCAAAGAATCGCAGCAGCTTTTAACCAAAAGGCACAGTACTGATTGTGGCTAGTGACAGGAAGTCACACACAAAACCATCATGGACACAACCACCAAAGTCAAAATTGGAGTTCACAGAAACCCGGGTAATTGAATCTTATTTTTTCAAATATCACACTTTGTAACTTAATTGACTGCTGCAGCAGCTGCAAGGTTTAGGGAAAGAGGGTGCTGTAAGCTGAGGACTTATCCAGTAGTGCTTCTCCAGTAGTGCTCATCTGAGCATTTAACTACAGGCTGATGGCGCTGAGCTTACACGGACACAAGGTTTGGCAGTGACCTGTGCAGTTGTTCTTTGCTTTCTCTCCCATACAATGCTGTGCTCTACTTGTGTTTGATGGACCAGTGTGTCTGTGAAAGGGCATGGGACAGCCAGCTCGCTGCAGGTATTACAACCTGCATTCGATTCTGACCTCCAATGTTAGTCTGTGTGGAGCTTGCACATTCTCTCCATCACACTTTGTGACTTAATTGACCGGGGTAGCAGCTGCAAGGATTAGGAAGAGAGGGTGCTAGAAGCTGAGGAATTCATCTCCTCCAGTAGTGCTCACCTGAACATTTAACCTACAGGCTGATGGTGCTCAATCCTTGCTGTTGAGCTGCAGTGCCATGGAATGCCCAACTTGTGCCATGATGGTGAAACTAAATAATGCTTTTTTTTTACAAGGACTGAAGCTTGCTCCTCAATGGTGAATGAACCCATGACCAAGTACACTTGGATAGAATTGTCAGCCGTTGGCAATCACCTGTGCAGTTGTCCTTGGCTTTCTCTCACATACACTGATGTGCTGTACTTGTCCTGGGCATGTTTGATGGGGCAAAGGGCTTGGGATGGCATGATACACTGTGGATATCACAGCTCTAGAGACCCGCATTAAGTTCTGACCTCCAGTGTTGTCTGTGTGGAGCTTGCACGTTCTCCCTGTGACCATATCCCGCATCCCAAAGGTGTGTGGTTGGTAGGTTAATTGACCACTGTAAATCACCCAAAGCGTAGGTGGTTGGTGTTAGGGTCAGCGGGGGTGGGTGGCGTTAATAGGCATGTGCGAGAGAATAGGTTGCTGGGAAATAAGGGACAGATAAGATTCCTCTAAGAGACAGCATGGACTCAATGGGCCAAATTGCCACATCCTGTACCATAAGGACATATGAAATATAACTTCCCTGATTATAGTCATTGTTTCATCTTCATGAGGTTTCTCCTCCCACCTCCCCAAGTGTTTTGTAGGAGGCTGAGGAGTGACCTTAGAGGTTTATAAGATTGTGAGGGGCACAGAAAGGATTGATGGAGTCGTCTTTTTCCAGGGGATTCTAAAATTAGAGGGCATGCGTTTACGGTGAGAGGGGAGCTGTTTAAAGGATATCTGAAGAGCAGGTTTTTCCACACAGGGTGGTGGTTAAAGCTGTCTGAGAGCTGGTAGCGGCAGACACCATTAAAGCACTTAGAAGGCATTTGGACAGGTACTTGGATAGAAAAGGCATAGATGGATACTGGTCTAATGCTGGCAAATGGGATTAGAGTTGATAGGTATCATGATTGGCATGGACGAGGTGGGCCAACAGGGTCCAGTTCTGTGCTGCACAAGTCTATGAGCTGCTTTTCTGCTTATTGGCACAGGATTTCCTCGTAAATTGATCTGTGCGTTTTACAGCTTAATCCAGTGACAATAAAACTGATAAGGAATTAGATTTGGAGCCTGTTCCCCTGTACATATTAGGGAATAAATTGATGGCGCAGTGGCAGATGAAAGAGCTGCTTAAGGGAGGAGGCTTAAGGAAGTACCAGTGCTCCTGTAAAATGTATTTGGGATGATGCCCTTTTGTATGGGGATGCTGCACTACAATTAGTGTATTCAGAAACTTTCATTCAATGCTAACGAATGCAGGAAGCCAGGGGGAGGCCGCAGCAATGGAGTTATTGCACTTTGTTCCCTGATGAATTTGGATAGCATTTGTTGCTTTGCTTAAACAAAACAAGTGATTCAGTTGCTAACCACCAATTCTGTTCTTCAGTCCAAAAAGTCGGCTGATTCTGGTGAAGAAAGAGAAGCTGGAGTACGTTCCTGGAGAGCATGACTACGGGCTCTTCCCCGCCCCAATCCACGTCGGTGAGTCTTTCAGCCTTTACCGAGCTGGTTCTGTTTGAGTTCGTGCCCAACAAAGGGACTGTGTCTGCTGTGATACAGGGAACTGGGTCAAAGAGATGCTTTTGCTGGTTTTGGACAAAGTAAGGGTCGGTTGCTCTTTAGTATTTGTGCTTTCGCATTTTAAAATCCTCAATCTGTGCCAAATGCAGTCACAATTCCAAGTAAAGAATCCCTGAGCTACTTTACTTTCATAACTCTGGGGTCTTGTATCCTATGCACATGAAGTTTAATTAAGCTTACTTGAAAATTAACTCCCTCCACTTTCCTAGTTTGAACAGTTTCTACTCTTCCCTCGAGTATATATTAATGTCTGCAGAATGTAATATTTTAGATTTATTATTGATGTCTTTTGGTCCCAAATATTGTAGCTCATTGGTTCTTGCAGGTGGCAAGGACTTTCCTGTAATTTTTTTTAACTAATCACTGCGATCCTGTTTATTGAAGCTGGACTGGCATCACGGCATTTAAAGGTTGTTTAAGCACTGTGTAGGCCTTGAACACTGCCATTATCTCTGGACGTCCAAGTGCAGATCAATTCTTGCAATCCTGGGCATTCACACCCACCACCATTGCCTGTATCATCAGTATCAGCCTCTTGTCTTGGGTGCACCCAGAGTCACCTTGGGTGTTTGAAAGTGTTGCTGTTGTGGGACTGGTATGTTCCAGTTGATGTTGCAGTGGGACCCGACTGCTTGAGATTGGCGTAGGTGCAGAGGACATTGTAAACATAAGGAGCAGCTGTAGGCCATTCACCCACTCATGCTGTTCTCATTGGTGGCACGGTTAGTGTGACACTATTACAGTGCCAGCAACCCGGGTTCAATTCCTGCTGCTGTCTGTAAGGAGTTTGTACGTTCTTCCCATGTCTGCGTGGGCTTCCTCCGGGTGCTCCGGTTTCCTCCCACATTCCAAAGACGTATGCTGTGTTGGTGCCGGAAGAGTGGCGACACTTGTGGGCTGCCCCCAGCACATTCTCAGTAATGCAAAAAGATGCATTTCACTGTGTGTTTCGATGTACGTGACTAATAAATAAATATCTTCTGTCATTCAGTAAGATCTTTTACCTCAGCCTATGATGATCTTGTATCCCTTGATAATTTTCGTAACCAAAGATCTGTTGTCCTCTGCTTTGAATATGTTCAGCAATGGAGCCTCCATGCCCTCTTGGGGAGAGAATTCCAAGGATTTCACCTCAACTTGGTCCTGAATGGCTGACCCCTTGTTTTGAGACCGAGAGCCCTGATTCTTGACTCCCCAGTCAGGGAAGATATCATCGCTGCATCTCCCTCATCAAGCTGAACAGGAATGTTCCATGTTTCAAGAAGGTCATAGATCACACAACACGGAAACAGGCCCTTCGGCCCAACTGGTCCATGCTGACCAATGTTCACATTTAAGTCAGTCCCATTTGCCAGCATTTGGCCCATATCCCTCTAAATGCTTCCTTTCATGTACCTGTCCAAGTGTCTTTTGTTTTTGTACCTGCTTCAACCACTTCCTCTGGCAGCTCGTTCCATATACTGACCACCCTCTGTGTGGGGAAAAAGTTGCCCCTTGGGTTCCTATTAAATCTTCCCCTTTGCACCATAAACCTACCACCTCTCATTTTTCTAAACTTGGGTGAACGTCAGCCCAATGTGCTGTTAATTTCTCCTCATGGGACAAATTCACCAACCATGTGGTAAATCTTTGTTGCGCTCTCTCTATCACAAGTATCTCCTTCCTCGGGAAAGGGGCACTGTTGCGGGTATGGACTCACCAGAGCCCCATTTAATTGCAGTAAGGTATCTTCATTCTGGTATTCAGATGCTCTTGTAGTATAGACCAACATCTTTGTTCAACGTGTAACACAGCAGTGATTTGCAAATATGCATGTTCCTTATTTTAGCAGAATAGAACATAGAAAATTACAGCACAGTACAGGCCCTTCGGCCCACAATTTTGTGCCGACATTTTATCCTGCTCTAAGATCTATCTAACCCTTCCCTCCCACATAACCCCTCCATTTCTCTATCATTCATGTGTCTATTTAAGAGTCTCTTAAATGTCCCTAATGTATCTGCCCCCACAACCTCTGCCGGCAGTGCGTTCCACGCACCCACCACTCTCTGTGTAAAGAACTTACCTCTGACATCCCCCTATATCTTCCTCCAATCACCTTAAAATTATGTCCCCTTGTGTTAGCCATTGTCACCCTGGGAAAAAGTCTCTGACTGTCCACTCGATCTGTGCTTCTTATCATTTTGTACACCTCTATCAAGTCACCTCTCATCCTCCTCCTCTACAAAGAGAAAAGCCCTAGCTCACTCAGCCTATCCTCATAAGACATGCTCTCCAATCCAGGCAACATCCTAGTAAATCTGCTCTGCACCCTCTCTAAAGCTTCCACATCCTTCCTATAATGAGGCGACCAGAACTGAACACAATACTCCAAGTGTGGTCTAACCAGAGTTCTATGGAGCTGCAACATCACCTCGCAGCTCTTGAACTCAATACCTGACTAATGAAGGCCAACACACCATACACCTTCTTAACAATCCTATCGACCTGCGTGGCAACCTTGAGGGATCTATGGACGTGGGTCCCAAGATCCCTCTGTTCCTCCACACTGCTATGAGTCCTGCCATTAACCTTGTATTCTGCCTTCAAATTAGATCTCCTGCAGTGTCTCACTTCACATTTAGAAGAATGCTTAGGAGTCAGAAGGCATCACCAGTCCCCTTTTGATAAAACCCTCCATCTTCTGACTATATCCCTTCACTCTCTTCTTATGGACATAGAAATGTAGAGCTATACAGTATTAAAAAAGGCCCTTCAGCCCACCGAATCCAGTCCAACCATCAAGCACCCATTTATACTAATGTTACACTAATCTCATTTTATTTTCCAATAAATGAAAATCAAGGAAAAAAACTACAGATTTTAGAATTCTGAAATAAAAACTAAAAATGCTGGAAACATACCGCAGATTGGGCAGCATCTATAGAAAGAGAAACAGTTAACGTTTTGGGTCCAAGAACCTTCCTTAAAACTGGGGAAGAGAGAAAACAAGTCATTTTCAGTTACATAGAAGGTGGGGCAGGGATGGGTAGAACAAAGGAAATACCTCTGATAGGGTAATATTAAATGAGCAAATGTGACAGTTTGAAGCAGATTATTATTCTTCGTCATCAGAGATATTACCTCTGTTCTACCCATCTCTCCCCCATCTTCTCTGCAATTGCAAGTAAATTTTTTCCCTCTTTCTGATGAAAGGTCTTGGACCTGAAACGTTAACTCTGTTTCTGTCCCTACAGAAGCTGCCTGACCCGTTGAGTGTTTCCACCATTTTCTGTTTTTAACCCATTTTATTCTCCCCACATTCCCATCAGCTCCCCTCTGATTCTACCCCTGCACATTGGGGCAATTTACATTGATTGGTTAACCCACCAAACCAGAGAGCAGCTGGGAGAAACCTACGCAGTCACAGGGAGAACAAGCTAACTCCAGAGGTGAACCCATTTCTTTCCTGCAGCTTCAGGCCTGGTAATTTATTTTGACTCTTGTTATCTTTTTTGTTCAGAACAGTTCAGCTTGATTTCCCTGCCAACTTCTTAACTGTGAACGTCCCGTCAATCCCTCCACCAGGATGAGCAGTTGAACCCTGAAGCTCTGCCAAATCCCTTCTGAATATTGAAACTTCAAGCCTTACCGTGGGAAATCCAAATAAATAACAAATGCAGACATATGCACGCTCAGAGAGAGAAAGAATATCTCTGTGTGGAACTGGCCGTGCTCTTACTGAGTAATCAGAGAGAAAGAGCTTGTTATGTTATTAATGATATTAGAGAGGTTTCTTTCTCTCCAAGCTCCAGCAGATAATTCTCTCCTTGCTACAGACACCATGTGTTGTAGCTCGCACTGTCATCGTGTTTGTACGGAGCAGGTGCCAGATGATGCAATGGCAGCTGTGCAGGCTAGATGAAAGCGGTAACAGTTGATCTCGCACTTGCTTTATGACGTGCGAACTGAGAATGTGTAAGTGGGCGGTGAGCTCGACTTCCAGACCCTGGCACTAAAGCAATGATCAAGTTCTGCTACGAGCAGGAGATACTAGACCACGAGGCTTGTTCAGAATTTGAGACCTGGGTGCTTTTACCTTGAGACACGGGACTGCAGCTGCTGGAATCTGGAGCAAAAACCAAACTGCTGGAGGAACTTAGCGGGTCAGGCAGCATTGTAGAGGGAAATGGACAGTTGATGTTTCAGGTCAAGACCCTTTTTCTGGACTCCAGCCCTGTGACCAAGTGAAGGATCTCAACCTGAAAGGTCAACTGTCCATTCCCCCTCCCCCACAGATTATGCCTGACCTGCTGAGTTCCTCCAGCATTTTGTTTTCTGCCCCAGTTTTACCTGTGTCCTCTGTGGCTCATCTCAGATTAGGCCAGCTCTTGCTGTGTGCACTGGGGGGCTGTGCTTCCTGGTAAGTCCAGGACTGAGCAGGCTCCGGTGTCCAGCTAGGCTCAGTACCTTCACTTCTGAGGGAAAAGCCATGTCCTGCTTCCCCACCCCCTGCCCCCCTGTCATGTCAGCTGCTCGCAGACCAGGATATTGAGTGGTGTTGGCAATGCTGAACATGAAGCAGATATCTTGGGTTGTTTTCACTGGTGAACCAGAGGCTGAGGGGGAGACCTGACAGAAGTTTATAAAATTATGAAAGGCAGAGATAAGGTAGACAGTCAGGATCTTTCTCCCATGGTAGAAATGTCGAATACTAGAGGTCATAACTTTAACGTGAGAGGGGGAAGGTTTAAAGGAGATGTGTAGGACAAGTTTTTTTTTAACACAGAGAGTGGTGGGTGCCTGGAACAGGTTGTCAGGGGTGGTGGTGGAAGCAGATACAATGGTGGTGTTCAAGAGCCTTTTAGATAGACACATGAATATGCAGGAAATGGAAGGATATGGATCATGTGCAGGCAGAAGGGATTAGTTTAATTTTGCATCATGCTCAGCACGGATAATGTGGGCCAAAGGGCCTGTTCCTGAGCTGTACTGTATTATGTTCTATGTTCTACTCTCAAGCGTTGGTGGGAAGAATGCAGTTCCTCGGTGAGAGAACGTTTATACCACTTGTTTCACAGCCCAGATGTCCCAAATCACTTAACATCCAGTGAAGCAATTTTGAAATGCACAACTGCCCTTCTGTGCAAATTATCTTTTGGGATACCAAACCTACTGAAGTTGAGTCGGTAGTCTGTGCCATACAGGGCTGTAACCCACTGTTACACCATGCATCAGGGTCACTCACCTTTGCTTCAGCAGCCATTTTCTCATACCTGAATTTTTCATGTTTAGTTTCTCCATCCTCACTAACTCAGAGTGAGCTAAAATTGCCAGGCACAAGAATCCTTTCCAACAAGCCACATAATTACCATTCCCACACCTTTTTGACTATGCACAGGTCACTGCTCATCTGTCAACAGGGGCCAGTAAAATGGCAAGTAAATCTACAGAATCCCCTCCCCTCTTTTCCCTAAACCCTGAAGTAACTTTAGATCCTCCTACTGCTCCCCACTACACACACCACATACCTCACCACCACCACCACCCCCCCCCCCCCCCCCCGTGTATTTGGGATCCTTCCCCTCTGGTTGCAACTCTGGTTTGCATTATCAAGCTGTCAGTTACAGCTTTGTGTTCATTTACCACTCACAATGCCGGCTTGCTATATTCCTGTACATCCTCCAGAGCTGAAGTGATGTGAGGGAGATGGAGGCAGGGATTTTTTTAGTCCAGACCCGTCAATGTTTGATGCTTTCAGCTTTCTTCTGCAGCAGCCATTGCCTCTGAGAAAGTCAGATAAAATAAACAGCGCATAAAGATAAAGGTCGTGTTAATTATTCCACATTCCTTTGGGGTAAAACACTCTTAAACAGTGAGCAAAGTTGCAGGAGTTAAGAGCCTTTGGGTTTGCCAGCAGCTGCCCTCTGTTAACAGCTTTCTGCACTTGGCAGTCCTCCACAGTGGTTGAAAGCAGACGTTTGTTTTATTCAGTGAGGTCAAGGGGAGAACTGGGGGGACAGAGGAGGGAATAAAATTCTAAATATTTTCGCTTCTCCCTGGCACCCCTAACCTCTCGAGTTGAATGAAGCATTTCTAAAAAGGCTGCCTTAATGTAATTCACACACTGATGAGCTGCCTGGTTAGTTTGAATGGATCGAATGGTTTACCTCATGTTTGCTGATCTTTGGCAAGGCATTCAGTTAACTTTAAAGACCCCACTGCTATTATTCTTTACAACAACTGAAACGGTACAGAGAAAATTCCTGGAGACACAAGAGACTGTAGATGCCAGAATCTGGAGCAACAAACAATCTGCTGGAGGAACTCAGCAGGTCGAGCAGCATCTTGTGGGAGGAGAGGAATTGTCGGCGTTTCAGGTCAAAACCCTGCATCAGGACTGGCGGAACATGTTCTCACCTGAACAACTTTTGATTCCTTTCACTTCCTACAAATCAGAAGTATAGCCATGGACACCTGCATGGGCCCTAGCTACTCCTGTCTTTTTGTTGGCTACATGGAACAGTCCCTGTTCCTAACCTTCTGTGGTACCACTCTTTCTCTACTACATTGACAACTGCATTGGTGCTGCTTCCTGCACTTGTGTGGGTCTCATCAATTTTATCACTTCGCTACTAGCTTCCACCCTCCTCTCAAATTCATGTGGGCCATTTCTGATGCTCTCTTTTCTAGATTCCTCTGTCTTCATCTCAGGAGACAAAGAATAAAGGAGTCCTGCTACAGGGTTTTGACCCAAATCATCAACATTTCCCTTCCACCCTACAGATGCTGTTTGACCCGCTGAGTTCCTCCAGCAGATTGTTTCTTGCTCCAGAGAAAAATCTTTCTCATCTTGTACCTGTGATTATTCTACTTTGTCCTACTTGTGTAACAATGACAGGCACTTTCAAGTGATTCATTGTATATGAAGCATTCTGGGATATTACTGAAAAACATGATCTGGTATGTTTGATGTCTCCTTATTCCTTTTATCCAGTTCTGAAGAAATTATGCATTTAGGAGCACAGATCCCAGCTGTTGCCAGAGCAGCTGCCCACTCTATCACTCTGCGGGGCTCTGTGATCCCTTGGTCTATCCCAGGCTGGTTCCAAGCCCCATGTCACCCAGGTGGCATTTTAGGTGGTCAAGTCAAATTTATTGTCATGTGCACAAGTACAGTGAGGTACAATACAATGAAAATCTTGCTTGCAGCAGCATCACAGGCACATGTACAAGCAACACATAGAGTACAAATTATACGTAAAATTATACCATATAGTTGGGGGGGAGGGGGACTGCTAAACCAGACCTTAGTGCAAAAAAAACCAAAGACACAATTGAAGGCAAGAGGTACAGAAGCCTGAAATCCCACACCACCAGGTTCAGGAACAAGCTACTTTCCTACAACCATCAGGTTCTTGAAGTGACCTGTACAACCCTAACCCTACCTCAGCAACGGAACACTATGGACCACGTGATGCACTACCATGGAATTCTCTCTGATTGTGTCTTTGTTGTTTACACTAAGGTCTTGTTTTTGCACAGTCATTTTTTCCTCTTTCTCTTCACTGGTATAATTTATGTGTCAAAGTTGAGTTTATTGTCAGATGCACAAGTCCATGTGTGCACAGGTGCAATGAAAAGCTTACTTGCAACAGCATCACAGGCACATAGCATCATATAAGAAAAACATAAATTAAACAGAAATTATATAGAATTTTTACAAGAAAGAACACCATTAGAACAAAAAAAATCAAAGTTCATTTTAGTGCAAAGTGGTCAGAGTGGTCATAGTGTTGCGAAACTGTAGTGATCAGGGTTTTGCCAATTGGTTCAAGAACTGAATGGTTGAAGGGAAGTAGCTGTTCCTGAACCTGGTGGTGTGGGACTTCGGGTTTCTGAATCATTTATATTCTGTCTGTAGCTACATTCCTGTGATGCTGATGCAAGCAAATTTTTCATTTTACCTGTACCTCAGCGTACTTGTGCACGTGTGACTCGAAGTGCTGGTTTACCACCAACTTCTTGAAGCATTTGCACTGTGCCTTTGTGGAGATACAATCACGCTGTTCACAGTGGAGCATCACACAAAGCTCCTCCCTGCAGTTTATATCCACCATTCTTTAGGCTGCTGCTATGATAATATCTGCTTTTAACTGTGCAGATATACTGGTGAAACGAGTGTCAGCCCCAATCCATCCATGTTTGATGCAGTGAAGAGTGAGTCAGAGGTGGTTGACACATGTGTTTTCTGGCATTCTTTACATCTGAGCTGTTCCAACTGCTTCCTTCCTATGAATCAACATTGCCCAGAATTGCCAGTAACCACAGCAAGTGTCCAAGAGGCCAGAGTCTGCAGCCCCCTTTCTAGTGCCTGGACCATTGTTGTCTCCAAAAGAAAATTGCAGCTCACCAGAGAGCGACACAGAAGGACAACTGGCTAAGTTTAAAAATACAACTGTAATTTAAAAAACAAAACTGATATGGTCCCTAAACTTAACAGCATCTATTGCCTGGAACTTGGCACAATATTGCATTAAGCCTGACGGAGCCCCTGTGTTAAAGGGAATTAAGGATTCAGAAGAAATTTATTTGGTGGGAGATGTACATGTCCGTTTTCAGAATTTTATTTCTGGCCTCCAGCCAAAACCACAGAGATCCCTAGTAGTTGTGTCTCACTTCCATGGAATTGATGGAGCCTCAGGAATTGTACTTCTGGCTACTCCTTCCCTGCTGTCTCTCCAGCTTTTGCACACCCTCTCTCACTCACTCATGCACTAATGTTTCAGCCACTCAGGTAGTTCTGTTCATCAGTCCACCTGGCTTATTACCAGCAGGGCATTAATAGCAAATGATAGCTTCGGAGTGTGCACTGGGTGAGCCTGAGAATGAAGCAGTGGGTGGAATTCTGCAGGCAACAGTTAAAACTCGAGGAGTCCGTGATGCGACTTGATTAAAGAAAGGATTGGGCTGTGCTTTAATGAGAGAGAATGCTGCAGCATTTGATATAAGTGCGGTTCTGGGTGTTGATGGAAGAATTGTTCATTGGAGGGAGTGGCTCTGAGAGAACTGATGTACTGGAATTACTGGGAGAGTTGGAGTGGAAAAGGAAAGGGCTTCAATTGGTCGGCTGACCAGGAAGGTTATTCCTCCATAATGTTTATTTTAACTAATCCCTGTTGCTTTTAGAATTTCACCTTGCATGGAAATCAAATGGCATCAATACCTGCATTCCATTTTTCGCATTAAATTTCTTGTTATTGTTATAATCCATTTCTGACTTGACACGTACCTTGTTCAAACAACCTCGCTTGTCTTAGTTCATTCATCTGCTAGCATTAGAATAGGAGGGAGTGGTGAAGGGGGGAGGTGTTTTTGTACACTGCCACACTGTCGAAAAATTCTGCCCTCTGCAAATGCACAATAATTGAAAGCTGTCTCTAGACCCTCTGCTTGTTTGTAATTCATCTCCAAATATCCATCCTTTGGTGGGATTCTTCTATGGAAGCTATTCTTCTCAGCAATCCATCTGCACGTTTATCGGGATTAAACCAAGCAAGGATGGGCATTTGTGGTTTTTGCTTTGAGAGGAGGAAATAATGAGGTGCTGTGCTTTGTGAAGGGCTGTGCTTGGCTTTGGATCGAGCTATGTAGGATCTGTTTCAAAGAAATTCATTAACAGCTTTCTACTGGACAGCAAAAGATAAATCAAAGCAAGACAGCAATTCAAATAAGGAACACAGTCCCAGGCTATAAGCAGTAGACAACTCTCTGTCAAGCATGGATCTGAGGGCTTTAAAAATCAGCAGAATGTCAGCGAATGGCTATACAGGAATCGGGGAAGGCAGGACTAGGGAAGAGCATTTCTGAATATCCACCTCTTGTTTGCTTTGCTGTCCATGACATAAGCCAGAGTGTGGCTGTAGTATGTGATCAAGGCAGCTGCTGAGAAAGAACTTGTTGCAGAAGCCACCAGGGCTGCCAATGAAGTGTGATCCAAGAAGTGAACATCATCACTGGCCTCCAAGATTCAGCAAAACCTGTTGGAAACTGACACCACCAAACCTCTTGTGCAGTGCTTTACCATGCACGCTGACATCCCAACCTGTTCCACATTCAATAAATCCTCATAACTTGCTGTCGCCCCACAAACAAGCCCAGCCAGCTTGTAAAGTGGAAAGTAAAACATATGAGGGAGAGGTGTTTGCCAGGACCCCAGACCGCTTACTGTTCTTACACAGTGCAATTGTTTGGTAAATTGGTTTATTATTGTCACATGTACCAAGGTACAGTGAAAAACTTTGTTTTGCGTACCATCCGTACCGGTCATTTCATCGCATCAGTGCATTGAGGTAGTGCAAGGGAAAACAATAGTGGAATACAGAGTACACAAAGAATTCTGCGGGTGCTGGAATCTGGAGCAATACACAAAAAGTGCTGGAGGAACTCAGCAGGTCAGGCAGCAGCATCCATGGAGGGAAATAAACAGTCAACGTTTCGGGCCGAGACCCTTCATCAGGACTGTTGTTTCCCCTCATCAGGACTGCAGAGTAAAGTTTTACAGTTACAGAGAAAGTGCAGTGCAGGCAGACAATAAGGTGCAAGGCCATGGCGAGGTAAGTTGTGAGGTCAAGAGTCTATCTTAACATACTAGGGGGACCGTTCAATAGTCTTATAACAGCGGGGTAGAAACTGTCCTTGAGCCTGGTGGTACATGCTTTCAGGCTTTTGTATCTTCTGCTCGATGAGAGGGGGGGGGAAGAGAGAATGTCCCGGGTGGGTGGGGTCCTTGATTATGTTGGCTGCTTTACCAAGGCAGTCTTTGTGCCTCTGAGCTAGTAGTTGGGGCCTAAGTCAAAGTGCCATCCCTTCTACTGATACCGCCATCTCTCAGGTCCATCTGGATTCACTGGAGCATGACCATGAAGGTAATGTCTGCAGCAGTACAACACGACGCAGGCCAACAGGGTCTGAACGCAAGGTTAGTGACTGCCAGCTTTAACCTGAAAAGCAGTAGCAGGAAATGTCAGTGTCTCATGTATTGTATGGTGGAAGAGAAGGGACTGGGGTTTGTTACACATTCCATAATGGAGACTGCAAAATGCTGTTGTGAGTCTCGTGTAAACCATGAAACTCAGGGCAGTTGTTTACAGAGAAGTCTTTCTGCCAGCCAGGCTGTGGGAAGGCAATGCAATCTGGGAACGACGCAGAAGGATCGAGCTTGAAGCAAACTCTGTCATACTTTTCCTCTGATGTAATACGCGTGTCATATATCACTGAACTTCAGTACCCTGTCGATACTTGATCACCAGCCTAAGTACCACCCTGGCAAAGTTGATTGGGGGTGTTGTAAGGTAGATTTGGTCTGGTACTGCGGCAAGTGGACCAAGATGCCTTGATATCGTTTTGCTTGATCGCACACACTTGCCCAGCAAAAACTGATATTTTAAAGACTGAAATTATACCAGTTTGTTGGCCAAAAATGAATACTCGAAAAATTGAGCATTCACAATAAACGCATGGTTCTCGGGTGTTTGTATCCCAAAGACAAATAACAAATGGTTGTGAAAATCAAAAGATAACTGCAGATGCTGGAAATCTAAAACAAAAATGGAAAGTGCTGGGAATACTCAGGTCAGGCTGCATCTATGGAGAGGGAAATAGAGTCAAAGTTTCAGGTTGGAGATCCTTCACCTCTTCCCACAGATGCGACCAGACCTGCTGAGTATTTCCAGCATGTTCCGTTTTTGTTTTGCAACAAACAGTTTTGTGTGTGTTTGTGGGTATATTCAGCAGTGGCACCATTGGAGGCTTAAGTTGTGATCCCCCATAGTGTAAAACGTGGCTCATCAGTGAATTCGCAGAGCCTCCAACGATTGATCGGTCACAGAGCCAGAGATTGACTGCTCATCCAGTGGACGAGCAACCTGCTTTCCCCAGTGCTCTTCAATGCGTTTTTGGTCTGTGTTCATTAAAGTAAAGAAGAGGTTGAGAAATTTGCTGTGGGTGCAAGTGTGGAAGTCTTCCAGAGTTTGCTATTGTGAAGGATTATCACCGAAACCAAAGGGAAGGAGACAGCAGTAGTTAGTAAAATGTAAAGTGTGGCTGGCAGAAGAGCAAGAGAAAATTGCAGTTCCCTTGTATGTTGCAGACAGTGTAGTGCAAAGTAGTAAACAGAGCGCTGGAAAAACTCAGTGGGTCAGGCGTGGAGGCGAAAGGTGCAAGTCAACATTTCAGGTTGAGACCCTGCATCAGGACTCCAAGTAGTGGGGAGACACAAGACACTGTAGATGCTGGAATCCGTGGAGCAAAAAGTAAATTGCTGGAGGAATTCAGCGGTTCAGGCAGCATCTGTGGGGGGAACAGAATTGTCAATGTTTCAGGTCGAGACACAGTGCATCGGGACTGAGATCTCCCCTCTCCACTCTCGGTACCAGTACAGAGTTTCGACCTGGAACGTTGGCCGTTCGTTCCCACCCCCTCCCCCACAGATGCTGCTCAACCTGCTGAGTTCCTCCAACAATTTGTTTCTTTGCTTCAAGTGGTGAGGACCTGGCGAAGGTCCCTGAGCGCACTTGTGAGATTCAGATGACTGATCAGCCTGAGTGGGACGGCATAAACAAGTCTGGCCTGACTAGAGATACTGTAGAAGAGGACTCGTATTGACCTTATCGCCATCACTCAGAAGTGTCCTGGTGAGGCAGGAAAATGCATCAGCCGGTTGGTGCCCAGAGAAAATTCATGCACAACAGTGAAGTGAATGAACAATTAGTGTGTTTATCACAGAGTTACCGAGCTCCCCAAACATCTACAAAAGCCTGTAACATTCTCCAGTCCACCAGAGTGGAAGGTCTCTGTCAATATTTGCTTTGAGCTCTGTTGAATCTTATGAATCTTAGCTTCCTATGAATCAACCTCAGCCAGACTGCTCTGGCCGTGTTTCAGACTAACACCAGGAGTTGGCAGGTTGTCCCATGAGGAATGCCGAGCTTCTATCTGTTAGGGTTTACAAGGGCAAGAATGGAATTAACAGAAACTGACGAGAACCTGTGGGGTCTTGACAGTGCAGATTTGGAGAGGATCTTTCTCATTGTGAAGGAATGTAGAACCAGGGTCACTGCTTAAAAACAAAGGATAGTCCATTCAAAACAAATGAGGCAATTTTTTCCCCCTCAGAGAGTGGTGTGTCTTTGGAACTCAAAGCGCGATGGAAGCTCAGTCTTTGAAAATCTTTAAGGCAGAGGAAGATAGATTCTTTGTAATGGGATCAGAATGCAGAGTTCGGTTAGTCATGGTCTTATTAAAATGTGGAGCAGACCTGAGAGGCCTATCATTTCCTTGTACATCTTCAAAAGAGTGGTACTTGCAACAGTGTGGCACTGCCTTAGTACTGCACGAGAACATGGCCTTAAACTTGAGATACAAGCTTTGAACTTCCTTGTGCAAGGTTGTTTTTCAAAGTTTGTTTGTATAACAACACCAAGCACACCGAGGCATTGTCATGGTTGGACCTTACCAGGAGATGTAGTAAACATGGGGAGGTATAGCTTGTACCTTTTGTTGTGAGCTGGACTGCCAGACCTGCTGCCACCCATATTCTTGTAGTGAAGCACTGTATAAACAAGTAGATGTTTTTCTGTGCCAAGGAGGAGTTCCTTGCACAGAAGGAATACTGCAACCCCAGAAGATCTGTGGAAGCAGAACCATCCTGAAGAACCATCCATGTGCAGCAAAGCAGCTGAGAATGAGGCCTTCAGCCACACACACAGGAGGGAAGATCCTTAGAGGGAAGTTCTCATCTCCTCCTTTCCAGGGCCCTGATGGTGACAACCTAGACGCTGCTCGGTAGAAGGAGTTCTGTGGACCCCGCCACTTGATTCAACCTCAGGGCTGATTGAATCAAGAACTGCCAGGAGATAGAGTCATAGCACAGGAACAGGCCCTCTGGCCCAACTCGTCCATGCTGACCAAGATGTCTATCTGAGTTTGTCCCATTTGTCTGAATTTAACCCACATCCCTCTAAACCTTTCCTATCTATGTCCCTGTCCAAATGTCTTTTAAACATTGTAATTGTACCCACCTCTACAGCTTCCTCTAGATGGTGGGTGATTCCTTTTTGGTCACCTATGTTGTAACGTGGTAGTTCCGCACACCCACCTCCCCATTCCCTGTGGTCTTGGAAAGAGCTGACAGTTCTAGGGAGAGAAGTCAAAGGCAGTGCAAAGTCTTGATTGGGGCTCTTGGCCTCGCTTCCCCGGTTTCCTGCTAAGCTTGGGCATAATCCCACCACCTCGCCATGAGGTCATGTTGTCCTGAGCACTGCAAAATGTTCGCCCA
Organism: Pristis pectinata; assembly: GCF_009764475.1. Classification (NCBI taxonomy): domain Eukaryota; kingdom Metazoa; phylum Chordata; class Chondrichthyes; order Rhinopristiformes; family Pristidae; genus Pristis; species Pristis pectinata. Next base: position 6,774,513 of record NC_067443.1, on the reverse strand, counting down.
GTGGGTTGCATGGAGAATCGTGGTTCGAGATGACTGCATAGAGCAAGCTACCTTTTTGACCTATTCTGAGCTTGTAACGTGCTGGTGTTGGTTATTTTGGAGGCGTGCAGTAAGCCAGAATGGGACAGGACTTGTGTGGAACACAAAGCTGACACTGTGTGTGTGTGTGTGTGTGTGTGTGTGTGTGTGTGTGTGTGTGTGTGTGTGTGTGTGTGTTGGGGGGGTGGGGGGGGGTGGAGGGGGGAGGGGGGGGGTGCATGTGTGGGGTGCACATGGATAAATGTCCTGGCAGAAGCTGATGTGGATGTATTGGTTATTGCCTTGGTTACTGCAGCTGTCCTAAATGTCAATCTCTTTCCTTTCCAGGCAAGTACTTGAGACAGAAGCGGATAGACTTTCAGTTGCCATATGACATCTTGTGGCAGTGGAAACACAATCAGGTACGTCATACGGAGGCCAGCCCCACTGGTAGGTGGCTGCTTCCATCTCTCACCAAGGTCATCATCTGTTTGCTGCCCACCCTATTCTAATACACCCTTGCCCTCTGTACACAGTGGGGGCCAGGGGTTAGTGGGAGGTAGTGACAGACGTTGAGTAGCATGGGAGTAACTGCATCCATTTGTAATATGGCGAAATATCCCAATGTGCTTCGCAGGAACATCTTCAGATGAAAGTTTGACACTGAGCCCCGTGAGGAGATGTTGTTCATGTAAACCAGAGCTCGGCCAGAGGAGGATGTTCTCAGGAGCTCTTCGTGAAGGGAGAGCAAGGGCCAAAAAGGTCCAGGGAGGGAATTCCAGATGTTTGGGGCTAAGGCAGCTGTGGTGGAGCAGCTTGAATTTGAGGCTGATCAAAACAGCAAGGTTAGCAGTATGCAGCGATGTTGAAGAGTTGCTGGCTGACGGGCCTTACAGGGATGTTAGGAACCAGCATGGAGGGATTTGAACAGAAGGGTGAGAATTTTAAAATAGAAGGACATTTGGAAAAAGGCAACGACTGGGTTGGGCTTTTCCCAAGTAAGCTCTTCCCTCACCCCAACTCTTGCAGTAGCTGTGAGCTTTCCTAGGATGGACTGTCAAAATTCATACTTGCACTGTGAACTTATCTTGGACCACAGAAGCCCAGCAGTGATGATCTCAAGTCAAGCCAATTTGAGTTTATTGTCCAGTGCATGAGTACAGTGAGGTACAGGTACAATGAAAAACTTGCTTGCAGCAGCATCATGTAGGTTCAGACAACACACACAACGTAAATTATACATAAATTGTCCAAGACAGTAAAGAGAGAGAAGAAAAAAAAGACCATGCAAAACAAGACATTAGTGCAAAAAAAACCCAGAAGTCCATGGAAGTGCAAGAGGTGGTCTGTAGTGCTCCGTTGCTGAGGTAGGGTTAGGGTTAGGGTTGCGTAGGTCGGTTCAAGAACCTGATGGTGGTAGGGAAGTCACTGTTCCTGAACCTGGTGGTGTGGGATGTCGGGCTTCTGACCTGCCTAACGGTAGCAGCGAGCAGAGGGCATGACTGGGATGGTGGGGATCCTTGATAATAGATGCTGTTGTCAATGGCGGAGAGGGCTGTGCCCGTGATAGCCTGGGCTGTATCCACTGCTGTCTGCAGCATCTTACACTATATCTCCAATTCTCAGTCCCCCTTCACCACCACCTTCTTTCTCCCCCCCCCCCCCACCAATAACGGGCTTGGACAAGTCCATGTGTGCTGCAGAGGTGCAATGAAAAACTTACTTGCAGCAGCATCACAGGCACACAGCATCACAGCAGGCACGGTAGTGTAGCAGTTAGCATAACGCTATTACAGTGCCAGTGACCCGTTCAATTCCCACCACTGTCTGTAAGGAGTTTGTACGTCCACGCAGACACAGGGAGGTTTCCTCTGGGTGCTCCGGTTTCCTCCCATATTCCAAAGATGTACGGGTTAGGAAGTTGTAGACGTGCTGTGTTGGCGCCGGAAGCATGGTGACACTTGCGGGCTGCCCCAGAACACTCTACGCAAAAGATGCATTTCACTGTGTGTTTCGATGTACATGTGACTAATAAAGATATCTTATTATAAGCAGTATCTGCAAGAAAAACAAACACAAATTTTACAAGAAAGAACACAACTCGAACAAACAAAAACAAACTCCATTTTAGTGCAAAGTGATCAAAGTAGTTGTACTGTTGCTAAACTGTAGTGATCAGGGTTGTGCCGGTTGGTTCAGGAGCCGAATGGTTGAAGGGAAGTTGCTGTTCTTGAACTTGGTGTTGCACAGGGATAGTCCTCAACCCATCTTTACTATCTCACCAAGCCGTAAAGCTTAAAATTTCCCTTCTGGGAGTGGCCTGTATTTGAAGGCATAGACTCTCCAATTGTATTGTTTGTTTTCCATTGTTGCAATCCAAGAGGAATGAGAATTTGACCTCACGCCCTTACACTTAGTGAGATTTCAAGTCGATGTGGTAATGGTACTGGAGGAGCTTGTTAAGATCAAAATAAAAGCTTGTTTTTTTTTAAATCACGCAGCTGCTAAGATATCAATAACACGAATGTCTCTTGGTATTTCCTCCAGTGAAGAAAAAGTAATTTATATAGTGTTTAGCTTTCTACTGTATCTGATTTCTAAAGGAAAACTGGGTCAGGGCAAGGTTATTTTCTCCTGATCACTCCATTCATTTTGAAAGTACTTTTTCTCCTCTGTGACAAATGGTGAACAAAATAGAGGGGGGAAATATAAGCTGATTGAAGACACTTGGATGCAGAGCTGCACAAAAGCTCAGATTGTCCCTGTAGATTGAATGAGGAGGAGGAAGTGAATTCAACGGCAATATCAGACAGGAAGGTGGGTGTTTATCCAAATTGTGCCTCACCAGAAACTTGGCTACAGTCACTCACGATGTAAGGGCTGCTGAAATTACCCAGAGATTTTTTCCGAAAAAAAATATGTAACCGAGGCTAAGCTAACTTAATGTTGTTTGACTTCAGAAATGGTTTGGAAATTGAGGAGCGAAGAGTTTCTGCGCCTCCATTGGAAGAGGGTGAGGGAAACGTCCACGATCAGAAGTCATTCAGGCCTTTTGGTTAGGTCTCACCAAATCTTAGCATGAGAGATTACAGGCCGTTCCCGGGTTACGAACACCCTACATACAAACAAGCTCCCACAATGTTATTAAATTCAAAAGTCCGACATACGTACCTGTTCATTCCTACGATTAGCAAATTAGTTTCCTCTCTCTCTGCTGGAGGAACTCAGCGGGTCAAGCAGTATCTGTGGGAGGAAAGAAATTGTTGATGTTTTGGGTCAAAACCCTGCACCAGCCCTGATGGAAGGTTTCGTGCCAGAACGTCGACAGTTTCTTTCCTCCCACAGATGCTGTTTGACCTGTTGTTCCTCCAGCTCCTTTGTATGTTGCTCCAGATTCCAGCATCTGCAGTCTCTCGTGTCTTCCTCTCTCCCTCTCTCCACCTAGTAATTGTTCTTTCATATCAGTCTTGTGTGTTTTTGAAGCTTTTCATTACAATACTGTGGAGGTACAGTTACCATAGAGAGTTTTTTTGTGTATATTTTCCGACTTGTGGGTAAGGTCAACTTCAGTAAGAACAGAACCTGTTCGTTATTCAGGGACGACCTGTAGTTACGTTCTTTTGACATTGTGTGCCTAATCATAGGCCCCTGCGATTTTAAGTTATTTTGCAGCATTTCCCATCCTGCCTGGAGTACCCGTACAGGGGGGGCCAGGGGCTACAGTAAGCCCCCCCCCCCCCGGTGCTCCCTTGCCCTGGTGCTGGGCCTTTTGGGGTCTCCCATTCCAAGGGTTGGTTCATCCCCAGAGTGATGGTCAAAATGCAGTACAGCTTGGTGGTTATGCTCACATTGCAGAGTTGAGGAAAGCAGTTACAAAGCCCCAGTTCACATCTCTTCACATCCCCAAATATGTCATCTCACTAATTCCCTGACTAAAATGTATTTATGGATTCACGTAGAACAGACTCACATTCACATAGAGCACGTACTGCCCACCATGTACGTGGACCCATTAAGAACCCATCAACAGTAACAACATTGATCAGCACTTGGTACATTTCTATACGTTGCCGATTCAAGTGCTCATCTAGATACTAAAAGGTAGTGAGAGCCACTCAGGCATTCAGATCTGATGTGAAAGGTTGTCATGTAAGTTGCAGATGAGTAGTGCTAGGGGACTACAGACCGGTGAGCCTAACATCATTGGTGGGAAAAGTTACTGGAGGGGATTCGGAGAGACAGGATCTACCTGCATTTGGAAAGGCAAGGACTGATTCGGGATAGTCAGCGTGGCTTTGTGCGTGGGAAATTATGTCTCACGAATTTGATTGAGTTTTTTGAAGAGGTGACCAAGTGGATTGACAGGGACAGGGCGATACATGTTACCTATGTGGACTTCAGCAAGACCTTTCACGAGGTCCCCCATGGTAGTCTAGTCTGGAAGGACAGATCACCTGGGATACAAAATCGGCTTGGTGGAAGGAGTCAGAGGGTGGTAGTGGGGGGTTATTTTTCAGACTGGAGGCCTGTGACCAGCGGTGTGCCGCAGGGATCGGTGCTGGATCCTCTGTTGTTCGTCATCTATATTAACGATTTAAATGAGAATGTAGTTGGCAAGGTTAGTAAGTTTGCAGATGACACCAAAATTGATGGTATAGTGGACAGCGAAGAAGGTTATCTAAGATTACAACAAGATCTAGATGAACTGGGGAAGTGAGCCAAGGAATGACAGGTGGAATTTAACTTGGACAAGTGCAAAGTGTTGCATTTTAGGAAATGAAACCAAGGCAGGACTTGCACCGTAAAGGGCAGGGCTTGGAGAGTGTTGTAGAACAGAGAGACCTAGGGGTACAAGTACATAGTTCTCCAAAAGTAGTGACGCAGTAGGGTAGTGAAGAAGGCATCTGGCATGCTTGCCTTCATCGGTCAGAACATTGATTACAGGAGTTGGGAAGTCGTATTATAACTGTACAGGTTGTTGGTGAGACCACACTTGGAATTTTGGGTGTAGTTCTGGTCGTCTAGGTATCAGAAGAATGTCATTAAGTTGGAAAGGATACAGAAAAGATTCACAGGATGTTACGGGGACGGGAGGGTTTAAGTTACAAGGAGAGACTGGATGGGCTGGAGCTTGATTTCCTAGAGTGTAGGATGCTAAGGGGTTATAGAGGTTTATAACATCATGAGGGGCATAGATAAGCTGGATGGTCACAGTCTTTCCCCAGGGTAGGGGAGTCTAACACTAGAGGTGAGAGGGGAAAGGTTTAAAAGGGATCTGAGGGGCAACATTTTCACAAAGAGGGTGGTGGATAAATGCAACAAGCTGCCAGAGGAAGTGTTGGAGGCAGGTACAACTACAACATTTAAAACTCATTTAGACAGGTACACGGATAGGAAAGGTTTAGAAGGATATGGGGCAAACACGGAGAAGTGGAACTAGCTCAAGTAGGCAATTTGGTCAGCAAGGACGAGTTGGGCTGCAGAGCCCGATTCCATGCTGTACAACTCTAAATGAGCTTCAACACAATTCTAAGCCAGCCTTGGAAACATACAAATCTGATTTTTTAAAAAATCATTCTTTACACCGAGTGTGTCTGAGGTTGCTTGTTGAGTTGCCAACAGAATCAAGTGCCTTAGTAAGGGTCTGTTTCATTATCCGGGACCCTGGGATCTTAACCAATGTTTTGCAATACCAGTTCCACAATTCCGCCTGTTCTGCAGTTGAAAGCCTTAAATCAGCTTGGCCGTAATTCAACACAGATGTGGTGGTTCAGTTGGGCTGAAGGACTGCACTGGGTTTCTTCCAAATCCATTTCAGTCTTTTCACCAAAGGCGACTGAGGGAGGGGGCTTTCGTCCTGCTGCTCAGTCCTGGCTCGCAGCTTGAAGTTTAGATTCGAGCAAAAGGGAAGCTGCTGCTATGCTCATCCCATGAATGTCAGGACAATTCACAGGATGCATTCCTCCCTAAATGTGCGGGGGTGGTGAGAGGAGGGAGAGGGGGGCAATACATGGCACTCTGCCTCGCAACCTCGCTCTGTCTCCCAGCCTTCTGGCAGAGCTTTTCTCTGCGTAGCCAGTTAATGTGAGCAACGATCAACCCTGGCTGCTTCTCCCTGGCACCGAAGTGCAAGCACCCAGGGCCAGAGGAGACTGCAGCTTGTGCTACCTCCCCAGCAAGAGCCCTGTTCAGCCTCAAGTTGATTTGTGAAAGTGCTCAAGAGCTTATCAAGCCATCAGTGGTGTTCCTCCCCGCACCCCCAAGCACAGACCTGCTCTGATGCAGTGAATCTTCACTATCACAAGTCGTTTACTAGTGTGGGGGCTGTAACGAGTTGCAGCTGTGTTGGGCTTTGCCGTAGCTCGATGCTTCACAGTCAGAGTTGTACAGCATAGAAATGGAGACACCAGAGACTGCAGATGCTGGAATCTGGAGCAGCACACAAGGTGCTGGAGGAACTCAGTGGGTCAGGCAGCATCTGTGGAGGGAAATGGACAGTCGATGTTTCGGTTCTAGATGAAGGGTCTCGACCTGAAACATCGGCTGTCCATTTCCCTCCATAGATGCTGTGTCTGACCCGCTGAGTTCCTCCAGCACTTTGTGTGCTGTTCCAGCACAGAGATGGGCTTTCAGCATTGCGACTGACTTATCCGTACACTGAAGCTGGTCACACTGAGTGCTGGGATACGGCTGGGTCCCTTTTACCTCTACAGACCTATAACCCTGCACTCCATTTTCAGTTATTCTACTCTTTGACCCCGACATATGCTGTAGTTCAAGAAAACAGCTCAACACTCTTAAAAAGACAGTTGGACAGGTATATGGATAGGAAAGGTTTAGAGGGACATGGGCCAAATGCAGGCAAATGGGGCTAGCTTAGATGGGCATCTTGCTTGGCATGGATGAGTTGGGCTGAAGGGCCTGTTTCCGTGCCGTGTGACTCCATGACCCACCCCACCTTTGGGGGCCATATCTTCAGTTTCCAAGGCCCAAACCTCTTCCTTTCTCTCCCTAACTAAGTCTGCAAGGACGACCCTGTGCTTCCAGTTTCCTGTCTCCACCTCACTCCCAGTCAGACCTCTGTTTCTGGTCTCCTGCACTGTTTCATGAAACAGCCATTTGCCTTTTCTTCGGGCACGTTTCAACCCTCGGGACTTGACGATTTCAGACAACCAGCCTTCCTGTCTTGTCTCAGAACTGTCCAATTCTAACAAAAGGGCATCAGTCTATCACCTTAATTTTATTTCTCTTCCCACAGAGGCTGCCTGATCTGCTGAGTATTCCCAATATCCTCTTTTACTTTGGATTTCCAGCAACTGCAGTGTTCCTAAGTCTCACAGTTCCAGAGATATGTTTTTATCTCACTGTCTCCTGTTTTCATTCACCTTCTTCTATTTATATGTCCTCTAAGCAGATCAGCTGCAGTGAACTAGCCTTCACCCCCCTCTGTTAGCACCAGCATCACTCATCTCCTGGTCTCCACTGCAGCACGAGAATTCTCTCTGTTCTCTCCACTCCTCCCCCTTCTCTGTAACTCACAACCTATTTGAGTTCTAACTTTTCTTAATTCTGATGGAAGATCTTCGAACTGATTTTCTATCTCTCTCCACCAATGCTGCCCGAATTTCTGAGTATCTTCAGTGTTTTCTGTTTTTATTCCCTCCCTAAACCCCTCTGCCAATCTCTGATCCTTCAAGGAGCTCTTTGAAACTCTCCTTGACAGAGCTTTTGGTCACCTGCACAGTCACTTTGTGTGGCCCAGTGTCAGGTGTTGCATTAGCACTCCTGTTAAGCATCTTGGGAGTTCCAATAGGTTAAAGATGCCGAATCAACACAAGCTCTTGATGTTGAATGCGGAGGTATTCAGCCAAGTCACTGATCTATGCTGAGCTCTAACATTTGCTACTGGGGTGTAATGAGGCACTGTGTTGTATCTGGTGAATATTAGCTGTGTTGTGCGGTGCTGGTACTCTCCAGATACCCCTGCCATACACAGTCATACAGCACAGAAACAGACCCTTCGGCCCACCACATTCATGCCGACCATTTTGTCCATCTACACTAATCCCATTTGACTGCATGAGGACCAAATCCTTCTATTCAAGTGCCTGTCTAAATGCCTCCAAATCATAGTAATTATATTTGATTCCAGCACCTCCTCTGGCAGCTCGTAACCATAGTCCGTGCTGTTGAGTAAAGGCCTGTCTGATGGGGCTCCGCACCTAGGCCTCTGCCTGGGTTTCAGGGGGTTTCTGTTCTCTGGAGACCTCCAACTCTGTCAGATTGGCATCCCCAAAGATTAAGGGACAAACTGGTGGTGTTAGGCTCTGCTACCTCACAGTTCCTGACAGATGCAGAGTTGTTAAAACTCTAAATGTTGCAGAGCTGTATTTGTTGCTGGGGGGGTGGGAGACACAGAGAAGCAGTGCGTAAACTCACTAAACCCCATAGGAAGCTTAAAAACTGAATGGATCGAGTATTTTCCAACACTGGCAGCCCGCACAAGCCTGAGGATATGAGGGATCACAGTGGAAGAACCTCTTCATCACTGTGTTGGCAAAATCTCTCCTGTCCCATCAATTTCTGACAGGTCATTGGCAGAATTGCAAAGAAAGGTTGAAGCTCGATCTCTCCGACTGACTAACCAGCCGCACACCCATTGCAAACTGAGACAGTTGCAGCAACTATTTAGACTGAGTGCTGGATTTTCAGGTGCAAAATCTGCTGCGTTCTTCAAAGGGTTTATGGAACATTATTTCAGCCCAACGTGAGACACTCTTCCTGTATCTCCCGGCTCTCTCCTCTCCTACCAAAAATGCTCTGTTCTAAGGAGTAATAAGTGTGCTGTGGTGAGGGAAGAATTTGGGTTTTGGTTGAAGGTGGTTTGAGCTCAGTTCTAAGAAGCCCAGCAGTCTGCTGGCCATGTTACTGCCTCTGTTTTGGTAGTAACAGTGCCAGCACCAGTAATTCCTCCCCTGTTGTGACAATCTTGCTGGGTGTTAAGGGTTCTTGAACAGTGAAAGTCATTGCAGTCCAGCTAATGTCCAATGCGCTTTTGCCCTCCAGTGCATCTTCAGAGGCCTTTTTTCGGGGGTACAGGAGGTAGCGCTGCTGCCTCACCGCTTCAGTGAGCCAGGTTCAGTCCTGACCTCTGGTACTGTCTGTGTGTGGAGTTTGCACATTTCTCCCTGTGAGTGCATGGCTTTCCCCTGGGTGCTCCGGTTCCCTCCCACATCCCTAAGACATGCAAGTCAGTAAGTTAATTGGTCGCTGTAAATTGCCCCTAGTGTGTGGGTGAGGGGTAGAATCTGAGGGGAGTTGGTGAGAATGTGGGGAGAATAAAATAGCATAGGGTAGGGTTAGTGTAAAATTGGGTGGTTGATGGTTGTCACAGACTCAAGTGGGCTGAAGGGCCTTTTTCCATGCTGTGTATATCTCTAACTCTCTGACATTAGAGTCCCTGCTAAGGGACAAAAGAGCAGCATCAAACCCAGCACTGTTCCCATTTTACATCCACTTCCTGCAAATTCTCTGCATATCTTTAAATGTTGGCAGCACAGTCTTTTTTTTAAACACATCAGCTTGCTTCACTGCTGTTGTAACGTTTTCGATTGACTGCACTGCATCAGTGAAAGGGTTAATAGTCTAATTTTAGTTGTGAAACATCACCATGATATAAACTTCAGATGCCCATGTAAGGACAGTGGTGTCATTCTTAACTCTATGCAAGTCGCTCGTGCTGTTTCATTTTGGTGTGGTGCCCAGTGTTTTCCAGCCATCTCGCACTCTTTCTGGGCCATTCCTTGGAGATTTCAAATGTACAGCCAACCCGGCTGAGAATATTTTCTCTGTTGTGTTGTTCTTGGCACCCACTGGCAAGGCAGGAATGTATTTTTCTCTTGCAAAAAAAACTAACACTTTCCCGAAAGCTGAAACAAAGAAAAAATTGTTCTTGTGTTGGGAAGGAGTGGAAATACTTGTTTAACGGGTGTTGTGCATTTCTCTGCGTAACAGGCAGTCTGCAAGTTATTACACAGCAGCACCACACAGCCAACAAGTGAGAGAATGACTCCCATCCAATGTGGGCTAAGTGAGCTTTACCACCTGATGGTTCATGTACCCTACGCCAATGCTGCACGGGTCCCCAACCACGCACCGTTTCTCACCACCCTGACTTGCCCAGATAGGATCCCTAGTGTGGATTAGAAGAAAAAGTTGTGTGCTGAGAAGATGCCTTGAGCAAAGAACAGTACAGCACAGGAACAGGCCCTTCAGCCCACCATGCCTGTGCTGACCACAATGCCAAATTAAACTAAACCTTTCTGCCTGCACATGGTCTATATCTCTCCATTCCCTGCATGTTCAGGTGCCTGTCCAAGTACCACTTTTGCCCCAGTTTTTTTTATTCATTCAAGGGGTATGGACTTTACAGGCTGAGCCAGTATTTAGTTGCCCATCCCCGAATTGGCCTTGAGAAGGTGGTGGTGAGCTGCCTTCTTGAACCACCGCAGTCCTTGAGATGTGGGTGTATCCACAGTACCGTTGAGGAGAGAGGTCCAGGGTTTTGACCCGGCGATGGCAAAGGAACGGCGATATATTTCCAAGTCAGGGTGGTTGTGTCTTGGAGGCGGCGTCCAGGTGGTGGTGGTCCCCATGCTTGTCCTAGCTGGTAGAGATGGTGGGTTTGGAAGGTGCTGTCTAAGGAGCCTTGGTGAGTTGTTGCAGTGCATCCTGTAGATGGTACAAACTGTTCAGTTCTTGGAAAGGAGAGGAGTTCAGGGATTTCTCCTGCACTTATTAGCTGTGCTGGTCTCTGAGCTGCTTACCCCATGAACACGGTTTTTTATTTATTGTTAATATTCATGGTTAGCAGTTGTTATAGTATTTAAATGGGTAAATTCTCCATGTAACAGGTAACCCAACTGTACAGACATGGAAGGCTACAGGTTGTGGTTCTCTTGTGTGCTAAATGAGTTAATCAAATTGCTGCATTGTTTATCTCAGTGTTCCTGGATTGGAGTGAGAGAGCTCCTGATCCTTGCCCAGTGGCTGCTGGGTTAGAGAGGGAAACCCAGCCAGGGTTGCTGCTCCTGACCACTGCCCGGTGACCTTGGGGTTAGAAGAGGGACCTCAATCTAGTTCCTTCAGATAATACATTAAAAATGTTATTATATTCTGAGGCTTCTTGCACTACTCATAGAATCATAACGCAATACAGGCCCTTCGGCCCATAATGTTGTGCCGACCTTCAAACCTCGTCTAAGACTATCTAATCCCTCCCCCCCCCCGGCATATCCCTGTATTTTAAATTCCTCCATATACTTATCTAGCAATCTCTTGAACTTGACCAATGTACCTGCCTCCACCACCACCCCAGGCAGCGCATTCCACGCCCTAATCACTCTCTGGGTAAAAAACCTTCCTCTGATATCTCCCTCGAACTTCCCACCCATTACTTTAAAGCCATGCCCTCTTGTATTGAGCATTGGTGCCCTGGGAAAGAGGCGCTGGCTGCCTACTCTATCTATTCCTCTTAATATTTTGTATACCTCTATCGTGTCTCCTCTCATCCTCCTCCTCTCCAAAGAGTAAAGCCCTAGCTCCCTTAATCTCTCCTCATAATGCATACTCTCTAAACCAGGCAGCATCCTGGTAAATCTCCTCTGCACTCTTTCCAACGCTTCCACATCCTTCCTGTAATGAGGCGACCAGAACTGGACACGGTACTCTTAAGTGTGGCCTAACCAGAGTTTTGTAGAGCTGCATCATTACCTCGCGGCTCTTAAACTTGATCCCACGACTTATGAATGCTAACATCCCATAAGCTTTCTTCACTGTCCTATCCACCTGTGTGGCAACTTTCAGTGATCTGTGGATATGAACCCCCAGATCCCTCTGCTCCTCCACACTACCCAGAATCCTGTCATTGACTGTACTCCGCCCGGGAGTTTGTCCTTCCAAAATGTACCACTACACACTTCTCTGGATTGAAATCCATCTGCCACTTCTCAGCCCAGTCCCTCTGCAACCTTCGACAATCCTCCACAGTATCCACACCACCACCAACCTTTGTGTCGTCTGCAAACTTGCCAACCCACCCTTGTACCCCCTTGCCCAAATCATAAATAAAAATCACGAAAAACAGAGGTCCCAGAACCGATGCTTGTGGGACACCGCTAGTCACAGCCCTCCGATCCGAATGCACTCCCTCCACCACTACTGCTGACTTCAAATAGCTCTGTTAATGTTACTGAGATTTTTAGCCATACTCCCAATATTCCATTGCGGGTTTTTAGTACAAGTACGTTACGTCCAGCAAACTGCAACTATCCCCTACCAAATGGTTAAAATATGGTCAACCTTAACCCTTTTGCTTATTCGTGTTTGCCTTTGGGTGAAAGTCACAGCCTGACCTGTAACAAATTTCACCACTCATTTCAAAACCCAGGCAAGTACAGTGTTTACTTAACGGACTACTCCTCCTGTAGCAGAATGCATTGTTTATTTCATGGTAAAGTACCCTTGATTGTTACGTTACAGCAGAAAAAGCAGCTTGCTATGAGCAGCACACAGGAGCTCCACGGTATAAATAGGTTAATGATGTGAAGCTGCCACTTTGGCTCAGTGAGCTGACCTTCAGCCTCCGAAGTGAATTGAGGCAGCCTGCTCCATCGTGTGTCATGATGTCAAGTGCACAAAGCACTGAAGTCACTTGCTGACCTTTCCAGTGCAGCAGCTGACTCACATTGTCCACTGTGCTGAAGGGAGAGGAACTGTGCTGGTGAACCAGTGTGGGTGTCTTAACAGCGGGTCTCTCTCTCTGAGACTGGCTCCTCCAGCTTCATTCTCTGATACTGTTGCAAGGCCAAGTTACATCACAGGGTCCTGTACTGTGCCAAGCAAAGACTTGTGGTCCCAGTATGCTCAACACAATGTTTACAGCACGTGAAAGGGAATGTGATCTCCGTGGAAACATCCAGCTGCTGAGCTGCCAGTGCTCTGGGCAGGCTGACCCCATGCTGACGACTCATTTACACCCATTCCCATTCCAACAGTAACTAACGATGCTGGAGAAGCTCAGTAGATCAGGCAACATCTGCAGAGGGGAATGGACAATTGATGTGAACAGTACAGATGAAGGGTCTCGACATGAAATGTCGACTGTCCATGTCCCTCTGCAGATGCTGCCTGACCCGCTGAGTTCCCCCGCTTCTTGTTTGTTGTTCCAGTTTCCAGCATCTATAGTCTCTTGTGTCCCCATTCCAACAGTGTCAAAATCCTGATACTCTCCACTCAGGGGACACCTTCACCACTTGCACAACAGCAGCTCATACACTTTCACCTGAGGACAATCGGGGATGGGCAGCAAATGCTGGGCTTGCCAGCAATGACCGCATCCCGTAAATTAATTCAGAGCAGGGAGGAGAAGGGAACGTAGGAAGAGTAAAATGGAATTGGTGAAGGATTAGTGCAAATGGATGGTCAATGGTCAGGGCAGACTTAGTGGGCTGAAGGGCCTTTCTCATGCTCGATAACTCTCAGTGGACCATTGAACTCTGTGTGCAACAGCACCTTAAGATTATGGCAGGAACCCGAGGACAGTAACACGCAACCTGGAGGAACTCAGCGGGTTGGGGCAGCATCTGTGGAGGGAAATTGACAGTTGGAGTTTCGGGTCAAGACACTTCATCTGGGCTTGGTCTCTTGTGTCTCCACCCTGGGACAGTAGCCAGTAGGAAATAACAACATTTGTGATATCAGTATGATGTGGTGTTAGAAGATGACTAACATACAATTTCTCCTTTGTTTTAAAGCTATACAAAAAGCCTGATGTCCCTCTTTATAAGAAAATTCGCTCAAGTAAGACATCTTCCATTTCTATATCTTATATAAATCATTTATAAATTATTAATCTTTATATCCGCTTTTGCTCTGTGCCTTTTTAAATTAACCTGACTGCTGAAGTTGCTGCCGAGTTACCTACTGGCATACATAATAAGTGGTGCCTTGCAGAGCCCGCTGTGGTTTTTGTGGCTGGGCTGGGTCACACGGTGAAACCCAGAGACCAGTTTCAGAGGAGCACCTGCCCTGACTCTGGCACTGCAGTGCTCTGTCCAAGTATCCAAAGCTCTTGCCAGGTGAATCTCCTTCTATCCAGAGCAACACCACTTGCCACACCCCTGTGCAAGTGGCCCCCACAATCTTCCACCTTGATCTCAGCCTTGAAGCCCCTGGACTGAGAGGGAAATTATTCGAGCCTCCGTTATAGCTGACGCATCATGCTGGACGATCCACCATAGGCTCTGGGTGAGAGGAGGATGGGGCTTAAACGAGGTCTCCCTCACTTGCACCTCCTCCCCCTCTTGGGGAGAGTGAGCCATGGGCCATTAGAACCTTTTGGAGCTGTGCGCCAGCAATTTCTGCAGGAGCACGAGGCAGATGACTGCAAAGACGCTCAAATTCATCATCGGCCCTAAGCCAGACTCAGCAGCAAGAGGGCCACCTGTCTGTGTGAGAATGCAAGTGGGGGGTGCTGGAGGACTCTCAGCTGTCAGCGAGCTCCTGTGCTCGACACTAGATGGAAAGCTGATGATTGGAACCTTCTGAACAAAACCAAGCTTGCATGGTGGAAGCTGCAAAACGCACAGATGGAGCTGAATTACAAAACACAGGCCTTCCAAGGCTTGTAAAAAATATACAAAGGGTAATGAGTGCTGCAGCGAGACAACAATCACTGTCAGGCGAGGCTTCGTTCAGAAATGCCCTGTTTTCACCCCGCATAGACTTGGTCTGCAATGCAAGGGAGTCCTGCCAGCTGCCAACACTGCTTTCCCTCGGCCAGCTTGCAGCAGACAGCAGGCAGATCAAGACCATGGGGAGGGGTCTTCAGAACAGAGCGCACTCAAACATCCTTCCTCATCGGGTCGGGCAGCTTCCAGATGTGTTACTTCCGTCAGGATTTGATTTGCATTTGGGGTTTGCCAACCTAAAACGTCCTGTAACCATGAGGCTTGTTGTCGCCTTTGTAGATGTGTTTGTCGACGTTAAGCCTCTCTCTGGCTGCGAGCCCACGACTTGCAACTGTAAGAGGCCAACGAACCCAGCAGAGAAGAGCTGCATGGAGGACTGTCTGAACAGGTAGGCGCGTACGAGTGTTCTCTTGCCACCCAAACCAACACCACAGCACTGCCGACCCTTGGGACGTGACAAGGACAAGGTGGTCTCGACAGACTGGGCGATCTGTGGCAGCTGTCGAATGTCCTGCAACAACTTAACCTGGGCTGAAGTCAACCTAGCATGTCAGTTTAGAACATAGAACATTGAACAGTACAGCACAGGAATAGGCCCTTTGGCCCACAATGTTGTGCCAAACTAATTAAGCCAATGAAACCTAATCCTTTCTGCCTGCATATGGTCCATATCCCTCCATTCTCTGCATATTCATTTGCCTATCTAAGAGCCTCTTAAATGCCTTGATCGTATCTGCTTCCACCCCCACCCCTGGCAGCACATTCCAAACACCCACCACTCTCTGTGTAAAAAAACAAAATCTTCCCTGCACATCTCCTTTGAACTTTCCCCCTCTCACCTTAAAGTCATGCCTCTAATATTACACATTTCGATGCTGGGAGAAAGATACTGTCTGTCTATCTCTGCCTCTCATAATTTTACAGACTTCTGTCTGGTCTCCCCTCAGCCTCAGCCACTCCAGAGAAAACAGCCCAAGTTTGTCCAACCTCTCCTCGTAGCACATGCCCTCTAATCCAGGCAGCAGCCTGGTAAACCTCTTCTGCACCCTCTCCAAAGCCTCCACATCCTTCCTGTAGTGGAGTGACCAGAACTCCACACAATACTCTGTGTAGCCTAACCAAAGTTATATATAGCTGCTTGGCTTCCTTTACCAAATAGCCATCCAACCTGCACTAGCCTACGGAAGCTAGCTCCCATCAACCAGGAGCTTGGTGTCCTTTGTCCAGTCTATGTCAACTCGCAGGGCAACCCCCATTGTTTCCCTGTCCTATTCTCCAACATTACCAACAACTTCCTCCTGATGGCCAGGCGGGGTACAAGACGTTCATGAGATCGCCCTTGGAGTATTGTGTTCAGTTTTGGTCACCCTGCTTACAGGAAAGACGTTACTAAAGTGGAAAGATTGCAGAAAAGATTCATAAGGATTTTCCCCAGGGTTGGGGAATCAAGAACTAGAAAGCATAAGTTTAAGGTGAGAGGGGAGAGATTTAATAGGAACTTGAGGGGCAACTTTTTTTACACAAAGGGTGGTATGTATGTGGAACGAGCTGCCAGAGGAAGTGGTTGAAGCAGGTACATTAACAACCTTTAAAAGACAGTTGGGCAGGAAAGGTTTAGAAGTTAGTGGGCCAAACACTGGCAAATGGGACTGGCTTGGATGGGCATCTTGGTCGGCATGGACCAGTTGGATGGAAGGGTCTGTTTCCATGCTGTATGACTCTTTGACCACTTACCTATACACTGGGGGCAACTTACAGCGGCCAATTAACTTACCAACCAGCATGCCTTTGGGACGTGGGAGGTGACTGGAGGAAACCCACGTGGTCACAGAGAGAACGTACAAACTCCACACACAGTGCCCGAGGTCACTGGAGCTGTGAGGCATCGTCACTACCTGCTGCGCAACTGTATTGCCCTGAAGTGCGACAAAGGAATATTTTTACCATGCGCAATAGTTCACTAAAGGTAGAACAACACAAGTTGCAGGCTCCTTGTCAGAGAGGAGAGGCAAGCATGTGCTGGTAACTGGGACTGTGGAAGCTCGCCAGCCTCATTTCATCACTTGGCTCTCCACTCTGGTCTGTTGATGCATATTTTGAGCTATTTGATGCAAACTCATTAGCAGCCCTTGGCTCCTTGCCCAAAAACTGTGCACTGATGTTTTTTTTATTATTAATTATAATCGGAAGATTTGAGTTGTAATAAACAGCAAGGCCCAGTGTGCCACATGCACCGAGGCCCCAGCGCTGAAA
Organism: Pristis pectinata; assembly: GCF_009764475.1. NCBI lineage: Eukaryota > Metazoa > Chordata > Chondrichthyes > Rhinopristiformes > Pristidae > Pristis > Pristis pectinata. The sequence goes on along the minus strand of NC_067443.1, from coordinate 6,757,492 downwards.
CAGATGCCCAGGCAGTGTTCCAGTTTTGATTCATTAGAGCTGGCAATAAATTCAACACCTCCTGCCCATTCCCACTTGTTGAGTGGCTAGCCAGTCAGCGTTGGTTTTCTCTCGGCAAGTTTCTGCTCAAGGAGTTGGGGGGATTTTGTTGTTGGGAGAACTTCAGTTATGAGGAGGGACTGGAGAGGCTAGGCCTGTTCGCCCTGGAGCGGAGGAGCTAAGAGGGGACATGACTGAAGTACAGGAACTGTAGAGGGAACAGGGCAGACTGCAGGAAACTTTTCCCCATCTCAGAGGTAGCGAAAACGAGAGGACATAGGTTTAGGGTAAGGGGGAAGAAATTCAGAGGGTTACCTTCTTCACCCAGTTACTGGAATGCACTGCCCGAGAGAGTGTGGTCACTGAGTGCTGACAGCATTTAGGAAGTATCTAGATGATCACTTCAGTTGCTTAAGCATAGATGTGTATGGACCAAGTGCTGGGTGATAGGGTTAATATAGAAGGGTGCCCACTGGTCGGCATGGATCGGTTGGGCCGAATGGCCTGTTTCCATGCTGTACGATTCTATGAAGGGGCGTTTCAGGTGCCCAGTGTACCTTGCAGTTTTGGCACACGGTTCCCTCTCCCAATCCAGTGCCCACACCAGCTGATAGAACCGCTGCCTCATAGCGCCAGAGCCCCGGGTTCCATCCTAACCTCCAGCACCATCTGAGTATGTGTGCGTGTGGAGTTTGCACGTTCTCCCTGTGACCGCGTGGGTTTCCCCAGGGTGCTTCAGTTTCCTCCCACATCCCAAAGGCTTGAAGGTCGGTGGGTTAATTGGCCGCTGTAAGTTGTCCCCTAGTGTGGAGGTGAGCGGTAGAATCTGGGGGAAGATGATGGGAATGTGGAGCGAATTTTAAAAAAAAATGGTATTAATGCAGGATTCCTGTAAATGGGTGAATGATGGTCAGCACGGACTCAATGGGCTGAAGTCTGTTTACTCTGAGTATGTGACATCTTCCAGTCAGAGTTAATCACCCTCCCCACAGCACACATCCACTGTTTGCCTCATGGAGCCGGTTATTCCTGAAAGGACTATTACAGGCCCAGTCATGGCCCACTTATGTTTACACACACGTCATGCCTGCTTATTGTACAGCGTCGGGAAGGAGTAATGAAGCATAAACTTCCTTCGCTACGTCATTGGGAGTAATGGGAGGAAAATGTCGGCTCCCGCTGGCATTGTACAGGGGCCAGCATAACTTACAGAACCTTGTTGCGATTCATTTATACCTAACCAGGTGCCCATCATGATTAAACCGCAGGTCTTTTACAAAGCTCTCACTGTGACAGGTAAGTAGGAGACGCCAGTCCCATTCGAACTTGGCAGCAGCAGTATTATCGTGGGGGTTTGGTGGCTGGTGACCTCCTGTGGTAGATGTACCCCTTCCCATGCACTGCTTGGATACGCCTGCCCATTTCTTGCCCTGGGAGTGCATGGTCAGGGCAGCAGGACTGGCAGGCTGCTTCCATCAGTTCCACAGGAGTGAGTGCAGCCTGGGGTGAGCCTGCAGTGGGTGGGGGAGAGAAAGCTCCGCAGGCTGCACCTGTCATTGGGCATCTACCTGACATGGCAGTCTCCAATGGGCACGTCACCCCGAGTCCCAATACGGATCCGCTGTACCTTGTAGCACTTTGGGATCCGTATACCATCAGGGCCAACCCCTTGTCCACCAACCATCCAGTGTCGGCCCTTGGTAAGGTAGTGATGGTCACACTGTGTGGGATTGGGCACGAAGCTACTGCCAGCGGTTTACTGGGGATGTTGCCGCAGGATAAGAGCTCTCGAAACAGGCTCTTCAGCCCAACTCGTCCATGCCGATCACGTTGTTTACTTGAGCTAGTCCCATTTCCCTGTATTTGGCCCATATCCCTCTAAACCTTTCCTATCCATATACCTGTCCAAATGTCTTTTAAACTGTGTGTGTGTGTGTGTGTGTGTGTGTGTGTGTGTGTGCGCGCGCGCGCTGCATTGCGTACAATCACCATCTCGGCCTCAGCCTCGGGACTGCTAGGTTTACTGTCACACAGCCCACTGTCCCTTTGTACGTCCAAGTTGCGTCGTGGTACCTCCTCACAATGTCGCGTGTGGCTTGGTTAACAAGTGAATTCCCTGACAGGGAACCACCGCAAAGAAAAGACACAGACGACTGAGCGGCCTTGGCTGGAGTCAGCACCTGTCACATGCCTCTTCTGTTGCAGGATGATCTTTGCAGAGTGTGCCCCGAGCACGTGTCCCTGTGACGAGTATTGCTGTAACCAGCGGATCCAGAGGCACGAGTGGGTGCAGTGCCTGGAGCGGTTCCGAGCTGAAGGCAAAGGCTGGGGCATCCGCACCAAGGAAACCCTGAAGGCCGGGCAGTTCATCATCGAGTATCTGGGTGAGGTGGTCAGCGAGCAGGAGTTCAGGTACAGACACCTCCATTGTCACTGCATCAGGTCCCCGCACAGCATAACTTACAGAGACTTCAGGAAGGACATGATTGCACTGGACAGCATGCTGAAGAGATTCACCAGGATGTTGCCTGGATTGGAGGACTTTAACTATGGGGAGATATTGGATAGACTGGGCTTGTTTACCCTGGAGTGAAGGAGGCTCAGGGGTGACCTGATTCAAGTATGTAAGGTTATGAGATAAATGGTCAAAACCTTTTTCCCATGCTAGGAGTATCAAAAACAAGAGATCATGGCTTTAAGTTGAGAGGTAGGGGTTTTAAAGGGGATCTGAGGGGTAAGTTTTGTTCTTACACAGACTGTGGTTGATATCTGGTATGCGCTGCAGAGGAGGTGGTGGAGTTGGACACAGTCAGTACGTGTAGACACCTAAATAAGAAGGCAGTGAAGAATGAGTTCATAATGCAGGCAAATGGGTTTGTGTAGGTAGACAAAAGGCATGGATGATGGGCTGAAGGGCCTGTTGCTGTGCTGTACCACTCCATGACTCTATGATTACTTGGAGCAGCAGTTAGTGGAGTGCAAGAGGTGGCAGTGTTTGGCACCGGTGCTTTTGTATTGGTAAAGGAAGATGGTTGGAGACTTGAGCAAGAAATCTGGACTGTCACAGGTAACCTGCAGGGGCAGCACCAGAAGTGTCATACCAGGAGAACACTCTCTGTCAGAGGACACCAGCAGTCTCCTTTCCAAGGAGATGTGTCCTGGGGCCAATATTTATCCCAAAGCACTGTAGAATTATTGACAATATAAATGCTGCAAAAACTCAGTCAGGCAGCATCTGTGCAAAGGAAAATGGAGACTCTTCCCTTTCCAGCATTTTCATTTTTATTTCATATTTCCAGCTTCTGCAATTCTTTGATGTTCATAGAATAGGAATTGCTATGACACCCTAGTCCATTCGGCCCATGGAGTACATACCAGCTCCTAGTGGGGCAATCCCATCAGTCCCACACCCTGCTTTTACCCCCATAACTTTCCAAATTGTTCTCTAAGTGCCCATCCAATTCCCTTTTGAAGCATTTGTTACCCATAAACAAATAATGTGGTGGTTATCACAGTGCTATTTGTGGGAGCTTGCTCTGCACAAATTGGCTGCTGCACTTCCATGGCAAAGGTGCCACAGAAATGCACATCTGTCCTTCCTGGCTGTGGAGCTGAACAGTTACTTGTTTCAGTTAAGATGTATGGCGCAGTACTGCACGAGGCATTCTCATTTATCATCCACTTGGCAAAAGCGAGAAATGTTAAAGGACCACTTGGCCCATTAGTTGATTTGGCCTGTGGCATTCGGATCTTTACCTACTCCCCTGCACTTGTGAAGGAAAGAGCTCCAGTGAAACGCAACAGCGTGCTTCTGCTCTGACTGAGAACTTGTCAGTGTGATGAGGCATCACCCCTTGCAGCTTCTCGTGCTCGTTCAACATTGCTACAACCTCTTTGTATCACCCCACCAAATAGGAAGCTTCTGCTGTGCTTAGAAGGCAGAGTTAAGACCACCAGGGCTTTACTGGTAAAAGCTCCACTGTATCAGTAAATTGGTTTATTATTGTCACATGTACCAAGGTTCAGTGAAAAACTTTGTTTTGCATGCCATCCATACAGATCATTTCATTACATCAGTGCATTGAGGTAGTACAAGGGAAAACAATAACTGAATGCAGAATATTGTTTTACAGTTACAGAGAAAGTACAGTGCAGGCAGCCAATAACGAGGCCATAACGAGGTAGCCTGGGAGGTCAAGAGTCCATCTTATCGTACAAGGGGACTGTTCAATAGTCTTATAACAGCGGGATAGAAGCTGTCCCAGTGGTGTGCACTTTCAGGCTTTTGTATCTTCTGCCCGATGGGAGGGGGGAGAATCCTTAAAGTGTGAGCGTAAACTAGCAAATAATATAAAAACAGACAATAAGATCCTCTTTTTTAAAAAAAAGGAGCAAAGTAGCTAAAGTGAGCATCAGTTCCTCAGAGGATGAGAGTAGAAATTAATAATGGGGTCATAGAAAAATGGCAGAGGTACTCAATAATTTTGGGTTCTTTTTAATGGTACAGGGCACTATAAAGATCCTAACAATAATAAAAGATGATGAAGGCCCCATGGGGATAGAGCAACTTAAAACGATCCCTCTCCCTTGATCTTGCACTTGTCTCTATGTTTAATTTGTAAGGTATCTATAATTTATGTTAATTTAAATCAGAATCAGATTTATTATCAGTGACTTATACGACGTGAAATTTGATGTGTGGTGTGACAGCAGTACAGTGCAAAGATGTAAAATTACTATAAATTACAAAAATAAATAAATAGTGCAAAAAAGGAATCGTGAGGTGGTGGTCATGGACCATTCAGAAATCTGATGGTGGAGGGAAAGAAGCTGTTTCTGAATTGTTGAGAGTGGGTCTTCAGGCTCCTGTACCTCCTCTCTGATGGTAGTAATGAGAAGAGGGCGTGTCCCAGATGGTGAGGGTCCTTAGTGATGGATGCCGCCTTCTTGAGGCACTGACTCAAGAAGTTTATGTTAACTTATGTTTGTCCTCGTCTTGCAATGTACTGTGCTGCTGTTGCAAAAAGCTAATTTTCATGGCATTTATACCCTCTATGTATGCATATTACAACAATCAACTTGAACTTGATCACCAGAGGATAAATATACCAACAAACTAATGGACTGAAGGCCAACAAGTCCTCTGGACCTGTGGGCCTGCATCCCAGCATATTAACAGAATAGGCTGCAGAGATTGTGGATGCATTGGTTGTAATCTGTCAAAATTTCCTGGATTCTGGAGAGGTCCCAGGGGATAGGAAGAACCACATATGGTACACTGTTATTCAAGAAAGGGAGACCGAGCAGGAAACTGTTAGCCTAAGGTCTGTCATTGGGGAAATGCTGGAATCCATTATAAAGGAGGTAATAACAGGATATTGAGGAAATTATAAGACAAGGCGGCTTCAAGAAAGAATGTTTGACAAATTTGCTGTGGCTTTTAAGGGATGGAACAAACACATTGGTGAAGGGGAGCCAGTAGATGCAGTGTGTTTGGATTTCCAGAAGGCATTGATGAGCTGCCACATTAAAGGTTACTGCACAAGAGTGCTTGGGGTTGGGAGCGATGTATAGGAATGCGTAGCGGATTGGCTAAATAACAGAATTTAAAGAATGGTATACTTATATTGGAGGCAGTGAACGTTCTCTGCACCAGGTCCATTCCTGGGATGAAGAGGTTGAGATATGATGAGAGGCTCGGCCGATCCTATTTGGAGCGTAAAAGAATGAGAGGTGATCTGATTGACAGGATGGCTGCTGAGAGGGTGTTTTCCCCTGTGGGGAGTCTAGAACTAAGGTGTGCAGTTTCAGTAGAAAATGTTGCCCATTTTAGATGGTGATGAAGAAGAATTTCTTCTCTGAGGGTTGCACATCTTTAGAACTCAGTGCCTCCAGCAAGCTGTGGAGGCAGAGACATTCGAAGAGGTTATTGACAGAAATCTTAACAAGGAACTCACAGGAGAGCGCAGCGGTGTGGTACTGAGAATAAGATTTGGATCGGAGTGGTAGTGACATACTTCTGCACCTGTTTTGCTTCAGTGCCTAGTGTGCAAGGCAGTGCCTCTAACAATGCAGCTCTCTCTCAGCACTGTGCAGAGAGTGGGCTCTATCTGATAGTGATCTGGTACAGCAACTCGAATGCACAGGAACATCAGAAGCTGCAGAGAGGAGTGGACTCAGCCCAATACATCACAGGCACATCCCTCCCCACTGTCAGTGGTACCTACAGGAGGCGCTGCCTCAAGAAGGCAAAATCTATCATTAAAGATCCCCCACCATCCGGGACATGCCATCTTCTCGCAGCTACCATCGGGCAGGAGGTACAGAAGCCTGAAGTCCCACACCACCAGGTTCAGGAACAGCTACTTCCCTTCAACCATTCGGTTCCTGAACCGACCGGCACAACCCTAATCACTCCCTCAGTACAGCAACACTATGACCACTTTGCACTACAATGGACTTTTTTTTGTCCTAATTGTGTTCTTTCTTACGTAAGTTTGTATAATTTATGTTTAATTTATGTTTTTCTTGTGAATGTTGTGTCTCCAATGCCCTGTGCCTGTGATGCTGCTGCAAGTAAGTTTTTCATTACGCCTGTGCACACACGGACTTATGCAGATGACAATAAATTCGACTTTAACCCCTCCCCTGGGACCCCCAGCCTCGCAATCCAGACACGTATTTGCACACACAAAGCCACACAGATGCCATAATGTATCTTGTATTCCTCTCTAGGAACCGGATGATAGAACAATACCAGAACCACAATGACCACTACTGCCTGAACCTAGACAGCGGGATGGTGATCGACAGCTATCGCATGGGCAACGAGGCTCGCTTCATAAACCACAGCTGCAGCCCCAACTGCGAGATGCAAAAATGGTAAGAGGGAGAAGGGATTGTGTCTGCAGTGGGCTGCGTGTATCATTTGCGGGCAGCATTAAAGTCACACTCTGCAACATCACCAGCAACCTGTTGACTGGTGCCTGTAGCAACTAGCTAACTCTTCTGAGAAGATTAACTTGAATACCCTGCTCTCGGCCCAAGTGCAAAAGATTCAACAGACTCCTGAGCTAAGTATGGGGAGATTTCATAAGAAATAAAAGAAAAGATCAAAGGGTGCTTGATGGTCGGCATGGACTCGATGGACCGAAGGGCCTGTTTTTGTGCTCTATCTCCATGTGGCTCTAATTAGCTCCTCATCAGGAACGTCTCTGGTATATCATGAATTGGAAACAAAAACAAGACCAGCATCAATGGGGAGAAAGACAGTCAACATTTTGGGTCTCAGACCCTTCATCAGAGCTGGAAGCATGGGAGGGCGAGCTTCGAGTGTTGTAAGTTTTAAGAGAGAGGGAGGGATGAAGCAAACAGTGGAAATGCCTGTGATGGGCTGTTGACCAAAGTTGTCAATTCCTTTCAAGGTTGGCATTCAGGGGCAAAGTAGTAAAACGAAACAAAACTGAAACACGAGTGTACGGCCACATCTGTGGGGAGAGAGTGGCGGCAATGAAAGGGGACTAAATGATACTAAGTTCAGTGTCAAGTCCTGAAGGCTGTAACGCTCCCAGAGAAAAGAGAAGGTGCTGTTCCTCAAGCTTACATTGGAAACTTTGGAGCAATGTGGGAGGCTGAAGACAGAGATCAGAGTGGGAATAGGTTGGAGAACTAAGGTGACTGGAAGCTGGGGATCATCTTTGTGGACTGAACGTAGGTGTTCCACAAAGCAATCACCTAATCTGTATTTGGTTTCTCCGATGTAGAAACCACATTCTCGGCACCAAATGCAATACATAAATTGAAAGCAGTGCTTCACCCGAAAGGACTGCTTGCGTGCTTGGTAGGTGGGAAGGGGTGAAAGGGAAGGTGTTGTATGGTAAGGAACCTTGAGAAGGGTACTGGTTGGTGGACCAGTAGAGAGAGCAGTCCCTTCGAATGCTGAGCGGGAGGGAAAGGTGTGCGCGGTGGTGGCATCCTACCAGAGATGGCTGAAATATGGAGGATGATCCACTGAATGTGGAAGATCAGGGCAAGGGAACTCGATTGGCTGGGATGAGAGGAGGTGAGAACAGAAATGTGGGAAATAGAAGAGCTGGTTTGTGGTAAGGGGAAAGCCATGCAAAGAAAAAGGAAGACGTTTTAAAGGTGGTGAGTCATCAGAGTAGATCCAATGGAGATTGTTAAATTGGAAGAATGAAGTGGGACCCTTGCAGAATGGGTGGTGGAGTAGTTGAGACAGCACTGGGTATTGAGTGATGAATTCTGCTGGCGTGTAATATTAAAACCCACAGGAACCCATCTTGACCACAGCCAGTCTGCAGTGGATTCTCAGGCTTCTCTGTTCAAACCAACCCGCTTCTACTCCAAAGAGCTTGCAGCAGGGGCTAAGCAGTTGTCCACACTTGACAGCATCCTCACTGGTTCTTTAGTCATCCTACTGGGCAGCCCAGCCATAGGACTGAGACCAGCTCTTAATACGGCATGTAGAAAGGGCAGCCCTTCTATTGCGAGATCCAACAGGCTCTTTGGTTGCAGGGCAGTCGCACCTGATCCTCATCTGTTCTCGCTCAACATCTGCATGGGGTCACTGGGAGAAGGAGCCCTGGCTGATATTTTTTTTACTCTCTCCCAGGGGGCCACTGAAACCTTATCTTGTGCGTCTCAGCACAGACCTGTTTGTGAGGCAGCGGACTGTCATGTTTATCACAGCACAGAGGGTCCTTTGCAACACAGCTGCCCAGGTTTTAATTGTGTTCTGGTTGGGGTGAAGTGTCTAACATTCACAATCCCTCTTCGTTCTGCACCCCTGTCCCACCACACACTTCCCTTCTGCAGGTCGGTCAATGGTGTTTACAGGATTGGACTGTTTGCACTGAAAGACGTGAATGCTGGCACTGAACTGACCTATGACTACAACTTCCACGCATTCAACCTGGAAAAGCAGGTAATACGGGCACCGCTTTGCTTCTGACAGGAATCAAAACGCAGCTCAAAGTGACTGTTAGTCAGGGCAATGAATTATTCATCTCTGTTAAGAGACTGCAACTTGACAGGTGTGGAAGTTGGGAAGGCTGTGGACTCTTTTGAGGCCGGGACATTAAGGACTAAGAGAGCTTTACTCTATCTAACCTATGCTGTCGTTGACTGCACTACACTGCAGGGAGCTTTACTCGCTATTTATCTTGTGCTGTCTCCACCCTGGGAGTGTGTAACAGGACAGTGTTGGAGGGAGCTTTACTCTCTATGTTGTGCTGTCTCTACCCTGGGAGTGTGTAACAGGACAGTGTTGGAGGGAGCTTTACTCTCTATCTAACGTGTGCTGTCCCTGCCCTGTCCCTGAACTTCACTGTCTCAAACCTATACTTTGCCTAGCCCTCTGACCCTCTGCCCTGGGCGTGTCTAACCTGACAGTGTTAGAAGGAACTTTACTCCATATTAAACCAATACTGTGTCTAACCCCCCCCACCCCCACCCCCCCCCCCCCCCCCCCCCCCCCCCCCCCGCCCTGGGAGTGTGTGACAGGACAGTGTTAGAGGGTGCTTTACTCTCTATCTTGTGCTGTCTCTACCCTGGGAGTGTGTGACAGGAGAATTTGAGAAGGAGCTTTACTCTGTATCAAACCCATACTGTGTCTAACCCCTGCCCTGCGGGTATGTTTCAGAACAGTGTTAAAGGGAGCTTCACTCTGTGTCTAGCCTTTTTTCAAAATTCAAAATACAGTTTATTTATGAAATAATTCTAAAATACAGAACATTCAGTCAACGTTTTCACAAGTTTATTCTGTTACTCAACACATTATCCTTTTACAAACTTAAAATAAATTAGTTCATGGTGTTTTAACACTGATTTTAACTGTCTAGTGTGCTGCCCCTGACCTGGGAATGGTTGTTTCTGGGACTCTGCAATGATGCTCTGCAGATTGAAGTAGACCAGAGATCCCACATCAACCTAAGTGAAATGCCCTGAGACAGCGGAACGTGTCAGCAGTTAGCTGTTCCCACTTTCAGTTCCTGCAGTCGTGCTCTGGATTCTGTCAGGCGGATGCTTGGATTTGCCGGGTCAGGAAGCATTAGGGAAGGCACGAGCTGCTCCTTCCACATTCCTCCCACAGTGACATTTTCCAGCAGCAAAGCCTCCATCTCCAAGCCAGATCTGGCAGCAGCCACAGTCTCCCGAGTGGGCTGGCGGCTGCCCCCGTAACACTACTTCTGGTCTCTGTTGCAGCAACTGTGCAAGTGCGGGGCAGAGAAGTGCAGGGGCATCATCGGGGGCCGGAGCCAGAGGATGAACGGGCTGCTGAACAAAAACGGTCAGCAGGCAAATGGACAGAAGAAACCAGGCAGGTTGAAGGAGAAGAGGAAGTCAAAGCACCGATTAAAGAAGAGGGTGGGTACTTTCTGCTGCTGGCTGAGTGAGGTGGGAGAGGAGGGAATTGGTGAGCAACCCTGCACTCTGAATGTGTTGGCCGCTGCGGACAATCCCAGCCATGCTGGCCTGGGACAGTGGAGTCTCTGTAGGGGTAAACTAAAATGTTGCATTGGCATCATTTAGAAGGCTAGTGGAAAAAATTCCAGCCTGCAGATGGAATGGATGCTTTGCACAGCCAGTGGAACTTAAAGGTTGTCTCTTTGTTCTAACCTTAATCTGAAACCTTCCCTGAATGTGGTGAAGAGTGGGGCCTCCTTATTCTAGAGGTGTGGCCACCAACAGTCCTGGATTCCAGTGTCTTCACTGGCTGCTGCAAATTAATCCCCTGAGATTCCCGCTCTGCTTTGCTATCCCCTCTTGCTGAGGGGGTTGTCTCTGCCTAGAGCACTTGAGCCCAGCCGGGTGTGTCACGGGCAAGCCTGGTTCTGAGCTCTCTCACAATCAAGGCTCTCCTTCCTGTGGTAGGCAGGAACCCTGGCCTCCTCTCCCTGCCAACCGCAGGACACTGAGACCAGAGATCGGGGAACCAAATGCAGGCAGGGGTTGCGAGCGAGACCATGGACATCCTTGGCGTGCCTAAGGCAGGACCTGCACCTGCTGCAATCGCACAGGAGTTGCGCGGTCGTGTCAGTCGAAAAGACACGCATCTTCTGCAGTTGTCACTGAGGAGTCTTATCCCTTTGCTTTACAGAGGGGTCATGTGTCAGAGGAACCAAGCGAGAGCGTCGGCAACCCTGCTAAGCTGAGCCAGCCACATCAGATGAAGCCCATGTCCAACAGAGAGAGGTAGGGCTTGCATCACCAGCATCTCACAACTGGGTATATAAATGTACATGCGTTGTAGTCAGTAATGTAGAGCACGCAATAGGGAGCGAACGACTGCATTGCCCTGCAGGCTGGGAAGTGTAGCCTGAACAGATGCATTGCACATGTCCTTGCAAGTTCAACACCCTGTCCTACGAGCAAACCCACCTCAGAATCTTGTCTTCCAGATCTTCACTGTGTCAGTGCTTCAGTATGGAACATAGAACAGTACAGCACAGGAACAGGCCCTTCGGCCCACGTTGTCTGTGCCGACCGTGATGCCAATTTAAACTAATCCCATCTGCCTGCACGTGGTCCTCCATTCCCTTCCTGTTCATATCTAAATGCCTTTTAAACACCACTATTGCATCAACTTCACCACCTCCCCCGCCACCTTTTCCAGCCTTGTAAATCTCCTTTAAACTTGCCCCTCTCGCCTGAAACCTATTCTCTTTAGTACTTGACATTTCCACCCCTTGATGCTCCAGAGAAAACAATCCAAGTTGGTCCAATCTCTCATTGTAGCTAATACTCTCAGCATCCTGGTGAACCTCTCTGCATCCTCTCCAAAGCCTGCACATTTCCTGTAATGTGGTGACCAGAATTGCACACAGTGCTCCAAATATGTCCTGACCAAAGTTTTATATAGCTGCAACAGGTCTTGCCATACATTATACTCAGCACCCCAACCGAAGAAGGCAAGCATGCCATATGCCTTCTTTACCACCCTATCCACTTGTGTTGGCACTTTCAGGGAGCTATGGGTGCACCTTGAGATCCCTCTGTACGTCAGTGTTCCTTAGGGTCCTGCCACTTATTGTACACTTTCCTCTTGCATCTGACATCCCAAAGTGCAACACCTCACACTTGTCCAGATTAAACTCCATCTGTCGTTCCTCTGGCCATATTTCCAACTGACACAAGAGACTGCTGATGCTGGAATCCAGGGTGAAAAACAAACTGCTGGAGGAGCTCAGCAGGTCAGGCAGCATCTATGGAGGCAGAGGGATGATCGACGTTTCGGGTCGAGACCCTACATCAGGAGTGAGCGTATAGAACCAGTCTGGAGGGGTGAGAGATGGAACCAGGTGAAAATGAGCAGGTGGAGCCAGGTAGGGGAGGGGGGAGTTGAGCGACAGAGGCTGGTACCTCAGTATGAGCAGTTTAGCCAGGGACAGTATTGTGCCACAGTGTCTAATCCACTGGATCAGGCACCTGCCTGAACTGCTGTCAAGTTTGTCCATTTGTTGCGTTTGAGAGATGTGGGAATCATACGACATGGATGATATCCAATCAGACCATTGTGCCTGTGAAAGAGGTGTGAATTAGTCCCACTCCCCGCAGCCCAGCACATCTTCCCATTTTAACTCTCAAATCTCCCTGCAGTAGAAACATAGAAAACCTACAGCACGTACAGGCCCTTTGGCCCACAAAGCTGTGCCGAACATGTCCCTACCTTAGAAATTACTAGGCTTACTCATAGCCCTCTATTTTTCTAAGCTCCATGTACCTATCCAAAAGTCTCTTAAAAGACCCTATCGTATCCACCTCCACCACCGTTGCCGGCAGCCCATTTCACGCACTCACCACTCTCTGAGTAAAAAAACTTACCCCTGACATCTCCTCTGTACCTACTCCCCAACACCTTAAACCTGTGTCCTCTTGTGGCAACCATCTCAGACCTGGGAAAAAGCCTCTGACTATCCACATGATCAATGCCTCTCATCATCTTATACACCTCTATCAGGTCCCCCCCCCCATCCTCCATCTCTCCAAGGAGAAAAGGCCGAGTTCCCTCAACCTGTTTTCATAAGGCATGCTCCCCAATCCAGGCAGCATCCTTGTAAATCTCCTCTGCACCCTCTCTATGGCTTCCACATCCTTCCTGTAGTGAGGCGAACAGAACTGAGCACAATACTCCAAGTGGGGTCTGACCAGGGTCCTCTATAGCTGCAACATTTATATAGTCCTATGTAGTATTTTGTGCCCTTTCTCTGGTTAATGCTCTGAGCTGTTCTGGACCCCTCCCGCAGTCTGGGGAATTGCAGTGATGTTTCTGTGCAGTGATCTTCCTCGGCCATCATCCCTGTCCCACCCCTCAGCCCCAGGTGACAGCTTCACCAAGTATCTGCCCCACTGATCACACTACAGATTCCTAGCCCTGCACAGCCCAGTGGTAGGACATTCCACTCGAGTGTGATGAAGACAAACCACACTGCCCGGGCACACTGCCAAGCAACTTGGCCAAGGGCAGCCTTGATGAAGTAGCCAAATGCCCTTGGTCACTTCAGACCCGTGCTGTGCTGTCGGGCTTCAGCTGAAGCTTTGTGTTGTCCCACTGCACTGACACAGAATGAAACCCGCTGAGAGTTTGGACTCCTGCCCCAAAGAATCAGCAGCTGCCCAAGCAGTCACCACTAAATGATTTCACCATTAACTTCTCTCACTCGGGTTTTCATTCCATTGGCCATAATCTTTAATGACTACTGACAGTGGTGGAAACCAGCACATGGCTGTCGCCAGCTGAGGACGGCTTAGGTTACTGACCCCTTGCTGCCTGTGCATTCACCTGAAACCTTAACCCAGTGCTGGTGGGACTGTGTGCCTCCAGCAGTTTTACATAGCACGTGGCTCTGTGTTCCTGCAATGAAGTCAAAACACAGAAGGCGAGACCAAATGAAAAAGTGTGTTATACAGAACCACAAGGGATATAAAATCCCAGCAACCCTGTGCTGAAGTGCTGCATGAGAGCGCGGGGAGAGAACATTGAGCATTAATTATGTTAGTTTAGAAGGCATTTGACAGTTACATGGATAGGAAAGGTTTAGAGGGATATAGGCCAAAAGCAGGCAAGTGGGACTAACTCAGATAGGCAGCTTGGTCGGCATGAACCAGTTGGGCTGAAGGGCCTGTATCGCTTTATGACTCTCGTGGTTACACTGCTTAAGAACTCATTGTCTGTTAAGTGCCTGAATTGGATGTGAAAGGTGCCACGTGTGTAGTTGGCAAGCTTGGCCTCTCGGTTCGGAGACGGCACCAGAAAGAAGTAACTAGGGGATAAAGAGTGGAAAAAGCACTGCCAGGAACAGAGTGAGATTTTGGGTGTGTGTCCATTTTTATGTACAGCTGAATTCTTGTGGTATTATTACAAATTAAGCCTGTCCTGTGGGGACTTTATTGAAGCTTAAATAAATATGCACATATTTATTTAAGTGTACTTTTTCATTATCCAGTGGAGTAGTAGCTGTTTTCTTTATTAATTCAACTTGCTTTGACCATTGTGAGCGTGTTTTAGATTCATTCTGGTTCAAAAGCAGTACTACATCCTTGAATTCGTGTCCTGGTTCCCAGCACTAACTCTGACGTGTTCAGACTTAAAATACCAAGGATCCTGAGTCAGTCTTCGTCATTGTGACCTAACAAAATGGTTCTCCAGTGAAGACACTGTATCTGGCCCCACTAATGATGAACCTATATCACAGATTCAGTACATTGTCTGTGCTGGCCCCCAACCCCCTGCCGGGGAGAGAGAGAGATCTTCCAGGGTACCAAAATACTGTGGAAAAACTTTGCTTTGCAAGCCATTCATACAGACCATTTCAAAACACAACTACTTTGAGGTAGTAGAAAGGAAGAGCAATAACAGAACGCAGAATTTTTTTAAAATTGGTAAATTGGTTTATTATTGTCACATATACCGAGGTACAGTGAAAAACTTTTGCTTGGCATGCCATCCATACGGATCATTCCATCGCATCAGTGCATCGAGGTAGTACAAGGGAAAACAATAACAGAATGCAGAATAAAGTGTTAATTTCAGAGAAAGTGCAGTGCAGGCAGACACATAAGGTGCAAGGCCATGACGAGGTAGCTTATGAGGTCAAGAGTCCATCTTATCGTACTAAGGGACCATTCGAGAATCTTATAACAGCGGGATAGAAGCTGTCCTTGAGCCTGGTGGTACATGCTTTCAGGCTTTTGTGTCTTCTGCTCAATGGAAGGAGGGAGAAGAGAGAATGTCTGGGGTGATCATGTTGGCTGCCTTACTGAGGCAGTGAGAAGTGTAGACAGTCTATGGAGGGGAGGCTGGTTTCCGTGATGTGATGTGCTGAGCTGTGTCCACAACTCTCTGCAGTTCCTTGCGGTCCTGGGCAGAGAAGTTGCTGTACCGAGCCGTGATGCATCCAGATAAGATTCTTTTATGGTGCATTATAAGATGCTTTTATGGTGCATCGATTAAAATTTGGTGAGGGTCAATGGGTTCGAGTTACAGAGAAAGTGCAGTGCAGGTAGACAGATAAAGTGCAAGGGCCATGACGAGGTAGATCGGGAGATCACGAGTCCATCCACAAACGTGACAAACACAAATCAACACAAACCACACATTGTACAGGACCTACAGGACAAAACAAACAAAAGTAAACATTGTTTATATGTCTGGAGAGGCTGCGCGGGCAGGTTGAGGGCTCGTGGGGTGTGTGTGTGTGTGTCTGTGTGCATTGTTAGGCCTCTGACTTGCTGCCTGGGCTTTCCTCCCTCTTAGGAACTTCGTGCTGAAGCACCACGTGTTTCTGGTGCGCAACTGGGAGAAGATGCGGCAGAAGCAGGAGGAGGCGAAGCAGGAGACCGACAACAGTCAGTCCGTGTCGCTGTACACCCGCTGGAATGGCATCTGCCGAGACGATGGCAACATCAAATCCGGTATGGGGGGGGGGGGGGGGGGGGGGGGGAGAGGGAGCTTTCTTGGGGGGGGGGTGGGGCTGGGCAGCAAAAGACCAGAGATTTCCCCTGCCAGAAACGGCACTGGTACACTGCTATTGCTTGTGTTGGACCTCGAGGTTACTGAGAGCTGCTGAGGGTTGCCTCTGGACCCTTGTAAAAGGGTCACATTTCAGTGCATGAGTGGTGGGATTGGGGTCACAGGTGTCTGAATCTCCTCCCTCCCTCCCTCAACTCAGAACACTTTTTGTTGTGCATCCCTTCACAGATCTAATGCAAGCGAGCACTGTATCAAAGTGCAGACTTCCAGTAGAATTGTTGCAATTTCGTAAACTCATTTTGCCAGCAATTATTTTTCCAAATTTAAAAAGAAATAGCAGGCAGAAGTTGACTTGTGCAGCAACTGCAGTTTGTGCTGAACTGTTCAATGTGCTGCGGAGCATTAACACTGCCATCTGCTGGCAGGATCCTTGACCCGTTTTGTCCCATTGCAACGTTACTTTCCCCCACCCTCCTCCCCCTCACTGCTCTCTTACACTAGTCGCTCCTATTGGGAGATTCTCCCCCAGGTGTTCAGAGCAATTGTATTTTAATTCTACAAATTAAAAGAAAAAGTGGTATTGGAGGAACTCAATACGATGTTGCCTGAGATGGTATATTGGTTTATTATTGTTGAGGTACAGTTAACTTGTCTTGCATACCGATCGTACAGGTCAATTCATTACAACAGTGCATTGAAGTAGTAACAGGGTGCAGAATAAAGTGTTGCAGTTACAGAGAAAGTGCAGTGCAGGCAGACAATAAGGTGCAAGGACCACAACGAGGTGGGTTGTGAAGTCAAGAGTTCATCTTACTGTACTAGGGGACCGTTCAATAGTTTTATAACAGCTGGATGGTAGTATATGCTTTCAGGCTTTTGTGTCTTCTGCCGGACAGCAGCGGGGGAGAACAGAGAATGATCAGGGTTGGTGGGGTCTTTGATTATGTTGGCTGCTTTACCGAGGCAGCGGGAAGTGTAGACAGAGTCCAAAGAGGGGAGGCTGGTTTCCATGATGTGCTGAGCTGTGTCCACAACTCTCTGCAGTTTCTTGTGATCTCAGGTAGAGCAGTTGCCGTACCAAGCCGCGATGCATCCAGATCTGGTTGCTTTCTATGGTTCAGTAGTTCATTGATAAAAATTGGTGAGGGTCGAAGGGGACATGTCGAATTTTTTTAGCCTCCTGAGGAAGTAGAGGCGCTGGTGAACTTCCTTGGCCGTGGTATCACTGGATTAGCTAGGTTAGTTTTCCTTGGCATACACAGTCGAGGGGTATGGAGAGGGTAGATAGTAGGAAACTTTCTCCCCATAGCAAAGTATCTGAATAGGTTCTGGGTAAAGAGGTGAGAGGTTTAGAGGGGATCTGAGGAAGAACCTTTTCCACCAGAGGGGGTTGGAATCTGGAACGCCCTGCCGAGGGGGGTGGTGGAGGCAGAGACTCTCACAATGCTTAAGGAGCATCTGGACAAGCACTTGAATCGTCGAGGCAGAGAAGGCTGCACACCAAGTGCTCGTAAACGGGATCACTATAGATAGGTATCTGATAGCCAGCATGGACATGGTGGGCCGAAGGGCCTGTCCTGTGCTGTTTGACTCTGATCCAAGAAGCTGTTGAGTTGTCTTGCGTGGCGTGGCCTGTACGTGGCTGTGCTGACAAGATTCACTATTAGTGGCAGTAGCTAATTAGGTGTCCAGCGACAGGTCGATTCTTGGAAATCCCCTTGATGCCTGTCAGTGGTTGATCTGTAACCTGAGATCAATAGCTTAGTCTGTCGTTTGTTTCTAATAAAATGACAGCATCGTTAAATCAGTAAGTGGGTATCCAAGGCGAAAGCTGTCGGGGGCTCCAGTCTGGAGCTGGAATCTGGAGCAACACACAAAGTGCTGGAGGAACTCAGCAAGTCAGGCAGCATCTGTGGAGGGACGTTTCGGGTCGAGACCCTTCATCTGGACAGGAAGATAGAGGGGAGATAGCCGGTATGAAAAAAGGTGGAGGAAAGGGGTGGAGCAAGAGCTGGCCGGCAACAGGAGGATCCAAGTGAAGCAGGTGATAGGCAGATGGAGGGGGGGAGAGAGTGGGAATGGCGTCAGAAGATGGGAGGCTCCAATCTACTGGGTGAGACAGAAAGTTTCAAAGAAACTTCTTAAACTCATTGAGTTATACGGCACAAAAACAGGCCCTTTGGCCCAACTTGTCCATGCCAACCAAGATGTCTACCTGAACTAGTCCCATTTCCCTGCGTTTGGCCTGTATCCCTCTAAACATTTCCTATCTTTGTACCTTATAAACATTGTAATTGTACCCAGCTCTGCCACTGCCACATTCCACACACCCACTGCCCTCTGTGTGGAAGATGTTGCCCCTCGGGTCCCTCTTAAACCTTTCCCCTCTCACCTTAAACCTATGCCCTCTAGTTTGAGACTCCCCTGGGAAAAGGCCTGTGACCATTCACCTCATCTTTTTCAGGTTGTGGTGGGAGGCGCAGGCTGTTCAGTGATCGAGTAATGCAGGAAGTGGTTAATAATCCAGATCAAAGCTAAGTAGCTGCTGCAGCTGCCTAGGCTTTTGGGGCACCCTCCCCTCAGGGATGGGTGTGTTACAGGGATGGAGTCTTGCTGTTACAGTCTCTCCCCATATGCTGTAGTACGGAACCAGCACTAAACAGGGGGATGGTTCTGTATCCAATTTTAGCTGTGCTTATAGTTAAGCAGACTGTATACTGACAGCAAGACTGCTTATAAAATCATGGCTCTCTTCACATCCATTAAAAGGACTGTTAATGCTTGCTTTGCTCCATTTTATTTTTCAGTGTCACTTATTTGACCCACATCCATGAGGCCAAATACAAGAGACAACACGTTTCTTCTTGCAGAGTTTGTGCAGTTGAGAGTGAGCAGAGACTTTGTAGAAGGGGGCTGGGATAAGACATCATTGTACTTCTCACAGCGGTTCAGGGAGGCCCTTAGTGCATAGGCAGGCACACGGTTACTAGTGGGCGGTGCTGATCTGAACCTTGCTCCAGCCTAATGGATTCTAACCCTTCCAGTTAAATAGCCTGCCATTCTTCCAAGATCAGTGGAAAGATCAGCTTATGAATCAGAACCATACAGCACAGTATCAGCCCTTTCAGCCCACCTCATCCATGCCGACCATGATGCTTATCTACGCCAATCCCATTTGCCAACGTTAGGCTTGTCTCCCTCTACACCTCCTATCTAAGTACCTGTCCAAATGCCCTTTAATTGTATCCACCTCAGCCATTTTCTCTGGCAGCTTGTTCCAGATATCCACCACCCTCTGTGAAAAAACTTACCCCTGCTTTAACTTACTCCCCTCTCATCTTAAACCTGTGCCCACTAGTTCTAGACTCAGCTGCTTTGGGAAAAAGATTCTGACTTTCCATCCTATCTATGCCCCTCATAATTTTATAAACCTCAGCCTCCTATGTTCCAGTGAGAATAAACCCAGCCTTTCCAATATCGCCTTATGAGTAAAGCCCTCCATTCCAGACAATGTCCTGGTGAATCTCTTCTGCACTCTCTCTATTGCTACCATATCCATCCTGTAGGGTGGCAACCGGAACTGTACACAACACTCGACAAGTGTGGTCTCACTAATGTTTTGTACAACCTCAACATGACGTCCTGACTCTTATACTCAGTGCCTTGGCCAATGAAGGCAAGCATTCCAAATGCCTTCTTCACCACCCTATCCACCTGTGTGGCTACTTTAAGCGAGCTATGAAATTGCACCCCGAGGTCCCTCTGTATATCAGTGCTCCTCAGGTCCCTGCCATTTATTCTTAGATCTTCTTTAACAACATGTTTAGAAAAAAATTCAAGCAGCAGACGTGACTCCAAGAGCTGGGTGAAGTCCCAATCTGATTTCTGTGTGCCGTGCACCAGAGCTCAACAACCACCTCCCTTGTCAACGAGCAGGACTGTGCAACCTCACGCGGTGAAGGAACGCAGTGCCCTGAGAAACCCTCAATCACTTTGTTTCTCTTTCCCCTTTGTGCAGATGTTTTCATGACCCAGTTTTCAGCACTCCAGACGTCTCGATCAGTCAGGACCCGGAGGCTAGCTGCAGCGGAGGAGAACATCGAGGTGGCACGCACCGCACGTCTGGCGCAGATTTTCAAGGACATCTCCGATACCATCATATCCTACAAAGGTAGGTGATTTGATTTCTATTTGACCAGTTGCAGCTTTATTTCCATGAAATAACCATGAAAATCGAATTTAACACAGCTGCTGGAAATCTGACGTGCTGGAAGCACTCAACAGGTCAGGCAGCATCCTTGGAGGGAGAAGCGAGGTTAACACTTCGGGTCCAAGACCCTTCGTCAGATCTCAGAAATCATTGTTGTTTGTGTGTTCATTTTTTTTAAACATATTTTCTCTTCCAAATGTCTCTAGATTCATCGGAGCAAGCTCTGGCCACACCCCTACTGAACCTGCCATCAAGGAAAAAGTAAGTCGCTAACCATTGGCACGTTTTGGCGCAACGTGAGGTCCAGTTTGGCAGAGGCTCGGGGGGGGGGGGGGGGGAAGTGCAACAGTGTGAGACGAGGACTCCATTCGGCCCTTTGTGTCTGTTCTAACGATCACTGAGGCTCATTTGTGTTGTCACCACATCTACCTGTCCAGGCTCAACACCCTTGGGTGGAGGAGGATTGTCTTTCTGAGCTTTCAAACTATTCATTGAGTTAGCATCGGCTGCTTGTTATGGGAGAGAGTCCCACATTTTTCATGGCCATAGCAGGAAGTAGTACTTCCCCATCTTTTTCCTGAATAGGCTGGCACCTATGCTGAATATTTTTTTCCTGCACTCCCACCAACAGAAAGAGTGTCACTCTCACTCACTCTGTACCACCTGTCCTTTTCAAGCCCTAAAGAGAGTCCTCAGATGAAATTGCACCACACTCAACCACCATCTACAGGCCAGGGGACAAGCAGCATGCCATTATTAGACTATCTACACTTCATTAGCGGAATGATGTTGGGTGGTGTTCCCCAACCTGGGACGAACTTGTTCATCTAAGTCCGGGCCATACACACGTGTGTTTACAAATAAACATGCACACGTGTCCATGTCAACGTGTTACAGAGTCATAGAGTAACACAGCACGGAAACAGGCCCTTCAGTCCAACTGGTCTATGCTGACCAAGATGCCCATCTAAGCTAGTGCCCATGTTTGGCCCACATCTCTCTAAAGTCGTTTACTGTCACATGCACGAGTACACATATGTGCAATGAAAAACTTACTTGCAGCAGCATCACAGGCACATAGAATTGGAGACACAACATTCACAAGAAAAACATAGAAAAAACCTTTTAATCAATGTACCTGTCCAAATGTCTTTAAAATGCTGTTATTGTACCTGCTTAAATGTTGTCATTGTACCATCTTAGCTTAAGTTGCTGCCTTTCTTTTGATCTTGCCCCTCTTTCCACCCACCAGCAGCACTCCCCCTGCTCACCACCTCGAATCACGGAGTCATACAGCACAGAAACAGGCCCTTCGGCCCACCAAATCCGTGCCGACCATTAAGCACCTATCGCGTTCTTTTCTCCACATTCTCATCAACTTCCAGATTCTGCCACCTGCCCACACACTTGGAGCACTTCACAATAGCCAACGATTAAGGCAGTTAGACAGGCACACGAACAGGCAGGGAATGGAGGGATGTAGATCACGTGCAGGCAGGTGTGCAGTTTAAATTGGCACGATAGTCAGCACACACACGATGGGCCAAAGGGTCTGTTTCTGTGCTGTACTGTGTGCTATATACAGCAGCCAATTAACCCACCAGCCCGCAGGTGTTTGGGAACCCATGCGGAGGACGTGCAAAGTCCCCACGGGCAGCGCCGGAGGTAGGGATCGAACCTGGGTCGCTGGAGCCGGGAGGCTGCAGCTGTACCCTCCTGTACGCAGTGCGCTCCTCAAAGGATGGCCACTGAACGAAGGTATGCAGCCTCATTGCACACTCAACCCAGAATCAGAGGAGGGAGCTGGAATGTCATTAAATATTTTGAACGACCTTTATACATACATTCCCAGCATCAAGAGCAGCCATGTGTTAGTGCTGAATGTAATTTGGGGAGCCCAGTCCTGAGCCTCGAAGTTGAGGTTCCCAGAAGCAAAGTGCAAGAGTTAAAGCATAAAATCTGGCACAAGAAAGGAACACTCAGGCCATCAAGCCATTCCCTCCCGAGCCCCATGTGCAGCTGTATTGTTTCGCCTCCTTATTCCCTTGTAACTCCCTCCTTTCCCCTCCCCCGCTTCCTCCAACTTGCCGCCATCACACCAGGAAACAATTCCCTGGTAATAAAACGCCTTGGAAAGTTCTGAAGTTGCAACTGGATTTCCACGTGTTGGGCTTGTCATCCTGGCTCCCTCCCCTTCACATGGTTCAACGTTGTCCATGTCTGATCCCATCCCTGCAACCCTCACCTTCTCATCTGGGGCTCCCGGGGGGAGAGAAAACTCCCACCCCCTCCCATAGCTGCTTCAGCCTGCCATGCAGTTGGTGCTTAAACATTCACATCTGCAAACCTTGGCGCTGTTCACTTCCTGTAAGACAGTATTAAACTAATTAGTGATGAATGCCGTGGGACTAGCTAATTGGTTTTCCTTTAAGTAAATGGCATTCGGCAGTGAGACATCGGATATAATGTTCATAGGGAATCATTTCATCATCAAATGCGATACATATGTTGTAGGTAATTCCAAAATGGAAATTCTTAGCCTGAAAATTGTGCACTCATTATTGTCAGAACACGTTAAAGCTACAGTAACAACTCGCAGCAGAGACGAGGTGTGCAAGTTAAATGACCTCTGCCAGTGTTCAGTCCCCACCCCGTTATTATCTCATCGCTTCATCCCATCCACTTGTTTCCTGCTGCCTCGTGGGTATCCAGCTTCCCCTTCAGTGTGTCTCTGCTATTCGCCTCAACCTCTTCCCTGTGGGACCGTTCCACATTCTAGCTGTTCTCTAGCTAAGGAAATCCCAGAAGGTTTGTAGCGGCTGGTTTATATTTATAGCTCCTCGTTCCTGTCTCACCTGCACATAAAAACATCTCCTCTCCGCCTACCCTTTCAAGTACAAAGACCTCTCTCAGGTCGCCGTATTTTTCCAAATGAGACAGACTCAGCGTTGAGCATAACGTCTGGTTTTCCATAGCAGGAGCATCATAACAGTGATTCGAGGCTTAAAGAACTGAGACCTGGCTGCCACTGATCTAGTGTTTTTAAACCTGCTTTGGGGTAGAAGTCAGTCAAAAAGCACAGAAATAGGCTCTTCGGCCCAACTTATCCATGCCAACCAAGATGCCCATTTGCCCGCGTTTGGCCCAATCCCTCTTATCCATGTGCCTGGCCAAGTGTCTTTTAAACTTTGTTATTGTACCACCTCAGCCACTTCCTCCGGCAGCTCGTTCCACATACCCACCACCCTCAGTGTGAAGAAGTTTCTCCTCGGGTTCCTTTTAAACCTTTCCCCTCTCACCTTAAACCTATGCCTCTAGTTTTTGATTCCCTTTACCTGGGGACAAAAGACTGAGTGCATTCACCCTATCTATGGCCCTCATGATCTTATACACCTCTACAAGATCACCCCTCAGTCTTCTTACGCTCCAAGGAATAGAGTCCTAGTCTGCCCAACCTCTCCCTGCAACATCTCTGTTTCACTCCCTGGTCTGTTTGGTGACTTGTCACTAAGTAGCACTAACCAACTTCAATTTCAACCTTCACTCAGGAAATCGGACTATTACGAGAAGATTACTGACCCAATCGACTTGGTCAGCATCGAGAAGCAGATTCTGACAGGCCATTACAAGACGGTAGAAGCCTTCGATGCAGATATGCTCAAAGTCTTCAGGAATGCAGAGGTGAGTAAGTAGATTGAGTTCTCAACTCTCTTGGTTTAGGGAGCAGTGGGGCCAGAGTCAGGAGAACGGCATTTTCCTGTACCCTACACCCCCACGCATTAACTGTGCTGAGCCCTTCCCATCAGTTTTACAACTGCAAAATAAGCATGGATGTTGGAACAGGAAATGTTGCAAGTGCTCAGCATGTCAGTCAGGCTAAAGATCTTTCAGCAGCATTGTCCTGTGGTTCCAGAAATCCATTGTTTTCAAGTGCAGTCAAACCTCCGCTTAGAAAATGTTCAGGGAGCTGATGGCATGACAGTGAAGTGTGCGGTTCTGAGGTGCACACAGAGGAGTAGGCCACTCGGCCCCTCAAGCCTGCTCTGCCATTTAGTACAATCCTGGCTGAACAGATGGTAACCTCAACACCACTGTCCCATCTAACCCCGTAACCTTTCACCTCCTTGCTTTTTCAGGATATACCTCTGCCTTAAAAATATTCAAGGTATCCACTGCCCTTTGAGGAAGGGAGTTCCAAAGACACTCAACCCTCTGTGTGTGTGAGAGAGAGAGAGAGAGAGAATTGGCCTCATCTTTATCTTAACTGGATGACACCTTGCTCTTAAACAGTGACCCCACATCCAGCCTGTCAAGGGCCCTCAGGGTTTCAGTCAAGTCCCCACTCGCCCTTCCAAATTCCAGCAAATACAAGCCTATCCTGGCCAACCTTTCCTCCTCGGACAACCCACCTGCTCCCGGTGTCCCTGCGGAGAACTCCCTCCAACGCATTAACATCCTTCCTTAAAGAGGAAACCAATACCTGGAGAGCAGTATTGTACCAGTACTCCAGATGTGGTCTCACCAATACCCTACATATCAGAAGCAGGACGTCTCGACCTTTTTATTTATTTTCCCCTAGCAATAAATGATAACCCTCAATGTGTTCCTAATTACTCACTCTACCTCTGCACCAGCCTCTGTGTTTCATGCAGTAGGACCCCCAGATCCTCCTGCATCTCAGAACTCTATAACCCTTCACCATTTAGACAATATATTTCCTGCCAAAATGCAGTTTCACATTTCCTCTCATTGTACTCCATTTGCCAGATCTTTGCTCACTCACTTAACCTATCCACATCCCTTTTGTAGCCTCCTGATGTCCTCTTCACAACTTGCATTCCTCCCGCTTGCATCCTCCGAAAAGTTAGCAACCGTACCTTCAGTGACTTCATCCAAGTCATTTAATATACATATAATAGTAAAATGTTGAGGGTCAACAACATTCCCTTTGGCACACCACTTGCTGCATATTGCCAGCCAGAAGAAGATCCATTTATGTCTACTGTTTTCAGTTAGCTCTCCTATCTGTGCCATTGTGTTACCTCCGACACCCTGAGCTTTTATTATGTGCAGTAACCTTGATGCGGCACCTTATCAAATGGCTTTGTTGCACCTGATTGTTATCCGGAGGTTGGGTTTGACTACAAAGCTCTCTGTCTCCATGAAGTATCACTTCCTAATGCTGTCAAGCCCTTCAGGATTAGTATAAGGACATTGAAATAACTGGATGAAATGGTGCCACGAGACCATTAAATGTCTTTCAGGAGAGGAAGGATCAATAGATGCTGAGTGCAAGTAGGTGGGGTGAGAAATAGGGGAAGTCAAGTGGGGGGGAGACGAGGATGACAGGGAGGATTATGGATGATAGAGTCATAGAGCGATACAGCACAGAAACAGGCCCTTTGGCCCACCGAGTCCGTGCTGACCATCAACCACCTGGTTACACTAATCCCTTCTTATTCTGGAGACACGAGAGATTGCAGATGCTGGAATCTGGAGCAACACACAAAGCGCTGGAGGAAACGGACAGTCAACATTTCAGATCAAGACCCTTCATCTGGACTCCAGCTGGAGAATCTCAACCCAAAACATCAACTATCCACTTCCCTCCACAGATGCTGCCTGACCTGCTGAGTCCATTCAGCGCTTTGTGTATTGCCCCATCTTGCTCTCCCCAATGCGATGGGGGCGGGGGGCAGTGGCAGTGGGGAGGGAGACTGGGAAGAGGGGAGGTGTGAGTCGCAGCGTTTCCAAACATTCCTTTGGCAGTCGGCTTGTTTGCAGCAGCTCATTAACCACGATTGGGAACAGGTGTGGGCCCAGTAGGTGAGCCGGTCGACCAGGCGTTCTGGCCTTGGGCTGTGATAATGAGATGCCAGATAAATGCTGTGGATTCTGCTGCTGTGGCACCATGCCAGCATACCACTCTTGGGAACGAACCGTTGATGGTACCGAATTGCAAATCTCTGTGCTTTGTGGATTTTGTTTTAAACTATTCAACCGTGAGGGTTGAACATTCCTTATTGCCTTTGAATTGAACATTCCTTATTGCCCTCAATCTCCTACACTCCAAGTCCTGGTCTGCCCAACCTTCCCCGTAATGCTTCTGTTCCACTCCCTGGTTTGCTCAGAAACCTGTCACTGTTGAGAATCAACCACGTTGAAGGGTCTGAAGTCACATATGGGCCAGACCAAGCAAGGACAACAGATTTCCTTCCCCCATTAGTGAACCCAGTGGGTTTTTACAACAGTCCAGTAGTTTTGGACTGTTGTTAATTGCTGAAATTTAATTCCCCAAATGCCACGGTGGGGTTTGAACTTGTGGATACAGATCAGAGGTCCAGAAGTCTTGTAGCCAATCCAGTTACTCAGCACTCAATTCCATGCTCCACCTTCCTGCCCCATCAGGTTCCTTCATCTTCAACCCTTTCTTGCCTCCACCTATCACATCCCAGGCTCTTGCTATTTCCACTCTCCCCTCCTCCATCTGCCTATCACCTCTCCTTGCCGGGATCCACGTATTGCTTGAAAGCTCTTGCCCCACCCCTTCCCCTCACCTCTTGATGCTGGCTATCTCCCCTCTATCTTTCAGTGCAGATGCAGGGTCTCGACCCGAAACGTCGACTGTCCATATCCCTCCACACATGCTGCCCGACCCGCTTTCCTCCAGCATCCTAAGTGTTGCTCCAGATTCCAACATCTGCAGTCTCTTGTGTCTCCACTGTACCCCAGTGCCCAGGGTGATGCAAACTAAACACTACTTTTGAGGCCCCACCCACCACTCTTGTCATCCCCAAGGTCAGACCACAGGGTAGATCTCCGTGCCTCTGCCTAAGCGCGTGCGTCAGCATCCAGAGCGTGATCCTTCCCCTCAGCTAGCGTGACATTACCGTCAATTTCCACTCCAGCCACGCAGGCTGCCATTGGCTCAGGTGGTCACGAGGTCACACGTTAACTTTGTCCTGGGTTCCTTCGAGCCGGAATTAGGATCACGTTTATCATCACTGACATACGTCGTGAAATGTGTTGTTCTGTGGCAGCAGTACAGTACAGTGCGAGGTGTAAAGGGATAAAAATTATGATTAAGTTACAAAAATAAATAAATAGTGCAAAAGAGGGATAACGAGGTTGGGTTCATGGGCCGTTCAGAAATCTGATGGTGGAGGGGAAGAAGCTGTTCCTGAAGCATTGAGTGTGGGTCTTCAGGCTCCTGTACCTCCTCCCCGATGGTAGTAGCAAGAAGAGGGCATGTCCCAGGTGGTGAGGGTCCTTAGTGAGGGATGCAGCCTTCTTGAGGAACTGTCTCTTGAAGATGTCCTCGATGGTGGGGAGGGTTGTGCCCATGATGGAGCTGTCAGAATGCTCTCCACCGTACATCTGTAGAAAATCACACAGCTCGAAAACAAGCCAACATTGAACATCAAACACTCAATTAAACTGATCCTATTTTATTCTCCCCATTCCCATCAATTTTCCCCCCCTCCCCCTCAGATTCTACCCCTTCCCACATCAGGGGCAACCTACAGCTGGAAATTAGCCCACCCACCCAGCACGGCTTGGGGATGTGGGAGAAAACTGGAGCACCCGGGGGAAACCACGCGGTCACAGGGAAAACGTGCAGACCCCACACAGACAGCACTGGAGGGTGGGGTCACTGGAATTGTGAGGCAGTGGCTCTGCCAGCTGCACCACTGTGGCAACTGCATCCTTCCCAGTGGGATTCCCAATTGATAGCCCTGGCTGTGGGTCACACGGGCTTGTAACCAGTGGCCAACGCCACACAGGGTGTCCCGATCTCTTCTGACTGTGAGTGAGTGTGTTGGCTGCCCCTGCACTGCAGCATTTCGGTTTTCATTTGAAATTTGTGTGCTTCAGAAATATTTCGGCAGGAAGTCTTCCATAGGCAGAGACGTTTGCCGCCTGAGGAAGGTCTACTACAACGCCCGCCACGAAGCCTCCGCCCAGATCGACGAGATCATCGGCGAGACAGCCAGCGAGGCCGACAGCAGCGAGACTTCCATCGGCGAGAAGGAGAACGGCAATGAGAAGGACGATGACGTGATCCGCTGCATCTGCGGCCTCTACAAGGACGAGGGGCTGATGATTCAGTGCGAGAAGTGCATGGTGAGTGGCTGCCCCAGTGCAGAGCTGCATTCCCTCCGATGACCAGGCAGTGTGGATTCACCTCCAGCTCCTCCACATCTTGTGGGAGCAAGTAATGAGGGACCTGTAGTGGCTAACAAGTCAAAGTCGAGTTTATTGTCATATGCACAAGTCCAAGTATGCACAGGTGCAGTGAAAAACTTACTTGCAGCAGCAACACAGGCACACAGTATCAGACGCACAACATTCACAAGAGAAACATAAACTATACAAGAAAGAACACAATTAGAACAAAAAAAAGACAAAAGTCCATTTTAGTGCAAATGGTCCTAGTGTTGCTAAACTGTGGTGATTAGGGATGTGCCGGTTGGTTCAGGAACCGAATGGTCGAAGGGAAGTAGCTGTTCCTGAACCTGTGGGACTTCAGGCTTCTGTACCTCCTGCCCGATGGGAGCTGCAAGAAGATGGCATGGCCCGGATGGTGGGGGATCTTTGATGATGGATGTTGCCTTCTTCAGGCAGCACCTCCTGTAAATACTCCCGATGGTGGGGAGGGATGTGCCCGTGATGTATTAGGCAGAGTCCACTACTCTCTGCAGCTTCTTGCGTTCCTGTGCGTTCGAATTGCCGTCCCAGACCGTGATGCAACCAATGTTTGTTTAACATTGTGCACTCGGCACGTCAGAGGTAGCAGAGTTTGACTTGTAGTCTGAGCTTCCTTGAGCCCAAGTGTTTCATCTGCCAGGAGCTCCTGTGACTCCTGGCCGACTGCCCGTGGGCATTCCCAACGGTGGGTGGACCTTGAGGGCAAGTATCCAGGCTGCAGTCTGTGAGGTTGTCAGCACAGTACTCGAGTCACACCAGAGTAGCACAAGAAGGCTCTAGGTTCCTACAGCTGCAGTGTTTAGTTTGGTGAGCAGAGCAGTCTCTAACAGCCAACGGGCATAAATAATCTGTTTATTAAAGGCTTAGACTCTGGGGCAGCTCCCTGCAAGCCCATGCCTCTCAGTGTGGTCCTGGGCTGAACAAATAGGTCTGGGGCTGGGCGCATAAAGTGTGACTGAGATAAAGGGGCAATTTATTAGACGATGTCGGTAGTTAGCAGAGACTCTTGGATACAGTGATCACACCAAAGTGTAAAACGCAGTGCACTGTTTACTGATGTAAGATGAATATAAACTGTGATTTAAACGGAGATCACAGGGCACAAACGTGCATGCTCAGGAAGATGTGTTGATTGTTAGCTGGGGATTACGTCATCACGTGGATAGGTTAAAGCAGAAGCTCATTCATGTGCACTTGGGCCAGTGAACTCGGCATCTGCTGTGTGCCATCATAGAACTGGTATTAAAGCAAGGCGCTTGATCAAGGAATTCGTCACTCTTTCACGGATGCTCGAACCATGAGCAGTATCTCTGTGAAGTTGGGACAAGACCACATGCCCGATTCTCTTGAGCGTTCCCGATGTCCAGACACAAAAGCCCAAGTGATGTTGTAAAAGTATTGCTGCAGTATCAAACGATCTGCTGGAGGAAAACAGTGGGTCGAGCAGCATCTGTGGAGGAGGGAAATGGAATTGTGGATGTTTCTGGTCAAAACCCTGCAGTGTCAGGATCTGCTGCAGTGTGTTTGCTGGTGGGTCACAGGTGCATAATGCAGATTAAAAGGGGTGGCATTGCTGGCTTGTCAGCCTGATCCAGTCACCTTATCAGCTTTTTAATTCCCTTTGGTGAAGCTCAGCAGTGAAGCAAAGATTCCCACTAATTTGATCCAAGAGGCAAGTTTAAGGAAGGTGAGACACAAGAGACTGTAGACGCTGGAATCTGGAGCAACAAACAATCTGCTGGAGGAACTCAGGGTCAAGCAGCACCTGTGGAGGTGAAAGGATGTGTTGACTTTGCGGGTCAAAACCCTGCATCGGGATTGTTCGACCCGCCAAGTTTCTCCAGCAGGTTGTTAAGGAAGGTTATTTTGTTATGTATCAGAAAGGATGAGACTTTTGGCATTCAACATCGATAAGGCTGATGCAGTGAGCTCTTTAAATCCCAGAGGACCTGAGGTCGTTGTGTAGAACGAGGAATAATCTTTCAAGGCCGTAGTTGAGGGAGTCCAGCACCAGTGCCCCGAAGGGAGGAAAATGCTTCTGCTGGCCAGAGCTGCGGAGAGTTGGAGGGCAGACCCAAGCAACTCCTGAGGTCAACTCGTGATCTTTAAATTAAGCAGGAGGAACTACATCCTATGCATATAGTGAAGCTACTCTGGGTATCGCAGTTGAATTGGTAAATTGGTTTATCATTGTCACATGTACCGAGGTACAGTGAAAAACGTTTGTTTTGCATGCCATCCATACAGATCATTTCATCGCATCAGTATATCGAAGTAGTACAAGGGGAAAACAATAACAGAATGCAGAATAAAGTGTTACAGTTACAGAGAAAGTGCAGTGCAGGCAGACAATAAGGTGCAAGTGCCCTGATGAGGTGGATCGTGAGGTCAAGAGTCCATCTTATCGTACTAGGGAACTGTTCAATAGTCTTATAACAGCAGGATAGATGCTGTCCTTGAGCCTGGTGGTATGTACTTTAAGGCTTTTGTATCTTCTGCCCGATAGAAGGGGGAGAAGAAAGAATGGGTTGCACTGTGTACTTATCCCTTGCAACCTTCTGCCCCCAGGTATGGCAGCACTGTGACTGCATGCGTGTAACTGCAGATGTCGAACACTACCTGTGTGAGCAGTGTGATCCTCGGCCTGTGGAACGGGTAAGCTGACCCCTTCTTAACTTGACAAATAGGGCTCTAATTTTTTGGTTCAGTCTAGGGGATTTGGCTTTTGCCTTTTCCTGGTCTTTGCCAACATTTGGTATTTTCTGTCATTAAAACAAAACCACTCGAGAGGTGCGTGGACTTTGATGCCTGCTCTAAGGTGCAACTGAATCAAAATGAGTAATGACAATTACAGACAGGTTCAAACTTTGTGTTAGTTATTTCTTCATTACATGCTTTCTTCACCTTATAGCATTAGGGCATAGATAGGGTGAATGGTCACAGTCTTTTCCCCAGGGTAGGGGAGTCTAAAACTAGAGGGGATGGGTTTAAAATTTTTAAGGGGTACCTGAGGGGCAACTTCTTAGCACGAAGGGTGGTGGGTATATGGAACGAGCTGCCAGAGGAAACTGAAGAGGCAGGTAGAATTATAACTTTTAAAAAGATACTTGGACACATACAGGGATAGAAAGGTTTAGAGGGATATGGGGCAAACACAGGCAAATGGGACTGGCCTGTGGGCAACTTGGTCAGCCTGAACAAGTTTCTGTGCTGTGTGACTCTATGACAACCTTCATTTCTCTTAGAATGAAACAGGAGGCTATTCAGCCCATTGGGTTCATGCAAGCCCCCAAGGAGCAACCCTGTTTGTCTTGTTCCCTTCCTCACCTTGACTTCCCTGTTCTTATTCCCTCTCAAGTATGCCCATCCATTCCCCTTGAATTCTTTTGCCACTTACCCACAACATTGGATGACCCGGTGGGGCAGCCGTTAGAAACGCTGCCTCACAGCGCCAGGGACTCGGGTTCAATTCAGACCTCCAGCACTGTCTGTCTGTGTGTGGAGTTCGCATGTTCTTCCTGTGACCGCGTGGGTTTCCCCCGGATGCTCCGGTTTCCTCCCACATCCCAAGATTGTGCAGATCGGTGAGTTAATTGGCCACTGTAAATTGTCCCTAGTGGGTAGGTGAGGGATAGAATCTGGGGGGAGTTGATGGGGATGTGGGGAGAGTGAAATAAAATTGGGATTAATGTAGGATTGATGTTAAACAGGTGTTGGTCAGTGTGAACTCAGCAGGACGGAGCGCCTGTATCCATGCTGTAACTCTATAACTTACAGTGGGCAGTTACCTATCAGAGCGTTGTAGCATTTGGGAGGAGAGCAGAGCAGTCAGGGGAATCCACATAGAATGTGCAGACCCTGCACAGGCAGCAGCCACTGAGGTCCGGCTCCAGCCCAGCTGTGGGGCCACAACACTCACTGCTGCGCCCACTCTGCCATAATCACAAGCCTCACACATCCCTCTCCCCACACAGCCTTTCCGACCTTTCTCACCATCTCACCACTGTCGTGCCACTGACCAGCACGTCCCACAGACAAATGGAATTGTCCAGTGGTCAGTGTGAGCATTCTAAATGCCACATAGAACACAGGAACAGGCCCTTTGGCCCACAATGTCTGTGCTGAGCCTAATGCCAAGTTAAACTAGTCCTATCTCCCTGCACATGATCCATATCCCTCCATTCCCTGCCTGTTCATGAGCCTATCTAAATGCCTCTTGTACATCATGATCAAATCTGCTTCCACTATCACTCCTGGCAGCCCGTTCCAGGCACCTACCACTCTCTGTATGTGGAAAAAATACTTGCCCCACATATCCCCTAAAAACATTCCCCCTGTCACCTTAAAGCTTTGCCCTCTAGTATTCACCATTTTTGCATGTGGCCTCCTTAAAACAAAAGAAATGAAAACACAAGTTCTGCAAGATTTTATTTCCAGCAGTTGGGGGGTGGAGATGTTGTGGGTAGATCAGCAGGTTTTTTTTTCTGTTTTTATTAGTTATAAACAAAATAATTCATGCCCTAATTATCAGCTTAGAGTGCGGAAATAAGTTGTACACTGCTGCTAAAACATGACGAGTTAATTATTTTGCTCATTTTAAATAACTAATGTTTAACTTAATTACATGCAATTAAAATTTATTTACATGCAGCTTTTTAATAGAAAACTTTTCAAAAACTTCAGCATAGTGTCAAATGTCAGCAGTGTTCCAAATTGCCATCATGAATGTAGAATGCAGGTCAGGCAGCACCTGCGGAGAGAGGAACAGAGTCGGAGTTTCAGGTCGAAGACCCTTCATCAGAAGTTAGAAATCCAGCATGGTTGAGCTTGTAGAGAAAAAGGGAGAGGTGCAGAGACGAGCTGTGATAGGGTTGTGACTAAGAAAAGCTGGATAACTCCAGTGCTGATGGAGAGAGAGAGAGAGAGAGGTGAAGGCTTGTTCAATGCAGATAATCTTTCCGGAGGAGTTGTAGATGGGAGGACATGGTTAAAAACAGGAAAGGAAAGAAAACAGATTTAGTCAAGTCGAGTTTATTGTCACCCAACAATTTACCTTCGACCACAAAAAGCCAGCAATGATAATTTCAAGTCCAGCCAAGTCAAGTTGATTGTCATGTGCACAAGTACAGTGAGGTACAGGTACAGTGGAAAATCTGCTTGCAGCAGCATCACACAAGACAGTGAAGACTGTGCAAAACAAGACATTAGTACAAAAATAACACAATCAGAGGCACGTCCACGGCAGTGCAAGAGGTGGTCCGTAGTGGTCCGTCGCTGAGGTAGAGTTAGGGTTGTGCAGCTTGGTTCAAGAACCTGATGGCTGTAGGAAAGCAGCTGTTCCTCAACCCGGTGGTGTAGGACTGCAGGCTTCCGTACCTCCTGCCTGACGGTAGCCGTGAGAAGATGGCATGGTGGGGATCCTTGATGATAGATGTCACCTTTAGACTGGAGAAGCAAGACACTGAAGGTGTTCAGCAGATCGGGCAGCATTTGTAGAGAGAGAAACAGGGTTGATGAACTGACCAGAATGAGATGTGTTCCTTGAGCACTTGTTGGGAGCAATGTAAGAAATGGCTGTCTCTGTGGGTGGGCTTAGAGCTGTGCCTGGTGCTAATCAGATGACCTTGGAGTGGGCAATTCGTGGCAGAACAGGGAGGGAACCATGAACCTAAATCATCTTGGTAAAGAAGGCGTACGGCATGTAAGTCGAGTCATTGAGTTCAAGTGTCAGAAGGTTATGTTGCAGCTTTATAAAACTTTGATTAGACCAAACCTGCAGTATTGTATTCAGTTCTGGTCACCTCACTATGTGGAGGTTATGGAGAGGGCACCAAAGAGGTTTACCAGGACGCTGCATGGATTAGAGGGCACGTGCTATAAGGAGAGGTTGGACAAACTTGGGTTGCTTGCTGTGGAGTGGCAGAGTCTAAGGGGAGACCTGATAGAAGTTTATAAAATAATGAGAGGTGTAGACAGAGTAGACAGCTGGTATCTTTTTCCCAGGGTTGAAATGTCTAATACTAGAGGGCATCCCTTTCAGGCAAGAGGGAGTAAGTTCAAAGGAGATGTGCGGGGCAAGTTTTGTTTTACACAGAGAGTGATGGGTGCCTGGAACTTGCTGCCAGGGGTGGGGGTGGAGGCAGATACGATAGAGGCGTTTAAGAGGCTCTTAGACGCATGAATATGCAGAGAATGGAGGGAGATGGACATTGTGTAGACAGAAGGGATTAGTTTAGTAGGCGCTTAATTACTCGTTTAATTAGTTCGGCTCAACATTGTGGGCCAAAGGGCCTGTTCCTGTGCTGTACTGTTCTATGTTAAATGCTTAAACAAGAGCTAAGAGCACTGGGGATTCCCTCCCACCCCGATTCATGGAATC
The DNA here is from genome assembly GCF_009764475.1 of Pristis pectinata. Lineage (NCBI taxonomy): Eukaryota > Metazoa > Chordata > Chondrichthyes > Rhinopristiformes > Pristidae > Pristis > Pristis pectinata. The sequence goes on along the minus strand of NC_067443.1, from coordinate 6,722,665 downwards.
CTGTTTGTAATTTGGCACTTGCTGCTGTCTTGTTAATTACAGGAAGTGCCCATGATCCCCCAGCCTCACTACGCCCAGCCTGGCTGTGTGTACTACATCTGCCTACTGCGAGATGACCTCCTGCTCCGACATGGTAGGTGCACTGGGGTGGAGGGTGGGGGAGAATGGGTGAACGAGACAGGCCAGCCATCCTCTACTCGCATAACGGTGAACCTGGCGCAAAGCATTTGCAAACAGAGACACTAACGTTGATTGATTTGTTAAAGAGCTGTCCTCCTGGGGAGGGAGCTGGATATTGGGTTCCTCCTGGTTCGTGGCCGATTGCAGGTGGAGGGCAGTGATTCACAGTGCTCTGGGAGACCTCTGCTCCTCAAGACCAGGGCAACAGCTGCTCCAGCATGAGAAGCTGAGCATACGCTTCACACTGGTAGTTGTAGAGTTTGAACTGGGCAAAGTCCAGCAGCAGCCCAAAGCTTCACAGGAGAACACAAGAAAACAGGAGCAGGCTACCTGCCCTGCCATTCAATATGATCGTGGCCTCAACTGCACCAGTTCCCCACAGCCCAAAGTTCCCCTATCTTCCAAAAGTTTATCTACTGTCACCTTAAGTACTTCTGATGATCCAGCCTCCACCTCCCTCTGGGGCAGAGAACTCCAGAGATTCGCCACCCTCTCAGAAAAGAAATTTCTACGCACCTCAGTTTTAAATGACCAGCCCTAATCTTGTAAGCATGTCCCCTCGTTCGTGACTCTCCCACTAGTGAATACATCTCAACCTCTATCCTGTCAAGCTCCCTCAGGATCTTGTACATCTCAATGAGGTCAACCCTCTTTCTTCTGAACTCCAAAGAATACAGACCCAAACTATCCAGCCACCCTTGAGAGGACAACGTTCTCTTCCCAGGAATTAGCCTCCAATGTTACAACAGGTCTGGCAACTCCCATGGCCCAGCAGGTTTTGAATCTGTAGTACAGATCTGTACTAATTAACTAATTCTAACTTGGATCTAAAATTAACTGAATTCTGTACTAATCTGTAGCTAATTAACCTACCGATGCAACTTCAGCAATCTCAGCCAAGAGCATTTCCAACTTACTGAAAGTTTGGGATACGGATAGTTCTCCAGCTTCCATTTCCCATGACTGTCCCACCATACATTAAAAGAACAGTTCTCCTGCTCAGAGCGAGACGATCGGGGCAATTTCCGTGGTCTGGTATTTTCTGTAGCCTGGCAACAATCTGGTCCCACCGTGCCAGAGTAGAGAGATTCAACCTGTATATCCTTGGTTAGGTAAAGGAACCATAGCTGTGTACTCCGGATGTGGCCTCACCAGCACCCTGTGCAACTGCAACGAACCCTCCTTACTTTTAAACTCCAAACCCTTTGCAATAAAGACTAAAAGTGCAGTTTGCCACCCTAACTAGAGGAATGTGGAGCAAGCCCAAGACAATAGTTGCTGGGACTTCAGTGGGACAGCTGCTCCTTAAAGGGATAGGATGTGCAATCCACACGAGGGCGCAGCCTGGAGTCTTCAACATGTTTAAGAATCTTAAGAGCATTGAATGTGCATGTCAGACACACAACTGACCAGAGAAAGTCAGGTTTCATGCACTGAATAACTTCATGGTCAAAGTGTGATGTACCTCACAGCGAGTAGATATTTAACCCTGCCGTCAAATCGCACATAATTCTGCGATCAGGATGTTAAATCTGTGTGTATTTTAAGCCGCCTTGCCTCCACCAGGATTTTATTGCCTCCTTGCCCCGCTGCTCTGTTAGACTTCATGTGATGTCAGTGTGTGTTCTGCCGCAGGTGACTGTGTTTACCTGATGAGAGATAATCGGCGAGGTCCTGAGGGGCAGCCTGTCCGACAGTCGTACCGGCTGCTCTCCCACATCAACCGGGACAAACTCGACATCTTCCGCATCGAGAAGCTCTGGAAAAACGATAAGTAAGGCAGCAAACGGGAAAAGTGCTTCAATACAAACTTTGGAAATAGCTCAGGAATTCATGGTTGTGTTTTCCTGTGCTGTAGCCCAGTTTGTAAACTCAAACAGAAACCCATATCAACCCAGGCTAATCCCCGTGTGCTGTACAGGAACACACCTGTTGTACTCACCAGTACTGTAACCCGGTGTTATACAGCGATAGACCCATCTCCGCCGGTAGTACCCCGGTGTTATACAGCGACAGACCCGTCCCCACCGGTACCGTACCCCGGTGTTATACAGTGACAGACCCGTCCCCACCGGTACTGTATCCCGGTGTTATACAGCGACAGACCCGTCCCCACCGGTACTGTACCCCGGTGTTATACAGCGACAGACCCGTCCCCACTGGTACTGTACCCCAGTATTATACAGCGACAGACCCGTCCCCACCGGTACTGTACCCCGGTGTTATACAGTGACAGACCTGTCCCCACCAGTACTGTTGCCCAGAATCTACGTTTGTACTACATGGGGTCTGTTAACATGAGACATCCACCATGACGTTCTACTAGAATCTCAGTATTGGGAAAGACATTTTGCAGTGAACAGTTTCATGTGCAGTGCTCTGTTGTGCAGTCTTTATTTAATGCTGAATGCATGTTGTCCTACATTCTCACAGGGGGGAGCGCTTTGCCTTTGGTCACCACTACTTCCGGCCCCATGAGACCCATCACTCTCCATCAAGAAGGTTTTACCATAACGAGTTATTCAGGGTGCCCCTCTATGAGATCATCCCTTTGGAGGCTGTGGTGGGAACCTGCTGTGTGTTGGACCTCTACACATTCTGTAAAGGTGAGCGTGACTTCACTGCAAGCGTGGTTACCCCTTTCCTGGTGTCTCTTCTTTTTGGGGATTAATGACGTTCTTGCCAGTGTCCTTTCGATGCTGAGCAGCTGAAAGTGACCTGGTACATCCTTCAACTACCACCCAACACCTTCAGCCAACCACTGACTGTTTTCTAGCTTCATGCTGTCACTCACGATCCGGTCTGCCCTGGCTGTTAAGGAGTAATATGACAACAGAAACAGCTCTCTGGCCCATCTCATCCAAGCTGACCAAGGTGTCCATCTAAGCTAGTCCCATTTGCCTGCATTTTGAACGGTCCCCTAGAACAAGAAGGTGGACTCTTAACCTCTCAATCTACCTCGTTAGGACCTTGCACCTTATTGTCTGCCTGCACTGCACTCTCTCTGTAACTGTAACACTTTATTCTGCGTTCTGTTGTTGTTTTCCCTTGTACTACCTCAGTGTGCTGATGTGATGAAATGATCTGTATGGATGGCATGCAAAACAAAGTTTTTCACTGTACCTAGGTACATGTGATAATAATTTACCATGTACGTGTCCAAATGTCTTTTAAATGTTATTGTACCTGCCTCAACCACTTCCTCTGGCAGCCCGTTCCATATACGCAACACCCTCTGTGTGAAGAGGTTACCCCTCAGGTCCCTTTTCAATCTTTCCTCTCTCACCTTAAACCTATGCCCTCTAGTTTTTGAATCCCTCTCCTTGGGAAAAAGACTGTGTGCATTCACCCTATCTATACGCCTCGTGATTTTATACACATCTGTAAGGTCACCCCCTCAGTTCCAGTGAGAATAAACCCAGCCTATCCAATATCAGCCCTCCATTCCAGGCAACATCCTGATGAAGCTTTTCTGCACACTCTCTGTTCCTACCACGTCCTTCCTGTTGATGGTCTGGAGCTGTGAGGCAGAGGCTCTACTAGTTGTGCCACTGAGCCACCCTTAATGGCCTGGAATTGTTTTTTATTCCATCGTAGGACATAGAGGATAGTGGCAGCATTTATTGTCCATCCTTAATTGTCCTTGAGAAGGTGGTGGTGATCCGCTGCAGGGCCTGTGGTGAAGGTGCCCCGCAGTCTGTTGGGTTGGGTGTTCCAGCAACCACAAAGGGAAAGTTCTCGCTGCCTGGCTTCCGTACTGCTGAGTGCGCTGCCTTCTCACCCGGGTGAACGGGTTTCTCCAGCACTCCCCAGTGAATGGTCTGCATGCGCAGGCGGGAAGATCTGTTTTCCTTGAATGTTAGCGCAGCCTTGACAAGGAGAAGAATTCTGGTCCATCCCCAAAGGGGTGTGGAACCGTCCTTTCTGGGGCTGGCTGTTTCCCTTTTCGTATTCAGGAGACAATTCGATCCGTCGAGTGTATGCCAGCACTCAAAGCAATCTCATCGATCAAAACCGCCCCACTTATTCTCCTTGTGACCTGTTCTCTCTCACAAGCCCTTCAACTCCACCCCGCCCCCACACCGTTCTCTCATCACCCACTTACATTGGGAGTAATTTACGGCGGCCAATTGACTAACCGATGAGCATCAAAGTGGAGACACGAGACTGCAGATGCTGGAAATCTGGAGCAGCACACACAGGTGTGTTTTAACCAATGAGCATGTCGTTGGGATGTGGGAGGAAACCAGAGCATCACACAGTCACAGGGAGAACGTGCACGCTCCATGCACAGACAGTGCCCAAGGTCGGGATTGAACCCGGGTCTCTGCCGCTGGCATTAGTTACCACATGCTGCAGCCTTTCAGCTTCCTTCTCTCCACCCTGCAGGGAGGCCGAAGGGGGTGAAGGACCAGGACGTTTACATCTGCGACTACCGCCTCGACAAGTCCGCGCACCTCTTCTACAAGATCCACCGCAACCGTTACCCCGTCTGCACAAAGTCGTATGCCTTCGACCATTTCCCGAAGAAACTGACACCCAAGCGAGATTTCTCTGTGAGTGCTGGGGGTGGGCACGGGTTGAGGGTGGGGGTGGGCACGGGGTGGGGTTGGGGGTGCTCACTACCCCCCTTCTCCATCCTGTCACAGCCCCCTCGCCCCCTCTCCACCAGGCTCCCGCTGAACATTCATCCTCTGCACTCCTGGTCTTCTGCAGAGCGACGCAATTGGGCAATTCCCACCACGTTCCAGGGGCTGTGGACCTGGCAGCCGGGGGGGAGGTGGGACAGCCAGGGTTATTCAGGGTGTGGAAGTGGGGGAAGGATGGTGTGGTTGGAGGCAGGGCACTCAAGGGTCTGCCAGGGCAGGGGAATGGAGAGGGTGTTGGTGCTGGTAGGGAGGGGGGAGGGATGTGGGGGTTGATGAGGGGAGAGTGAGGAGTTGGGGGTGGGGGAGGTGGGTGGGTTGGTTTGAGGGGAAGGGCCGGAAGGGAGGTGCTGGTAGGGAGTGAGGGACCGGAATGGAATGGGGAGAGGAGATTGCGGATGGGGGTAGGGAGCAGGGGTGTTGTCATTGTGGAAGGGTGGGGGGGTACAGGGTGGGAGGTGTTGGTGGGGAGGGATCAGGTGTTAGCAGTGCTCACCTCCAGAATTTGTACTCGGGAGGGGGTGAACATCGGGGGTGGTATTTTCTCAGCACGGAGTTTGAACGGGGCAGGCTTGGGGCAGTGGGTGCTGGGCGGGACAGGGTGGGGATGGGAACAGGTTGGATGTCTGCTGGGATCGTTGTATAACAGGGCCTGGTGGGTCTGATCGTAGTAGCCGGGTGGGATCGAATGGGGGAGGGGAGGGGAGAGTGGGATCAGACGGGAGAGGAGGGTGGGATCAGACAGCGGGAGGACAGGGAGGGATCAGACAGGTGGGGAGGGACAGGGCGGGATCGGACGGTATTGGAGGGTGGGGTGGGATGCAGTAGGGGAGAGACTGTGGTGGTGGAGCGGGTGGGGTTACGGGCTTCACCGTACAGTTGTGCATTGCTCATTTCTAAAGCCATCTGCTTTTGTTCCTTTTCTCTCCCCCGCCATTAGCCTCACTATGTTCCCGAAAATTACAAGAGGAATGGAGGACGGTAAGTGGCGTTCACTGTCGGTCCGTCGTAACCCTGCTTGTTCTTCCGCAGCAGCATTGTAAACCTGTGGCCTTGTATCTGGCCAGCTCACCAGCAGGCACCTGTGGCGGAGGCTGCGTGGGGTGCTGAGCATCAGCTGCCCCTCCACTGTGCCACACCGAGCTGCCTCGGCCACAGTAGAGGTGTCCACTACACCTGGCTCCACCGAAACAGCCGTGGCTCCTGCCCCTACCCCAGTCTGGGGCGGGTCCGCACCACTGCGTGATGCTTCCCATAGCCCCTCTGCCCAGCCACACTCTTCTGGTCCGGGGGTACCAGTGAGTTCCAGTTGCTCTCGTCACAGGAGGTGTGGGGTTGTGCAGAGGTAAGGTAATTATTTTGTTCACTGCAGTCTTTGAAAGGGGAATGAAGTTCTGATCCCTGCTGTACTTGGAGTGGGGCAGAGGGAAGGTGTTCACCTGCCTTCAGTTTTCCCCCTCCCTCCATTTCTCCTCCTCCCAAGCCAACTATGGACTGCTGTTATAGGCCAGTGAGGGGAGCGACGAGCTTCCTCGTTGTCCCCACACCCACCCCACCCCACCACCCCATTCCAAATCATTGTTGTGTGAACGGCCTCTTCTCACCAGCATGCCCGAGAACTGGTGAAACTCCCCCTCCTACTGAGGCTGGTCAGGTTCTACAAGGAACCACATTTTCCATGGGTTGTAGAAGAAAGTTTGTTCGCTGCCAGACTCCTACCTCCGTCACTCTAGCAGCACTCTCCAGGGCCCCCTCTGCAATTGTTCCTCTTTCCCCCGTTCCAAGGGGTGTTGGAAAACCAGATTGCATCTGAGCTCATCTGCTCCTTGCAGCTAAACAGGCCCTCACTGCCTGAATTCACAAGGGGAATCTTGTTGGTGTCCCGGGGATTAGAGAGGGCAAAGGGTTCATCACTGATGGTGAAGGATCTTCGGGGAGCTTTGTGATGTAGGCAGGGGAATGGGGGGAAACCTCTCATAGTCATGGAGTTGGACGGTAATGGGAGTTAGCTCCACTCTGGAGTCTGCTGCAGTGGGGGAGCTGCCCCGGTGCAGAATCCTACCATTGTTGTGATGGATTTGCAGCAAGGTGTTCCGGGGGGGGGGAGAATGGGAGTGGGGGCTTTGCTCCAGGCAGGGTTTGTTTTAGACCTTCAGCAGGATTATCGTAGCTGCTTATCAGAAGGATTTGGGCTCTAGAGGGCTGATCTGATCTGATTGGTAAGGAGTGTGTAACGCCAGAGGTAGCTGACCTCCGACAAGAGTGGGTGGAGGGAGGAGGAATGGAAGTGAAAGCTCAGCACTCAAGGACACGAGTGCAGAAGAATGCCTTGGGTATATGTGTGCATGCATCATGTTCTCCTGTATCTGTGTGCATGAGTCAGAGGTCTCGTGTATGTGTCTGTGTGAGGGTCCTGTGGATGTGCATGCATGCACAAGTGGCGTGGGAGTGTGTGTGATATTGGTCAGTTCTGTGGTGTGTCTGACATCCATAGATCCCACACCCACAAGATGAGGAACAGGATCCCAGTGGGTGAGGTGGTGGAGGGCAGCTGATGGCTCTGGAGAGACAGGAACAGAGGAAACTGGTAGAGCCGCTGCCTCACAGTTCCAGTCCCAACCTCCGACACTGTGTTTGTGGGTGTGTGTGTGTGTTTGTAGAGTTTGCACATTTTCTCTCTGACCACGTGAGTTTCCCCCGGGTGCTCCGGTTTTCTCCCACATCCCAACAACATGCGGGGTCGGTGGGTTAATCATTCGTTGTAAGTTGTCCCCCTGGTGTATGGGTGAGGGGTAGAGTCTGGGGGAATTGATAGGGACGAGAGAGAATAGGTGACAGGGAAATAAGTGGGGGAATGGGAATTGTAGGATTTCTGTGAGCTATTGTAGACTTAATGGGCTGAATGGCCTCGTATGTCATAAAAGGGATAAAAGGTTAAAAAAACTGGGATGAATATCTGAGGATGAAATATCTGGAAAAGATTGGGAGACCAGGGGTATTGTTCCTTTGAACCTTTCCCTTTACATGGGTGACTAGTCAGGGGCTTTAGACCGAACAATACCAATGTCTCAGTTGATGGGTATAATCAGATATCTTTATTAGTCACGTGTACGTCAAAACACACAGTGAAATGCATCTTTTGTGTAGAGTGTTCTGGGGGCAGCCCGCAAATGTCGCCACGCTTCCGGCACCAACATAGCATGCCCACAACTTCCTAACCCGTACATAATTACTGGGGGAAAGGGAGACCATGATTGTGCAGGAGGGTCAGACAGGAGAGAGAGCTTCTCACAGCACCACAGTAAACGGGTTCCTTCCATTAGTGGAATCGGGCATATTAATGTGGCAACCAGTCATTGATGATAGTTAATGTGAAGTACCGTAACTCTTCGAGTATCAGTCTCCTTCAGTTTCTCTCCCTCAGATACACAGGGGAAGAGTGCTTGAAGCCACTTTCTATAGCTTACAGGTCAGGGGTCTTGGCCAAGGTGTTTTCTCAAAGTGCAATAAGCTCCAAGATTTACGGTAGTTTTGCTTCTGACTTGTGCACTAGCTGCAGTTTGTTGGGAGTGTTTCGGTGCAGGGATGGCACTAGGGGATGAGCAATGTGAGATCCAACCTACATGGGATGGCTCCCTGTCATGGGGGCTGGGGGGCAGTGGATGAGGAGCAGACAGTGGGAAACTGGGGTCCCATAGGGCAATCCTTCACCCCGCCCCTCCCCCCTACCCCGGTCCTCACTTGACACGTGTTCATTGGGCAAGTTCCATCAGTTCTCAGCCATACCCTTGGTCAGCGCTGTGTCCTTTCGCCTGGAGGGAGCCGGAGGTGTGACAAGAGCACCGGTTGGTTCCTCAGGTCCCCAGGGGGGAGGGGGGTTCAGCAACCCTCAGAGCACATCCCACAGCAGTTCGCTCGTCCCCTCCAGTGGGAGAGTGGCGCGCAGTTCTCTGACATCAGCTGACTCAGAAGCTCCAGCGTTTCCGCTGACACTCGGGTGACTTCTATTTCCCTTCATCTTAGACTCTGCCGCCCCCCTTCCAACCAAACAGCCTTGAAGATGTGAGTAAAGACATCAGTGGCTCAACGAGTGAATGATTTGTTTCTGAGGGTAGTTGTGATGTTGGTGCATGACTGTGTCCTAAAAGTCCTGGAGGTGTTGCTCACATTAAACAAGGATGGGGTGGCAGTAGCATCAAACATCAGGCAGCTGGATGGGGGTGGGCACCCTCCAGGTTCAAGAGACCATGCAAGCCAGAAGCAGGAACCCTTGAGATCTTGCATTTTAGTGGGAAGCAGCGTGGAGTAAACATGGGCACACTTAACCTTGCCCAAAGGCATCTGGGAGGGTGACATACCCAGCTTTGTGCTTGCCCAGGGAACTGCCTACCCATGGTTTAACCATGGCAGTTTAACTCTCCCTCTGCTGCCTGCTCCTTCGCATCTCTAGTGCTGGGTGGTTTCCATTCAATCCTCTAACGATGGGATAAGGGCCATGTCTGTCTTGCTGTGATGATGGTCAGTGGCAGAGTGGTAGCTGTGGTCTACACTGCCCCTGCCCCCCCCCCCACCCCCGTGTGTTCAGGAACCCCTCTCATGGGGGCTGTCTGAGAATTCTTGTACAGGTTCCAGAACCTTCTGTTGGCCTCTGTTCCTAACCCTTCTAGTGCTGCTTCTTCCCGCTTTTTATCCACACTACCCTTGCATCACCCGGGAGAGATGTAGATAGAGATGCACACCATCTCTCGGAATGTCACAGAGTAATATAGCACAGAAATAGGCCCTTCGGCCCAACTTGTCCGTGCTAACCAAGGTGCCCACCTGAGCTAGTCTGTTTGCCTGCATTTGGCTCATATCCCTCTAACCCCTTCCTACCTGTCCAAATGTCTTTTAAATGCTATTGTATCTACCTCAACTACTTTCCCTGGCAGCTCGTTCCATGTACGCAACCACCCCTTTGTGTGAAGAAGTTGCCCCTGGGGTCCCTTTTAAATCCTTCCCCTCTCACCTTAAACCTGTGCCCTCTAGATTTTGGTTCCCTTTCCTTGGGAAAAAGACTGCGTGTGTTCACCCTGTCTGTGCCCCTCATGAATGTGTGGAAAGTAAGATGGAAGTGCACTTGGGGTGTGGAGCTCTGCCTCGATGTTTCTTCTTCTTCTGCAGAGTGAGGTCTCTGGAAGGCAAGCAATCAGTCAACTTTGTTCATTGGGCTTCCTTTACAATGTGAGATACGTGATGGAGATTGCAGGTTCCATTTTAAAAAGCCATACTTCTCCCAGCCCTTTCCAAAGAGGGGGCCAGACAGATGGTTGGAGGAAGGTAATCTGCAGGGGTAGCTGCTCCCAGCAGGTGGACACAAGGGTCTGCAGACGCTGGAATCTGGAGCAACAATCTGCTGGAGGAACTCTGCAAGTCAACCAACAACTAGAGGGGGGAAAGAATTGCCGATGTTTCGGTTCAGTCCTGATGCAGGGTTTCTACCCAAAATGTCAAAGCTTCCTTTCCTCCCACGAATGCTGGAATCTGGAGCAACAGTCTGATCAGCCCTAATGCAGGGTTTCGACCCAAAGCAGTGACAATTCCTTCCCTCCCACAGATGCTGCTCGACCTGCTGAGTTCTTCCAGTAGATTGTTCATTGTCCTGGCACAGGCAACTCGTTGTCTTTGCCTCTTGAGACCAGACACTGTAAAAATACCGAACGTTGAATGTGCACGCGTATGCGACTGCTGTTAGGTTCAGGGCTGCACAACCCCCCAATGGAGGGAGGTTGAGTGTCTGAACTGTGGCAGCTGACTCCGAGCATCATGTATCTTGTTATTGACCAGAGGATCCCAAAGTTGTACCTGAATGATGGTGTTTTTTTTCCCTTTCTGTTCCCGGGGGATGCGGGGGAAAACCCACAGGTCCTCGTGGAAGTCGGAACGGACAAAAGTGCACTGCAAGGAGGTGGTCCAGGAGGAGGACCTCCCGCCCCCGATCATTGAGGACATGTCGACCGCCCAGGAGCAGCCAGCTGCCGAGATGCCCCACTTGGAGGAGCAAGAGAGCGAGAGCAGCAACACCTCCAAAGTGGACTGCAGCCCGGAGGAGAAGCAGAGGGTGCAGAGGGAGAAGCTCAACAAGATCCTGCTGAACCTCTTGGCCAAGATCCCAGGGAAGAACGGTGAGGCTTGGACCTGGGTGAGAGGGGCGTTGGAAGGAGGGGGGGAACGGTGAGGCTTGGACCTGGGTGAGAGGGGCATTGGAAAGAGGGAGGGGGAATGGTGAGGCTCGGACATGGGTGAGAGGGGCATTGGAAGGAGGGGGGGAACGGTGAGGCTCGGACATGGGTGAGAGGGGTGTTGGAAAGAGGGAGGGGGAATGGTGAGGCTTGGATGTGGGTGCGGGAAGGGTTGGAGTTGACCAGGATAAGGTCTCTGGCACCATTACCAGGTCCGTTCTGGGTCTGTTCATCTCTGCCACGGTGGTATTTAGGGATTCCACAGCCTCTGCACCAAATAGGAAAGCATCCTGATCCCAACCACTATCCGGTACCTTGTAAAGCAGGGCGTATGTGTAGGAGAACATCCTGCTCCCAACTCTGTATTGGGGAAAGGCCAGAGTTGGCTTGTGTGTCCACCCAGCCCAGCAGAACCAAAACCTCTGCCTTGGTCCTCCTTGACCAAGAGCCTCAGCGGGCTGCTGCAACCCTTGGAGCAGTGAGAATGTGGGGCTGTTGAGGCGTTGGGTAATGTGGCTAAGGGATTTTGTCCAGAGCGGAGTGATGTCCCTCGAGTTCATACAGTGTCACCGTCCCCAGAGTGAACTCATAACCAGGCTAATTCCTGGAACAGTGGAGCTGTCGTATGACAATAAGATATAGGAGCAGAATTAGGCCATTCAGCCCATCAAATCTGCTCCACCATTCAATCATGGCTGACTTTTGTTTGAAACCCCCTTCTCCCCATAACCCTCAACCCCTTTCTCCCCATAACCCTAAACCCCCTTATATCAAGAACCTATCAATCTCTGCCTTAAATACACCCAGTGACTTGGCCTCCACCGCCCTCTGTGGCAACGGATTCCACAGATTCACCGTCCTCTGGCTGAAGAAATTCCTCCTCATCTCAGTTCTAAAGGGACATCCCTTTATTCTGAGACTGTGCGCTCTCCTACTGATGGAAACATTCCTCTCCATGATCTCTCTAGACAAGACGAACAAGTGAAGATTCCACTGATATGTACAAAATGCTAACAGGACCTGCGTGGCTGGATGTAGAGGGAGGATGCTCAGGGGTTCTAGAACCAGGGATCACATCACAGGACTCAGTGCACAGAGGGGTCCTGGGTGCATCTCCATAGCTCCCTGAAAGTGGCAACACAAGTGTTAAAGAAGGCGTACGGCACATTTGCCTTCATCGGGGCGTTGCATACAAAAGCCAGGAAGTCGCTTTGCAGCTGTATAAAACTTTGGTTCAGCTGCACTTATTGTGTGCAGTTCTGGTCACCCCAATATAGGAAGGATGTGGAGGCTTTGGAGAGGGCACAGAGGAGGTTCACCAGGATGCTGCCTGGATTAGAGGGCATGTGCTATAAGGAGAGGTTGGACACACTTGGGTTGTTTTCTCTGGAGCGGTGGAGGCTGAGGGGAGACCTGACGGAGGTTCATAAAATTATGGGAGGCAGAGATAGGGTAGACAGTCAGGGTCTTTTTCCTCGAGTGGGAATGTCTAATACTAGAGGATGTGCAGTTAAGGTGAGAGGGGGGAAGTTCAAAGGAGATGCGCGAGGCAAGATTTTTCCACAGAGAGCGGTGGGTGCCTGGAATGTGCTGCCAGGGGTGGGGGTGGAGGCAGATACAATAGAGGCGTTTAAGAGGCTCTGAGATAGACACATGAATGTGCAGAGAATAGAGGGATATGGACCATGTGTAGGCAGAAGGGATTAGTTTAGTTAATCATTTAATTACAGATTTAATTAGGCATTTAAGGTGAGGGGGGATGGTTTAAAGGAGATATGTGGGGCAATTTTTTTTAAACGAGTGGTGGGTGCATGGAACAGGCTGCCAGGAGAGATGGTGGGAGCCGACATATAAACAGGCAGAGCATGGAGGGATATAGACCATGTGCAGGTGGATATGTAGTTTAAATAAGCATCATGGTCAACACAGATATGATAGGCCGAAGGGCCTGTTCCTGTGCTGTACTGTTCTGTGTTCCATGATACGGGTGAGACACTTAGGACTGAAAAGAGGAGAAATTTCTTCACTGAGAGGGTGGTGAACTCGTGGAATTCTATACCGCAGAAGGCCATCGAGGTCAAGTCGCTGCATTAAGAAGGAGGTATGTAGGTTTCTAGACACTGAAGGCAGCAAGGGGTATGAGGGGAGAGCAGGGACATGATACTGAGATCAAGGATCGGGTGTGATCACATTGAATGACAGAGCAGGGTCGATGAAGCAATCGATTTACTCCTATTTTTGTCCTGTGGACATCCAAAAGGAAAGGCTCGAGGGCAGTTCACTCAGCTTGATGGGTGCTCAGAGCATGCCTGTGGATCCGGGGAAGTTGGGAACCATCAGTACCAGAAATACATTTGAAGGCACTAAAGCACCTCAAATGTCCAGGACACCTCTGGTCACCTGCCCAAGTAATTCCAACCTCTGGTCTCTGCTCCCTCGTTGGGCATTGGGAGCCAATTCAAAGCAACTTTCTGATGGATGGGGAAAGAGCAAGGGAGTGGGACTGATGGGACTTTCCAGAAGGATGAGGGGGAAATCTCACTGAAACCTACCGGATACTGAAAGGTCTGGATAGTGGACGTGGAGAGGATGTTTCCATCGCTGGGGGAGTCCAGGATCCAAGGGCACAGCCTCAGAATAAAGGGACTGAGTTGAAGAGGAATTTCTTTAGGCAGAGGGTGGTGAATCTGTGGAATTCGTTGCCACGGGCGGCTGTGGAGGCCAAGTCATTGGGTGTATTTAAGGCAGAGATCCATAGTTTCTTGATTGGTAAGGGGGTTAAAGGTTACAGGGGGAATGAGGTTGAAAAACAAATCCACGACCGAATGGCAGAGCAGAGTTGATGGGCCGAATGGCCTCATTCTGTTCCTATATCTCATGGTCTTATGGTGGGAGAGCTCTTTCAAAGGGCCATTGCCAACAAGATGGGTGGAGCAGCCCACCCCCGCAGTGCGTGACCCTGACCTAACATCGTGACCTTGAGCAGACGTGAGTGTGCACTGACGTTGAGTGGTCCTGTGTTTGTGTGCCCCCCCACCTCCAGCCATCGACGTGACCTACCTGCTGGAAGAGGGCTCAGGGAGACGTCTGCGTCGACGGACACTGTTGTTAGCCGAGAGCAGCTTCAGGAAGTGAACCGCCCCCGCAGCGCAAGAAGAGCCTCTCTCTCCTCCGCCAGGGATTCTGGCGTCTGCCCGGGTCTGACTGCGTCCCGAGCAGCGAGGGACGTGAGGGATGGGAGAAAACCTTTCCTACACCACACCCCTTTTCCCCCCTGTTCCCACCCCTTCCCTCCCCATTGCCCAGGCTCTCCCACTTAAACCCATTGGAAATGGGACTGGAAAGTGAAGAGTGACTCATTGGAGAAAACAAACAGTTAGCACTTGGATACAGTGAGGTGTTGAAGACCTGCAGTGCTCTTATATTGTGTACAGTAGCCCTCGTATTAACTTCAGTGGGGGTTGGGGAGGGGAGGGAGGAGGGGGTGGCTTGGTTAGCTCTCTGGGTCGTTGGGCCCCAAGGCAGCCAAAAAAAAGACTTTTTTTTGTGGGACGGGAGGGAGGGGAGGGAGCTCTCGGAGTGGCCATACCACCGCACACGAGGTGGAAGGGTTGGGGGTGGGGTGACGTCTGCGTTAAACGTCAACACACGAGGAGTGCCAGCGACCGCTTTCGACATGAAGAGGGACTGGGGCTCCGATTTCTGTTTCTGTTCTTTAATCGTACGTCTGAATTCACCAGTGTGATTGTCATACAGTTTGTCCAGAGTGTGTATATATGTATATGGAGAAAGAGGAGACAGCTGTCAAACAAGGCGGTGGTTGTGGTGGTGAGGGGTGGGTGGGTGGGTTTAGGGGAGAGCTGGGGATGGGGAAGGGTGGATGGAGTTTACAATCCAAGTCCACGTTTTGCACTCACTTGGAGGAGTAACGGCAGCCAGCATTCTGGTCGACCACGGTACGTGCTGGGGAATACGTCGCGCACACCTTATCTTCTGACCCAGCGGATTACATAACCAGCGAGGGAACATAACGAGGACAACAAGAAGTGAAGCTTCAAAAGGACACGAATGGATTGGGGGAACAGATTGATAGCACTTAAAGTGTCCACGAGCGGAGGGGAGGGTTCGCAGGGAGGAGTGGTGTTTTTGTGTGTGCGTGCGTGTGTGTGTGTGTAATTTTCTCCCCCCTCTTAAATTCACCGAGGATGGAGGAAGATTCGGAGAGAAGGCGGCCGTTGCCCTGAGCTGTGTGGTGCGGCTTTCTGCGCTAAGGGGGTCCGCAGCAAAGTAAAATGTATAAGCTGGAGGGAGCTCAGGGCGCGGAATCCACCGGGACCCTCGCATGGCCCGCCGGAGGAAGTCTAGGTTATTGGTAACCACACCCGAGGGCAGTCCATCAGAACTCGCAGTAAGTTGTGCTGTCAGTACTCGAGTGAGGGGGCAGGAGGCGAAACACCAAAGAGTTAATTATAAAACAAAATACGATGAAATACCTTGCTCCTTGAGGGTTAGTCCCAACCAGATCTCCAGCGGTGAGGAGCAGGTGTTGGCTGCGGGTTGGGTTTGGGGCTGTCCTATTTTGCAAGGTTTGAAACGCTCGGGCCATCGAACCCACCCCTTGTGTGACGCCTTCATTCCCTGCGGCTCTCCAGCCCCAACCCGAAATCCAACTGATCGTCCCAGGGATGTCGGCCTTGATTCCTGCCTCCTTGCTGCTGGCGTCTTCCCTTCACAGCTCTCGAACAGGTGTCGCTAAATGGGCAGTTATAAATGCCAGATGTGTTTGGACATTAGCCCTCGCCCCACCAAAAAAAAGACAAGACATGGGTCATAGGAAGCCCTCCCCTTTCTTCTCCTTCCTGCCTGACCCTCTGTTACTTGGTGTTCTGAAGCCCAGGTTCACACAGTCCTGTGATAGCGTAGGATGCTGGTGATCATTCAGCCAATCTATCAGTACTTGCTCTTTCAGAGTGATGTAGTTTGCCCCACTTGCTTGCAGTCTTTCCCCTATCCAGTATCTGTCCAGTTTCCTTCTGGACCATCTACTTCACTTCCTCTGCCCTGTCGAATGGAAATCCTCACTGTGGTGGTCATCAGCTTGCTGCACCAGGCACCTCACACCAAGTCATGGGGTGCTGATGGCTAGTTGAATGTCTCTAGTCGCTCTGTGCATCAGGGAATGTTACTCTTAACTGCCCGATCCCTTCATAACGTTCCCAGCTCCAGTTAACAGTCCTTCCCCTCTCCACATTCCTCCCAGAATTTGATCACACCTGAAATTAAATCTGGGAATGCCTAGCGGGTCAGGCAGCGTCTGTGGAGGTCCGTGGACTTTCATCAGAGGGGCAGGGGTAAAGGAGAAGCAGGTTTCAAGTGGCAAAGAAAGTGGGGTAGGTGATGGAGAGAAAGGAGGGCCTGTGGTAGGTTGATAACCAGGTGCCGGTGTAGGCTGACAGGATGGTGAGTAACCTGACGTGGAGCTGGCAGAAGAGAGAGATGTTGCTGAACGCTGGAAATGTGAGGTGTATGTAGAGTTGTCGGTTCTGGTTGGATCGACTCGGAGATTTAATCACGCGGTGTCTTGCATCAGGTGTAATTGTGCCTGGAGTAGCATGTCACGCAATGAAATCACGTCAGTGGCTGCCCTCTAACCAACAGCTGGGCCATCGGATTTGGGCCTTAGGAGGCCATTTCTCTCTCCCCTGTCTTCCTTCCTCACCTGTGGACCTCCCTTACACTGCCTGCCCCATTGCAGGTTGGCAGAGGAGGAGGTGAGTTTTGGCACAGGTGCATGTGCCACCGGGTGTGGTTTCCAAGCCCTTGGAGTTTGTGGAGCTGGGGCTGGTTCAATCCATTTTTTATCTCCCACACACTGACCGCTTGGGCTGATCTCTAATTCAGGACAATCTAGGAGGCAGCCCTAACACAACACGGCTGATTGTTCCCATTGTTGAATGCAGTGCAAGGCTGTAATGTTTCTAGTCTGAAGGTTAGTGGCTCTGGTTCAGCTCCTGCAGTGAAGCAGTGAGTTAGTCTGCTACTTACACTCTAGGATACAGTGATGTTCACAAGGAGACACAAGAGTGCAGATGCTGGGATCTAGAGAAACACACAGTATGCTGGAGGAACTCCACAGGTCAGGCAGCATCTGTGGAGGGAAACGGACAGTCGATGTTTCAAGTCGACCCTTCATTTGGACTGAAAGTGTATCTCTTACATCACCCCTCCGCATCGTCTGTTTAGACTGGCTAACCCCCCTCTATCTCTCAGTGCAGGTGAAGGGTCTTGTCCCAAAACATTGACTGTCCTCCACAAGTGCTGCCCGACCCACTGAGTTCCTCCAGCGGTTTGTGGGTGTTTTTTGCGGCACTGTTCATATTCTGATCTCTGTCTTGCAAAAACCAAAGGCAGATTGGGTGACTGCTTTGCAGGACAACTCCATTCAGCCCGCAGCAGGTCACCCTGAGCCGCCAGCTGGCTGTCACCTAAATAGTCCGGCCCACTGCCCTGTTCCTCAGCATGAGCTTGAGAAACAGAACCTCAACTTCCAATTAGTCTCGTTACAACTTTGCAGATACAAGGTTGTCGGCCCTGTTACTCACATCCAGTATCTGGTTTGTTCTTGCTCCCACTTCTGTTACATTGCCACTTCCTCCACCTCCTTTATCCTCTCTGTCTGCGCCACCCCATCTCTCCACTCTCTGCCCTGTCACAGACTCTCAGCCCCTGGCAGCCCTGCTTTTACTGCAGCTTGAAACTCTTACTTGGTGGAAGTTCGTTGACCTGAGACTGTTAAGTGTTTCCTACCTCCACAGGCGCTGCCTGACCTGCTGAGTGTTTCCAGCACCCCGTGCTTTTAATTTCGGGCTCCCAGTTCCTTCCAGATTTCGGGTTTGGCTTTCTGGCCACACCCCTGCTTGTGGTGATCGCACCCCACGAGATGTGTTGGGAATGCATCTGCTGCCTGGTTCCTGTTCCCCGCAGTGGGACCCAATCTCCCCCCTCCCATTAACCACGTGACTGCTGTCCTGGTCACACACTACCGTAGAGATCCTGAGAAAGTCTCCTTGCACAGTACAGACCCACCAAGCAGCATCCAACGCTTCGAGAAGCCCAAGGCACCAAGCCCAATGTCACAGCTTTACGGAGAGGTGGGTTGGAGGGGGAAGTGCGAGATGTTCAGTGCACCTTGCAATTGCTGGCCGAGGATGACAGTACAGGCAATGGCAACAGGGAGGAAGCGTCAGCCGGCATGTGTGCATGAAGTGAGGGGGATCCGGGGGGGAGGTGGGGAGGGATCCGCTTGTGTGCACCGGCTGCAAAACAGTGGGGGTGCCAGCCACCTGCTCGGCATTCACCAGCTCCACGCACAGCACACTCAAAGAACCGCCACCAAAGTCCACTTCCCTGAGCAGAGCCGCTGTGAAAAGCTCGCTCTTTTTTTTAAAAAAATGAACTAAAAGTAGACAGGAAAGAAAAATGAGGAAAGCCACTACATGAGCAGTATTCAAAATAAAGTATTTGTTGTGAAGTAAAAAAAACATTCGCGTAGAAGTAATAATAAGACACTACGTCTGTGTTTTGTTGAACTGTACAGTGTAGTATCAACCCCCTTCCCCTTTTTAACTAAGAAAAAATTTAAAATGGTTAAAAAAAATGCTTTGCTTTGTCCGTACGTAGGCTTATGCAGTCCCTCTCCTTTTCAGAAAGTAAAAAAAAAAGAAACAAAAATGATGTGCCAATGTGTACATATCAGTTGTGTGGTTGTCGACAATACTGTTGTCACATGTTCCTTTTACATGGACCAACTCTGTCCTAATGTACAAATGCATTGCGTCGATCCCAGTGGAACATGTTCATCCCATTTTCCTCCCCTTTTTTGTGTCTCAAAAGCAGAAAACCCCTTTGAGATCGTATTTTATTAAAAAAACGAAAAAAGAGAAAGATTGTTTTGACTATTTTCTTACTGCGTGGCAACGCTGTACAGTAGCAGAAAATTTGAGTATGTGATACTCAGCACATCATTGATAGGAGTTTTGACAGGTCTGTAATATTTTCATTTGTCTCCTGTAGACATTTCATTCTTGGTAATAGTGTCAAACACTAAGAAAAATACAAAAAAAAAGTTTATATGTAGAAGACACACTATGTCTGTCACCTCCCCTTTCTTTGCTGAAAGACTAAATCATGTTTTAGACAATCAGTGAATAGGTAATGCCATTTTAATTTCTCCTCCTTTTCTCCTCCTCCTCTCCTTCCCTCCCACCCTCTTCCCCCCCTTCCCCCCCTTACTGGCATAGAAAATGATGACAGGATTTTTTTTTAATGTTTTTTTGGGTTACTTTTTAAAAAAAAATTACAAAAAAAAAACAAAAGTCACGGAATTGCTGTTTAAAAGCACTACATTATTGCAAATAGATATAACTATAGTCTGCATGGGTGTAGGCAGTGTGATTGTTTGCTGAAAAAAATGCTGCTAATATATTTACTTTTTACAGAAGCATATCTAATAGATAATTGTTTTGACTTTAATCTTTGTAAATTATGTATTACGAATTTTAACGTTGGATGTAATTGCATAAATCGCTTGTATCTCAACTTGAGAAAGTCTAGTATTAAATGGAGAAACTGTTTTTTTTTTCTTAATTGTGGTTTGTGGGGTTTATTTTTCTTCCCTTGAACTAAACTCCAGAGGTTTCCCGGTGTCAGACTCTGGAGTGCGTGTGGAATCTGCGGCAGCTTTTCCCAAACCCCTTGGGGTTGGCTTGAACCCCACCCTCTCCCTCTCCCACCAATGCACAGCTGTCGATTGTGTCGCCCAGCTCTGCTGTTGCAAAGCGAAGACCAGTGTTGCAGGGCGGTGCTGATATTCTCACCCTTGACAGCCACTGAGAGGGTTGGCAAGTGCAGGCAAACCCTGGATAACAAACGCATTCCGTTTTTACAGGCGTCCAGAGGTCGATTTTGTCCGTAAGTTGGAAAATGCGCAAAAATCACTCCATGCCATACCTCCACATTGTTGTAATGAATGGCATCAAAGGCACTTAAAACTGATAAGAAAGAACATTTACTAAAAGTGGAAAGAGGAAACTAGATCTGCCGTTTGCATGTATGTATGTCGGAATTTTGAATTTTATATCATGGGGGCTTGTTTGCTGTAGGGTTGTCTGTTAGTCGGGGTTGTCCAGGAACGGTTTGTATGTATGTGGATACCAAGTGAGATTTCGGAATTCGGTGCCCCTCCTGGTTCAATTTGCAGACTGCCTGATTGGAAGTGGAGAACAGCCACATCCTCGCAGAAGCAGTGCGAGGGAGCAAGGCAGACTGAGGGTCTGAGCAGTGCTCGAATGGCTGCAGAGGTCCCATCATCGATTGGATTTGAGCCGACATTGAGAGAGGAATCCAGGGATTTTGGGTGGAGGGCGGGGGAATGGTGCTGAGGTGGAACATTGGCCGGAAACACCGGGCAGAATGGTCAACTGCTGCTCAGTCCCCAACTGCAGCAAGGACGAAGATCTTGGCAGGACCTTGCCCCCAAGTCAGTAGTGACAGGACAAGCCCACCTTCGTCTCTCGGACCATCTGTGGTGCTCCTAATCAACCGTTCTTTCACTGGACGGCGGCTCACAGTCATCCTGTGGGCCTGTTTCTCTTTGGCTTTTGAGCAATTGGTTTACTATTGTCACATGTACTGAGATACAGTGCATGCCATCCAGACGTCATTCCAAACATCAGTACATCGAGAGCAAGACAGTATGGATACAGGCCCTTCGGCCCAACTAGTCCATGGTGCCCACCCAGCTAGTTCCAATTTCCTGCGCTCGGCCCATATCCCTTAAAGCTCTGCCCCTCCATGTACCTATCCAAGTGCTTCTTTAATGACTCTATTGTACCTGCCTCAACTACTTCCTCTGGCAGCTCGTTCCCTTTACTCACCACCCTCTGCATGAAAAGTTGCCTCTCACGTCCCTTTTAAATCTTCCCCTCCCACCCCAAATCTGTGCCCCCTAGTTTTGGCTCCCCTACCCTAGGGAAGAGACTTATCGTCCACCTTATTTATGCCTCATAATTTTAAACATTTCTATAAGGTTGCCCCTCATTCTTCTACCTTCCAAGGAATAAAGACCACGAGGTAGTACAAAGGGAAAAAGAGTAACAGAATGCATTGTGTTACAGTTACAGAGAAAGTGCAGTGCAGGCAGACAATAAGGTGCAAAGTCATAATGAGGTAGATTGTGAGGTCAAGAGTCCATCTTTATCATACAAGATGTCCATTCTAGATGTTTATAACAGCAGGATAGAAGCTGTCCTTGAGCCTGGTGGTACATGCTTTCAAACCTTTGTATCTTCTGCCCACTGGGAGGGGGGAGGAGAGAGAATGACCAGGGTGGGAGGGGTCCTTGATTACGTTGGCTGCTCTCCCACAGTGTCATTGGAGGGGAGGCTGGTTTGCATCATGTGCTAGGCTGTGTCCACAACTCTCTGCAATTTCTTGTCCTGGGCAGAGCAGTTGCCATCCCAAGCCGTGATGCATTCGGATAGGATGTTTTCTGTGGCGAAGATCATCGGGCACATGCTGAGTTTCCTTAGCCTTCTGAGGAGGTAGAAACACTGGTGAGCTTTCTTGGCCATAGTATCTACCATGGCTGGACCAGGACAAATTATTGGTGATACTTACACCTAGGAACTTGAAGCTCTCAACCATCTCCACCTCAGCACCATTGATTGAGTGGAGGACATCAAGTCACAAACCCTTGCCCATGCCGTGTGATGAAACAGCTGTTCGTGGCTTCAACCTGGCAAGGAAACTGCTCCAAAGTCTGGTTAGGTGCCTCACAGAATTTGGAGGGAGTCCCTGCTCCCAATACTGGCAGCCAGCGACTTGCATGTAGAGGCAAGAATCTGTACCAGGGTTTGGGAGGCTGTCATCGATCTAAAAGGGTTGGTACCTTCCAAAATTTCTTAATCCTCCCAATGTCATAGAGTTGTCCAGCATAGAAACAGACCCTTCAGGCCACTGCCAACCTACATACTTACCTATACTGATCTCACTTGCCTGCATTAGTTCCATATCCTCTATGCCTGCTCTTTCAAGTACCTGGCCTGTTAAATGTTCCTGCTTCCACCACCTCTGGCAGCTCATTCCAGATACCGACTACTCTTTGTGTGAAAAATTGACCCCTCAAATCCCCTTTAAACTTCCTCCCTCTCGTCTTAAACCCATGCCCTCTGGTTTTAGACACCTCTACCGTGGGAAACAGACTCCAGCTATCTATCTATACCTCCCATAGTTTTATGCACTTCTGCTATCAGTTCTGAGACTCCTTCATTCCCAGG
The DNA here is from genome assembly GCF_009764475.1 of Pristis pectinata. NCBI lineage: Eukaryota > Metazoa > Chordata > Chondrichthyes > Rhinopristiformes > Pristidae > Pristis > Pristis pectinata. Next base: position 6,700,282 of record NC_067443.1, on the reverse strand, counting down.
GAAAACATACCCAGCCGATCCAATCTCTCCTGATGACTCAAGCCCTCCAATCCAGGCAACACCCATGGGAATCTCTTCTGCACCATCTCTAGCTTAAGCACGCCCTTCCTATAGTGTGGCAACCAGAACTGCACACAACAGTACAATATTGTCTGCAAATAATTCCCTGAAGTCGAACAGCATGTTTGACCACACTTACAAGGTGGTCTTGACAGATTCTCATAGAGGCAGCCCCCACATTACAGGGAGTTATGTTCCTAGAAGATGGACCCTATTGCCATTTTCCTTAACGTGAAGTCCAGTCAGCTGTGCACGTCAAGAAACGCGAGTAGGAAAAAATTAATTTTGTGTTGATTTTTTTTCACAAATTCCGTGAGAGCGAATTTTATTCCATATCTTAAACTTTTGGGTAGTGAATTGTGAGGGCAAATTTGTATAATAATTGGTATTAATTAACAATTCTGTATTAATTGGAACTTGGTTTATTATTGTCCCGTGTACCGAGATACAGTGAAAGCTTCTGTTTGCATGCCATCCAGACAGATCATTCCAAACACAAGTACATCAAGGTAGTACGAAAAGAAAAAAAAACAGAATATAGTGTTACAGTTACAGAGAAAGTGCAGTGCAGGTAGACAAATAGTGCAGGGGCCACGACGAGGTAGATCAAGAGTTCAACTTTATTGTACGGAGGTCCGTTCAAGAGTCTTGTAATTGTGGGATAGAAGCTGTCCTTGGGCCTGGTGGTATGTGCTTTCAAACTTTTGCATCTTCTGCCCAGTGGGAGGGGGGAGAAGGGAGAATGACTGGGGTGGGAGGGGTCCTTGATTATGTTAACTGCTTTCCCTGGAGAAACACATATTCCGGGATCAAACAGAAAGGTTTTGGAAAAGGAGTAAGCCAGGAGTAAGGAGCAGGGATTCCCTCCCAGTGTGGGAGCTGACTGCAGACAGAGGGAGGGGTCTGTGGAGGGACATAAACAAGATTAACAGTCCTCCAGAACCAGAGATAGCTTTGCATTAACGTGGAGCTGAGGAGTGAGGGAGGTGGTACAAGGTAGCACACAAGGAGACAAATCCCTGCGCTGCTTTGTCTCTTTCATGTGCCATTGAGTACTTGATGGTTACCCATGTAGCAATGGGGACTGGACTTCAGAGATGTTCCAATGGTGGTGAAGTGCTTTGGAAAGTCCAAAGGATGCAGTTAGGAGCTGCGTAAATATATTTTCCATTTTAAAAACGAGCATAATATTTGAATCTTGACTGTTAGTGTAGGCAGGGTTGTTAGTGTTATAATCTCAACAGCAGCAGTAGTCTTCACGATCCGACTTCTAAGCGTGCACCTTCCGACTTGTGTTGGACTCTCAGGCAAGAGTGGGAGCCAGGGCTTCTGTTTCTGTCCAAACTGACCCAGGCACGTTTCAGAGCTTGCAGCAGGGGCTAAGCAGTTGTCCACAGCTGCCGGCCTCATTACGTTGGGCAACCAGCCACAGAACTGGTGAATGAGTTAACAGGGACCTGAGGGGCAACTTCATGCAGAGGGTGGTGAGTATATGGAACGAGCTGCCGGAGGAAGTGAGGCAGGTACAACAACAACATTTCAATTGCACAGGCAAATGGGACGAGCTTAGGTGGGCATCTTGGTCAGCATGGACAAGTTGGGCCGAAGGGTCTGTTTCCATGTTGTATTACTCTATGACTATAACTCACTCAGTTGTCACTCCTGGGGTTTCTGAAGCTGGTGTTTCCTCCTGAAATGTGTGTAAGGGATTTTGATCAGGAGTTTCCTGAAAGTGGCATCACAGGTAGACAGGGTGGTGAGGAGGACGTTTGGCACGCTGGCCTTCATCAGTCAGGGCACTGAGCACAGAAGTTGGGATGTTACATTGCAGTTGTAAAGAGACTCTGGTGAGGCTGCATTTGGAATATTGTGTTCAGATTTGGTCACTCTTGTAGGAAAGATGCCGTTAAGCTGGAAAGAGCACAGAAATGGCATGTTCACAAATTTGATGCAGAGGGGAAGAAGCTGTTCCTGAATCATTGAGTTTGTTAGCCCATGAGTTCAGGCTCTGCCTGGTCCGCAGGGTAAATGGGCAGGTGCAGCGAGCAGTTTGAGAAGACAAGTGGAGCATTAGCCTAGGCGAAGAGGGATGGAGTTCAGGGGTGTGTGAAGTATTGCTGGAACTGCATGGGGCTTTGGCCAGACCACAGCTGGAGCACTGAGTGAGGTCCTGGTCTCTGTACCCGAGGAAGGGTAAACTGGCCAGGACAGATTGGCTGGGCTGAGGTGAGGTAAGGTCCTAGAGTCGAGCAGCAGAGAAACAGGCCCTTCAGCCCACCATCTCCCTGTGGACCAGCACCTACCTATCCCAACCAATCCCATTTACTGCCACTTGGTCCATGGTCTTCTCTTGCCAAGTCAAGTACTTCTGAATGGTTGCATCACTGCCTGGTATGGAGGCTCCAATGCACAGGATCACAAGAGGCTGCAGAGGGTTGTAGACTCAGCCAGCTCCATCACAGGCACAACCCTCCCCACCATCAAGAACATCTTAAGGCGGTGCCTCAAGAAGGCAGCATCCATCATTAAGGACCCTCACCACCCGGGACATGCCCTCTTCTCATTACTACCATCAGAGAGGAGGTACAGGATCCTGAAGACCCACACTCAGCGATTCAGGAACAGCTTCTTCCCCTCCGCCATCAGATTTCTGAATGATCCATGAACACCACCTCGTTATTCCTCTTTTGCACCATTTATTTTTGTCACAGTAATTTTTATGTCTTGCATGCCGCAAAACAACACATTTCAAATGTCAGTGATAGTAAACCTAATTCTGATTCTACTTATCTGGACACTTAAATGTTACGAGAATCTCAACCTCTACCCTCCACACAGAGTGGGGTGATGTTCAGAAAAATTGCCCATACTCACAGAACTTTAGAAGGATGAGGGGTGTTGTCCTGTCATTGGTTAAAGTGAATTCAGGTGGAAGGTTCTAAGAGGGAGTGGATGCTGAGGGACTGGGAAGTCTACAACTGGGGAGAATGCTCTCAGGTAAGGGATGGACCACTTCTGATTGAGATGAGGAGAAACAGCTCCACTAGTTTGTGAATCTTTGCCCTTCTCTACCACTGAGGGCTGGGGAGCCTCAGTCATTGAGTGCGTTCTAGGTTGACTGTTGGAACAGACAGAATAGGAAGAGGGACGGATTAGCCATGATCTTACTGGCTGTCTTCAGCAGGCTGCCTCCTGCTTGTAATGTTCTAATTCTGAGATAGTGTACTGTTTCCACCTCCCCTGACACTCTGTCCCCAAACTGCTGCAGCCTGAACAACTATTTATTGAGATCTTGTCCACCCACCACCCCAGCCTGGCTCTGTAACCCTGAATCGACTGACATCAGGGTTGGTAACACTCTGAACTTTTGTCCCCAGCCTGTTCCCGAATCCTCCCACTTCCCAGGTGAGTACAGCAGGGGAACAGGCCCTTCGGCCCAACTCATCCATGCTGACCAAGATGCCTACTTGAGCTAGTTCCATTAGTTTGCTTTTGACCCACATCCCTCTCAACCTTTCCTGTCCTAGTGTCTCTACCACTTCCTTGGGCAGCTCATTCCACACACCCACCACCTTCTGTGTGAAACACTTCCCCCTCAGGTCCCCTTTAAATCTTTCCCCTCTCACCTTAAACCTATGCCCTCAGACTCCCCCACCCTGGGGAAAAGACTGACCGTCCACCTTATCTATGCCCCTCGTGATTTTATAAACCTCTATAAAGCCCCTCGGCCTCCTTCGCTCCAGGGAAAACAGTCCCGGCCTGGCCAGTCTCTCAAGCTCTCCAGTCCTGGCAACAACAACTTGAATCTTTCCTGCCCCGTCTCCAGGGTAATGACGTCCTTGCTATAGCTGGGCGACCAGAACCGCACACAACACTCCAGGTGCGGTCTCACCAACGATTTATACAGCTGTAACATGACGTCCCAACTCCTGCATTCAGTGCCCTGACTGATGAAGGCCAGCGTGTCAAACACCTTTTCACCACCCTGTCTACCTGAGTCAACATTTTCAGCGAACTGTGTAGGACAGAGTGCACAACATTCTCCCAAGGCTCTATCGTTTACTGTAAGTTTGGCCCTGGTTTAACTTCCCAAAATGCATCCCTTCGCACTTTCCGAGTTAAATCCCATTTGCAATTCCTTGGCCCACTTTCCCAGTTGATCAAGATCCCGTTGTAATCTTAGATTCTTCACTGTCCAACACCACCAATTTTGGTGTCATCTGCAAACTTACTAATCTTGACACCAACATGCTCATCCAAATCGTTAATAAGACTGAAGAGCCTTTGTAAAAGACTGGTTTAGCCACAACCGGGGGATTGAGGCCAGTTCTGGGCACCGCACTGCAAGGAAGGGGGAGAAATTTGCCAGAATGATTCTGAGGAGGAGGGGCTTCAGTTAGAACATAGAACACTACAGCACAGTACAGTACAGGCTGTTCAGCCCACAATGTTGTGCCAACAGTTTATCCTGCTCTAAGATCTATCTAACCCTTCCCTCCCACGTAGCCCCCTATTTTTCTATCATTCATGTGTCTAAGAGTCTCTTAAATATCCTGAATGTATCTGCCCCCACAACCTCTGCCGGCAGTGCGTTCCACACACCCACCACTTGCTTTGTAAAAAAAAAATTACCCCTGACATCCCCCTTATACCTTCCTCCAATCACCTTAAAATGATGTCCCCTCGTGTTAGCCATTGTCGCCCTGGGAAAAAGTCCCTGACTGTCCACTCGATCTATGCCTCTTATCATCTTGTACACCTCTATCAAGTCCCCTCTCATCCTCCATCGCTCCAAAGAGAAAAGCCCCAGATCACTCAACCTATCCTCATAAGACATGCTCTCCAATCCAGGCAGCATCCTGGTAAATCTCCTCTGCACCCCCTCTAAAGCTTCCACATCCTTCCTATAATGAGGCGACCAGAACTGAACACAAATACTCCAAGTGTGGTCTGACCAGAGTTCTATAGAGCTGCAATGTCACCTCGCGGCTCGTGGAGAGGCTGGGGTTATCCTCCCTGGGACAGAGGAGGTGCTGACAGGGTCTGATGGAAGTTAGGGACAGTTGATGGGGAGAAACTGTTCCTGTTGGTGAAGGGATGAACAAAAGGGATGAACGCGATTGGCAGCAGAAGTGGCAGCAACATGAGCGGAAAACTTCTTTACGCAGTAAGTGGTTGGGAGCTGGAGGTCACTGCCAGAGCGCGATGGAGGCAGATCCATCTGCAGTGTTCAAAGGGGAGCTGGAGAAAGGATTTGCAGGGCTGTGGGAGAGGGAGGGAGAGAGTGGATTGTTCTTACAGTCAGCTAGTATCGACTCAATGGGCCAAATGTCCACCTGTGCTGAAACCACTCTGTGATTCTGCCCAGTTACCCCTGGGTTCCTGCTCCCCGTCACTGCCCAGTGACCCCGGGGTTAGAGAGAGGGGGGGAATCAGCTGGGGATCCTGCCCCCCGTCACTGCCCAGTGACCCCAGGGTTAGAGAGAGGGGGGGAAATCAGCCGGGGTTCCTGCCCCCCGTCACTGCCCAGTGACCCCAGGGTTAGAGAGAGGGGGGGAAATCAGCCGGGGTTCCTGCCCCCTGTCACTGCCCAGTGACCCCAGGGTTAGAGAGAGGGAAAGAAATTGCACAGGAACCACAACGTAAACGGCCACAGTCTGAATTACAGGACACTTGATGTGATTGGTTTGTATCTGTCGGGCTCTACATTCTGTGAGCAGAGGAAGCAGCTTTAAATTAACGGACAGAATCCGTGTCTTCCACAGGTGGGATGTGCTGCCTGGTGGGGCAATCCAAAGAGGAATATCCGGAGAGGAATGGGATGAATCCCAAGCTGGAGTTGGTGGGGGGTGGTACAGGGCTATGGAGCAAGGACACAGGTACACCAGGGGTGAAAAGGCTGCTGTGTGAGACCAGGGACAGAGTCACCATTGTAAAGACTGAAACACCTGAAGAACAGCAGACACCAGGGAGTCCTCCGCTCTCGGAGACTGAGGAACCTGCCACTGTTCAGTTGTAGAAGACGTTGGTGAGGCCACATTTGGAGTATTGTGTTCAGTTTTGGTCACCTTGCTATAGGAAAGATGCCATTAAGCTGGAAAGAGCGCAGAGGGAGATTTACGAGGATGTTGCCGGGACTGAGTTATGGAGAGAGGTTGAGCAGGTTGGGACTTTATTCCTCGGAGTGTAGGAGAATGAGGGGTGATGTTATAGAGGGGTATAGATAGGGTGAATGCTCACAGCATTTATTTCCCAGGGAAGGGGAATTGAGAGGGCATAGATTTAAGGTGAGAGGGGAGAGACAATAGGATCCTGAGGGGCAACTTTTTCACCCAGAGGGTGGTCAGTATATGGAACGAGCTGCCAGAGGAAGTGGTTGAGGCAGGTACGTGGATAGGAAAGGTTTAGAGGGATATGGGCCAAATGCGGGCAAATGGGACTGGCTTAGATGGGAATCTTGGTTGGCATGGACCAGTTGGGCCGAAGGGCCTGTTTCCATGCTGTATGGCTCTATTTGTGGTTTCAAATCACCACTTTGATTAGATTTGCTGCCTAGAAATCAAAATCCTAATTGCGTTTGGAGTGCATCTGATAGCAGAATGGGAGAATTCTGCTTCAGTAACCTTGCTCTCACTGATCTGGGTGAGAGACTGCAACGACCTGGAGATCGGGGGTGGGTACTCACTGTCAAAATAGGACCTTCAAGAGAAGAGGGAGTCTCTCCTTCCCCCAGGAACCTGTCCCCCAACGAGAGAGCACCCTGGGGAGGTGGGGGACCCAATCCCCCCAGCGAGAGGCAGCACCCTGGGGAGGTGAGGGACCCGTCCCCCCAGCGAGAGGCAGCCCCTGAACCTATTTCAGTGAGTGCCACCAGACAGGAGGTGAACATCTGGAACGAGCCGCCAGCGCAGGTGATTGGGGCAGGTACAATTGCAATGTTTCTACACGATACCTGTCTGGACAGGAAAGAGAAAAATGGGATTAGCAAAGAGGAGCATCAGAGGAGGCATGGACGAGAAGGGCTGAAGGGCCCACTTCTGTCTGTACAGCTCTCTGATTCTAGTGTGGGATCCTTACACAACTTACTCCTGGGATAAAGGGTTTGCTCCATCACCAGCGGCCAATAATCCATGTTTGGAAGAATGGAGGGCAGGGGTGACCTTACTGAGACATCTCAGATCCTGAGGGGACAGGATGGTGGGGGTGGGGGGGGGGGGGGGCTGGAGAAGTGGAGATGTTTCCACCAGCGGGAGAGCCTCGAACGAGGGGACGTAGTTACAAGGTTGGTGGGACTGTGGGCGGGGGGGGGTGGTGGTAATTTAACACGGAGGCGGTGGGAATTTCTCACAGGGGGGGGAATCTCTGGAATTCTCTCCCCCCCGAGGTTGGTGGGAGGCCGGATAAAGAGGGAGGTACATTTCGGAATGATTGGAGGATGGGAGGGTGACGGGGAACAGGTACAGATTAGGGACAGAGCAACAATGATCATATTGAACGGCGGAACAGGGTTGAGGGACCGAGTGGCCTACTCCTGTTTTCCTGTGCTCTCCCTCACCCTCTCCCCTCCTTTGAGGCGCTCCTGCGCTTCGACCAAGCTCTGGATCACCTGGTGTTAATGTGCGGAGTCAGTCGCCTGTGCTGTGGATTCTGAGTGACTGGGAGCCAGTGGGAGAGGCAGTGGGGGCAGACAGAGGCCTTTTCTTCTGGTGAAGCGGTAGGCAGGCTGGTGAAAGCTCTCATTAAGAGAAGCGTGTGCACTGAGTGATTTATCGGCTCACTGACACAGCCTGGCAGCTCGGCTGCCTCCTCGGTCAAGTCTCCTGGCAGGCGAGGCTTCTCTACGCCCGCCCTTTGCCGTGGCCTCGGCAGAAGAGGGAAAATGTTTGGCTTCAGGTTCAAAGTCGAGCGTTTGGGGGGAGGTGACTCGGGGCTGGAACCGCCGGCAACTTGGGACCAGTTCAGGGAATCGGACTGTGAGGGATTGCGGTGAAGTGGGGGGGGGGGGGGAAACAGTGAGGAGGGACTGCAGAGGGAGGAGTGGTGGGGAGGGAGGGAGGGAGGGGCGGTGCAAGGGAGTGCAGTAGTGAGGGGGGGTGCAGTGAAGTGGGAGGGGCGGTGAGGAGGGGGGGTGCGGTGGGAGGGGCGGTGAGGGGGGAGGGGTGCGGTGGGAGGGGCGGTGGGGGGGTGCGGTGGGAGGGGCGGTGAGGGGGGTGCGGTGGGAGGGGCGGTGAGGGGGGGAGGGGTGCGGTGGGGGGGTGCGGTGGGAGGGGCGGTGAGGGGGGTGCGGTGAAGTGGGAGGGGCGGTGAGGGGGGAGGGGTGCAGTGGGAGGGGCGGTGAGGGGGTGCGGTGAAGTGGGAGGGGCGGTGAGGGGGGAGGGGTGCAGTGGGAGGGGCGGTGAGGGGGTGCGGTGAAGTGGGAGGGGCGGTGAGGGGGGGTGCAGTGGGGGGGCGGTGAGGAGGGGTGCAGTGGGGGGGCGGTGAGGAGGGAGGGGTGCAGTGGGGGGGCGGTGAGGAGGGGTGCAGTGGGGGGGCGGTGAGGAGGGAGGGGTGCAGTGGGGGGGGCGGTGAGGGAGGGGTGCAGTGGGGGGGTGCGGTGAGGAGGGAGGGGTGCAGTGGGGGGGCAGTGAGGGGGGGGTGCAGTGGGAGGGGGATGAGGACACCGAAAACATCACAGCTGTAAAATGTTTCTGTTGCAGGTTTGTGACAACCAACTGTCTCAGCAGAGCAGCACGGCTGCCGGGCCCCATCCCCCCCCCGCCGGCCCCCGTCCTTCCCCCCCCCGCCGGGCCCCATCCCCCCCCCCGCCGGGCCCCTTCCTTCCCCCCCCCCCGCCGGGCCCCTTCCTTCCCCCCCCCGGGCCCCCTCCCTCCCCCCCGGGCCCCATCCCCCCCCCCCGCCGGGCCCCTTCCTCCCCCCCGCCGGGCTCCTTCCTCCCCCACCGCCGGGCCCCATCCCCCCCCCCCCGCCGGGCCCCATCCCCCCCCCCACCGGGCCCCTTCCTCCCCCCCGCCGGGCTCCTTCCTCCCCCCCCGCCGGGCTCCTTCCTCCCCCACCGCCGGGCCCCTTCCTCCCCCACCGCCGGGCCCCATCCCCCCCCCCCGCCGGGCCCCATCCCCCCCCCCCCCCGCCGGGCCCCATCCCCCCCCCCCCCCCGCCGGGCCCCATCCCCCCCCCCCCCCCGCCGGGCCCCTTCCTCCCCCCCGCCGGGCAGCAACACATGGTTAAGAATTATTATGAAGATAAATCAAATCAAGAACTTTCTCACGGCGCTCTCCCTGACCAGCCACAGGGGATATAATGCCCATAGCCTGTCACCACTTCCCCTCCCGGCGTTCAGGGATGCAGACGGGTGAAGCAGCGATCCACTCCCACCTCTCCCGATCCGGTGACTGCGTTTGATGCTCACACTGTGGGCTCCTCTGCACTGGGGAAACCAAACGCACATCGGGTCAGCGCTCTGCGGTGCAGAGTCCGCGGGGGTGACCCCGAGCTTTAATTTCCCGTCCCACTCCCCCGTCTGACCCGTCGCTCTGTGGCATCCTGTACTGTCACAGTGAGGCTCGACACGAGCTTGAGGAACAGCACCTCGGCTTCCCTCTGGGCGCATGTCAGCCCTCTGGAGTTGATACTGAATTCTGCAACTTCAGGGAACTTCATTTCTCTGTCTGCACCATCCGTCTATCTGTGATATCGGCACAACTTTGGATTTCCCCTGCCTTTCTCCCGCTGGGAGTGGAGGACGTTCCCAGCCTGACACGCCGGGCACATTCTCCTGCTCTGTGTTTCACAACTCCTACATGGTTCTGTCCCCGTTCTCGCTCTAACTGTCCCATTGACTCACTGCCCAGATAACCTGGTTTACCCCTTATCTCCCACAGTAACCCTGGTTTCACCTAATCAGAAAGGACTCACACACACAGACACAGCACACACCACACACACACACAGATGCACACACCACACACACACCACAGACACACACCACAGACACAGCACACACCACACACACCACACACACAGACACAGCACACACCACACACACCACACACACAGACACAGCACACACCACACGCACAGACACACCACGCACACCACACACAGGTGCGCACACCACACACAGACACAGCACACACCACACACACACAGACGCACACAGACGCACACACCACACACACACAGACGCACACACCACACACAGACGCACACACCACACACAGACGCACACACCACACACAGACGCACACACCACACAGACGCACACACCACACACACACGCACACACCACACACACAGACGCACACACCACACACACCGCACACTCACAGACGCACACACACAGACGCGCACACACCACACACACACAGACGCGCACACACCACACACACACACACACCACACACACTCCCAGTTCTGATGAAGGGTCTTCAAACAGAAACGTTGGTTCTGTTTCTCTTCCCACAGATGCTGCCTGACCTGCTGAATGTTTCCAGCATTTTGTTGTTATTTTATATTAATTATTGTATATTATTATTAATGTTTAAAAGGGATTAACAAAGTGAGTGTTGGTTCTATGGAAAGTGTGTCTGTGCAATCACATGGGAAGTAAGAAGGTGGTAGATGAAATCAGAAGTTACTTTGCATCAATCTGTCACTATGGAGTACACAACTAACATCCCAGGGTTAGCTGTAGGTCGGGAATGGGAAGAGAGGCAGGAACTTGGGGCAAATTACAATGATCGGGCCAGTGGTACTGAGCCAACTGTTGGAGCTGTAGGCTGGTGTCTCTGGGTCATGTTAAACTTCATCTGAGGGGCTTCATGGAGTAAGTGAGGGAGTTGATGCAATGCCTTTAAGTTTCCAAAATTCTCTGGCTTCGGGGGGGTGGTGTGGGGGGGGGGGGGTTCTGTTAGATTGGAAAGTAGCAAAATGAATTCCTTCATTCAAAAAGGGAGAGAATGCAGGAAATTACGGGCTGGTATATCAATTGTCAGAAGGAAAATGTTGCAAACCGTTATTGAAGGAATCACAGCCGGTACAGAAAAATTCAAGGTAATCAGGCAAAGTCAACACGTGAAGGTGAAGTCACCTTTGTCCGCTTTATTGGATTCTGTGTCTCAGTCCCCTGTGTATAGGTGTGTGTGTGTCTGTCTGTCTCAGTCTCCTGTATAGGGGGGTATGTGTGTCTCTGTCTAACTGTCCTAGCCTCTTGTTGTTAGATATGTGTGTCTTTCTGTCCCTGGGTTTATCTGTGTGTGTGGGTGTGTGTGTGGGTGGGTGTGTAGTGTGGGCTGGGGGGGCAGGGTCTCTTGTCTGACACTGCCAGTGATTGGGAGCCTGTCAACAAGGGCTGCCCTCCACACAGACCCAACAGCCTCAGGCACCCACCAAGGGTCAGAACTCTCCCCATCCTCCCTCCTCCCCCCCATCCTCCCTCCCCCTTGCCCCTCTCCACCTCCCCCCTCCTCCTCCCACTCCTCCTCCTCCCCCTCTCCACCTCCCCCCTCTCCCTCCTATCCCCCCTCCCTCCTCCTCCCTCCTCCCCATCCTCCATCCCCCTCGCCCCTCTCCACCTCCCCCACTCCTCCCCCTCGCCCCTCTCCACCCTCCCTCCCCTCCTCCCCCCTCTGCACGTTATTGTTGCAGAGGCGGCGGCGATGAGCTGGCCTGCAGCCCCCTCTGCTGGGGAATATTTCCACCAGCCCCTGGTCCCCACCTCGCCGGACGTCAGTCTTTGTGCTGTGCTGGGGCCACAGCTGTAAACAGTGGCTGCAGTCTGCACTCTCCACAGGACGCACTGCAGTTCCCCGCCCAGGCTACTCCGACAGCACCTCCCAAACCTCCCCCACCCACCCCAGCTTTCCCCTCCAACTCACACCCCACCCATTCCTTCACCACTGGGTCTAAATCCCAGAGCTCCCTCCCCTGTGGGACCACCTACCCCACCCCTCTGCAGCAGTTCAAGGTGACCCTCTCCCCATCCTTTCAGGGGACAATTCGGGATGGACAACCTGCACCAGATTGCTGTGACCCTCAGTTCCTTGCTC